>NC_089978.1:138142631-138448493 GCF_036417845.1 Apteryx mantelli
TGTAGTGCTTCATTGTGATGTATAATCACAACGTGCTAAGCATTTAACTTTTACTTTTATAGCCAACCTCCCCCCCCCCCTCCCAGTATGATGATTATAATGACAACTGTAGGATGTAAAGCCAAGTTCCAAATTGCTGTAGCTGAGGGAAAGCACTCCAGGAGGGCCTTTCTGCAGAACTGGTATGCTGCATTTTGGACTGCAGTAGCAATGTGGGTGACTTAGTTATTTGCTCAGTGTACACTAATCTCTACCTTTGTGGCTTTTGTGCCGTGTATCAGGAATCAGGTGTAAAGTGGGGTGCTCTAGCATTTTTGCCAATTGTTTAAGAATTCATTCCTAAAGATACTGAGCCTAACATTGCATGCAATTGCAATGATGTCTGTGATTTAACCGTTACTTCCATGGGTATGATATAATTAACACCACATCCTACAGCAGAGTTTAGATTCTGTTATTGGGTAAATTATATACAGTGAGATAATTTACACTAACTCATGGATGCACGGTGTAAGTACAATTGTAATATTGTTATACATGTCTAACACTACATAGCTAACTCTCTGATAACAAAAATCTTTTTCATAAAATTGATGCATGGTTATATATCATACTCACATGTAGTTTTTGATAGTTCCATAATTGAGGAACCGCTGGTTTCCACCATGACCTGTTTTCTAACCATTTCAGAACCATCCATTTTTAAATAGTTGTTTTAAAATATCCCTGGCATTATATATAAAACTGCACAAAGATACAGTCCTCCCAGTATCAATGTTGTAAATGTATACTTAATAACATGCATTCTTTTAAAATACAATTTACCATTGTAAACATTTCTGTACTTAATTGATTAATCTTTGCTTTTTGCAGCGCTCAAAATATTATATCAATATACAACATCACATGCATTTTTTTTAAGTTACTTATACAGACATCATATATTAGTGATCATGATCACTATTATTAATAGGAGGCATGTATATTCTCATTGAGAGAAACAGGGTTTCCTTGCTTGGAGATGGGACACCTTGTAATTGGATCCATTTTTTGTTATTACCTTAGTTTATTCACAGTTTTCTCTTGATTTTAATTTCTGCCATGGGAATTGACCTAAAAAGAAAATGTATCCTTCCTTTTTACATATATTCAAATACAATAATAAAAAGAAAACAAAGTCAGCTAAAACAAACAATCGTAGCATACAATTAGCAATATCCACAGGGTTGGAATGGATTACTTATTCTTTTGTGCTACTCTTTTATATTTCTTCCTTGCTTCTCTACATGCAGGGTTCATACAACATACTGGGCACTCCCACTAATACCACGCTTCACACTGTCCCTCTTTCCCAGTCCCACTGCTGCAGTTCGCTGTCAGCAAATGCTACAGGCTGGACACAGCCCAGTGTGTCACACCTCTACCTTTTGCTGATGGCTGGTGTTGCTCGAGCTAGATTCCTCTACGGCCTTTCACAACAGCTGTTTTAAATGCAGCCTGGTCATAATTTGGGACCTGTCTGCCCCTATTGTTTAGAAGACTATGGGCAGAGACTGACAACTTTTTTGATGACAGATACATTTCTATGGTTTCACTTGGCTTGTGCTAATCTAGGCAATAAAATTTTTCAGTTTCCAGTCTTCCCTTTAAAGCCCATGCAATGCAATGCATCCACCAATAATGATAGTTTACTACTGCAAGATTTGTATCTATGTCAATTATTCCAGTGGCCCAGTCAGAAGTCATAACAGATGCTCAAGAGACATTCTCCTGATCAGCCATGGTTAAACTAGTATTGACATCTAATTTAAGAAGCCATTTAATGCACCTTTTTTTATTTAAAGGATCTACTTGCATGGATCTGATTAGCAGTAATCATTACTTTTTCCCTAATAATTCAATCTGACTTCGGTTGTGTATTTTCCCTGCTTCTGCTTTTGTTTGCCCACCTTCTGTTTTTACAGCAAACGAAGTAGTGATGGGTGATATGGGATTCACTTTGAATGCTGGCAGCATTTCAACATCAGGAGCACGTGGGCCTTTGGCCTTGTACTCCCCTGCAGAAGGGTCACCAGCTGCATTGAACCATTAATCTCCATCCCTTGGCTCAGCATCCTCATGAGAGGGTGCCTTGGTAAGACCTGTGTTCATACCTTGCTTTGCACATAATGCTGCTTTTTTAGCTTTTCCACCTCAGGCTAACAGGCTCTGCATCCTCCTCTTTTAGAGCTTATATTTCTCACAGTGATACTCAGACAGCTACCTAAGTTTCCTCCACACATTTTGTACTGATATTTAGTTTTCCATTTAATTCCCTGATTTTCACTCATAGCAGTCTTCCTTCTAACTTGCTCTATAGCTGCAATTCCTTCCAGAGTTTTACACTGTCAGTGCTTTAACTCAATGGGCTTCTATTTCAGCTTGTAATTTCTCATCCCAGACTTTAAAGTCTGAATTTCTTTATCTAGCTTATGTGTCACTGACCGCATTACCTGTGCTCTGTCTCACTTATTTAATTTTTTATGGGAAGGTTTTGGTGTTAATACTTCAAATTTTGCATTCTCTTGTTCAGCTTCTGAGATGTTTTTACTTAACTGGAGTTTCAAGTGCTTGGTCTTCACTGATCAACCCCATTCCCAAGCTCGGACAGAGTCAAGATGAAAACAAGTTAGGCAATTGTTACCTGACTGCTAGACAACTGCTGCCACAGCTAAAATCAGCTCAGGCCAAGACAAGTCCAGACCAGTCCTGCCCTGAAGGATCAAGGCCCATTACCTTTAACAAGTAATGCAACAATCATATTTGCTGTGCTACAGGGCTGCCTTGTTTTCTTTTCCATGTTCTGTCACAGCCTTTCTGCAGAACAGTGGGCTTTTCATAGGGATGTGACATGGCTATCATGAGTATCGTGTAGATATCAGTCCATAGCCATCCAAAGACACATGGAGGATTGCACTCTGTCATTTATTCACCTGAAGGCTGGGTCTTGCCATTTCTACATTATATGCCTTAGTGTCCTGAATGCCATTCGAATTCTTCTGCGAAATAGAAAATCATGAATACTGGTAGTTGTAATGTCAATTACCTGGCATGTGCAAAGTGAAAAATAGTTGCCCCAGGGTATCCACCCAAGCCTGGAAATCTCAGCAGCTTCTTTGCTGTTACTGCTGTGTTCATTTTTCTGATGCCCAGCAGGCACACAGATGTACAATGAAAGTGTAGAGTCAATGTGCCATACCCAGAAGGAAATATTTCATTGTTCATCAACAGAACAGTTCAAATGTTCAACAAATATCACTGTTAAAAGTGCAAAATAAACAAGCTAAATAACAGAGGAATGAAGGATTATCCTTGAGGTCTGTTTTATTCTTGTTACAGACTTTTGAACATATGATGTATGCAGCATTTCATATAGAAATGAAATCAATTTTTCAGTGCCCAGTAAATCAAATACAAAACAGCTTTCTCACACACTTGGGGTAGTTGGTGATCACTCTGAGCACTAGATTTTTATGCTGAAACCACAAAGGCAGGCAAAGGAGTCCTGATTCTTCAGGAACTGAGTCACATTTACCTGTGAAATACCATGTGCTTTCTCCTCAGTCATCAATTTCTAGCTCTAGAAACCACTCAATCAGCCTTCTAGTTCATAGCAAACTGTTAGCCTGTTATCATGCTCAGTTTGCTCCTCTGCAAAGCTCTGCACAGTGTTTTTGTAGGGGAATCAACTTTGCATAGAAAACCAACCAAGACTCAAGTTTTATTGTGGAAACTTCTCCAGGAGCTGAATTCTGCTCTGTGTCATCCCAGGTGATGTGCTACAGTTTTGCTGACTTCTTCTTATGGAAATTTTATTCTTTGCTCCCTGTGACTGAGACTTGTGACACTCCCCAGTATTGCAAGAGACAAGATCATATATTTTATTCCTCTTCTTTGAGGCATTTTGATCACTGTTTCTATTGTATAGCTCACTGAATATATTCTGGGCTTTAAATTGTTTTCTTCTGTTAGAAAAAAATATATTTGACTAAACATTATACAGCATATTATGAAAAATATAAAAAAGACAGTTTTCTCAAAGGCTTCCTAACTAGTCCTTTAAAAAAAAATCTATAAAGACTTAAGCATGGTGTCTGGTTCCCACAGAATTGCTCTAATGAAGGCTGAGAACAAATCCCTTAGCTTCCTGTAGGTTGTTCCCAAGAAGAACAAGCACTGATGACTTCTTCTCTGCAGAGCTGTAAATGAAAGAATTCTTATAAATATGTGTTCAAGCATATTCATTCATGGATTGGTTTTCTGCCTCCTGGGGAAAAATGTAAGGATTTTGCATACTTGTAGTTGTAGAGAAATAACACTAGAGGGCACTGAAAGTTTTGTGGAAGGAAGTGCTTTTTGTACTCCAATTTGTTTCCTAAACTGGGCTGCAACAATTCTCATTAAGGGAGGACAGGAGATCCCCCAAAAGGACCTGCTGGTCCCATCCTGGCCATATGCCTCAGATGTCTCTGTTCCTTTAAACATCTAGGGTGAAAGAAATCACAGAATCATAAAACCATCAAATAAATTGGGAAGGAAGGGACCTCTGGAGGTCTGTAGTCCAAACCCTTTCTCAAAGCAGGGCTAACTTCAAAGCTAGATCAGGTTGCTGAGGGCAGCTCTCTTGTCCAGGCGTGTTTTAGAAATCTCCAGGGATGGAGATCCTGTAGCCTCTCCAGGCACCTTTTCCAGTGCTTGCACCACTCTCATGAAGGAAGAAATTCTTCCTTCTGTCCAATCAGAATTTCTTCTGCTGCAACTTGTGACCATTTCCTCTTGTCCTGTCATAGTGCACATCTAAGAAGAATCTGGCTCTGTCTTCTCTGTATTCTCCCTATTAAGTGGTGGGAGACTGCAATGTGGACCTTCCTCCCCTTAATTTTCTCTTCTCCAGCCTGAACAGACCCTGATCCCTTAGTCTCACCTCACATATCATGTACTCAAACCCCCTCCCCGCCTTAGTGACTCTCCACTGGGTTTGTCAACATCTCTTCTGTAGCAGGAGGCCCAAAACCAGACAAAGTACACCAAATGTGGCTTTGTGACTGTGCTGAGCAAAGTGGAAAAAAATCACCTCCTTGCATCTGATGGCTACGCTCTTGCCAGTGTGGCCCATATATACAGTTAGATATATAATTATAGCTATATCTATATAGACATAGATATAAACTATTATACTCTTTCTAAGAGCTTTTAAAACATGAATGGTCTGTGTTTTCTGGTTGGCTGGTGCCAAGCTATCCTATCACAGTGAGATCTCATTCAGATCTTATCTCAAATTCAGATCTCTCTCCTAATGATTGCAACATATCCAGAGATATTTTTGGAAGGAGGGAACACTCATCTGTTCTAACTTTGAAAATATATTGTAAGCTGATTCTGTTCCTGTGAGTGATGAGAAAGAGACCATTCCAGAGGACGTGCCCAGCACTCTGCATTGCAGTGTGTTCACATGGAGTCAGGATGTGTTCACCCTTTCACAGTGTCACCGAAATTGGGAGAAAAACTCCTTAACACCAATGTAGCATTAAGAAGCAGGCATTCTCTTTATTACGGCACCGGTTGCACGGGGGATAGCTCTATCCAACGTGCACACCGTGTGTCACATCATCTAAAGTTTATATTGCTCTATCCTATACATATGCATTAAATTTCTAGGAATTATTATACATATTCATTCTATTTCCTAGAACTAATTACTACATTTACATAATCATTACGCATGAGGTCTGAGTCTTTGGGGGTCTTCCGTGGGGGTCTCTGGTGGTCTCTGGTGGTCCCTAGTGGTGTCAGAAGAGGTGTCACTCAGCATCTTGCCATGAACTTTGCTCTACTTTTCCATACATGGTCTCAACTTGGCCTGCTTCCTTGTTTGAGAAAAGCTGTCTTGGTCCTAATCTTGGCTCCAACTGGCTTCTGCTGGTTTATCTGTACTTTTTCAGGATGTATCAGTCCCAGCTGCACCTGTGTCCTTGGGTATGTTTGGCTGAGGTTCCTGTCGAGACTCCTTCTTGTCCGAGCTGGTAACAGTTCCCCCATTCCCCCCCCCCCCCTTTGAGACTCTTTTTTGTCTGGGCCTTTTGGTAACAACAGTGCTGTGGTCACACCAGGGTGATCTGCAACTCTGTACCAACACCTTTGCTGTGTCTCACTGTGCAGAAATCTCTGTTACACAAAACACTAGGTGCTGTTGCGTAGACATATGGTCAGCAGAGAGATGCACTATATTCTTCCCACCAGTCATTCTCCAAGTCACAGATATGGAATTTCTGAAGACCAGAATGTACCTTATAGCATAGACAAGTGCTTTACCTGTGGAAGAAGTCCCAGCAGATTCACTGCTTCGGTGCTCTGAAGCAAAACTAACTCACAATGTGAGAAGTGAAGGAAAGGAGAGACTGCAGCCTGGGAAAGTGTTGGAGAGGGTGTTGACTAGCCATCATGACAGCCATCCTGACATACTGCCACCAAACTGGGCAGGAGATTCTCCTGCCAATATATTCACCCCATCACTGCCTAGCATTAAAAAATTCATCCAGGGTAATACACAGCAGTCAGAATAAGTATTCTAGACAGTAACATCTTTAGGGAATGAGCCTGAAGTTTAAAAACAGTTGACATGCCAAACCCCAAAAACCTGCACAGGGAATGAGCCCATCTCACAGGATTCTAGTCCTGTTTGCTTCACATCTGCTCCTCAAGTCCCACCTGCTGAACATGAAGCTGCTGTTGTGGAAATATTCAGCTTGAAAAATCTGGCACTGCTGGTTTGTATTTTCTTGGTAAATTGTTTTTGCTCTGTTTAGAAGACATCATTTTTGCTTCAGTGTGGGATAACAGTGCATAGACTCTCATTTATAGGAGGGAGTGTCTTATGCGGTAGCTGTTCCTCTGATCATCTCCTCCAGGTGTTACTCCTACACTGCATTGTAGGTACAGGCTGTCTGGGTTACATGATTTAGAATCACAACCCAAAATGGAGACGTAGTCATGGCATTCACTCATTTCAGCTTGGGACTTTCTGTGTTGCAGCTCTGCCATTGGAAAATAGAGATTTGTTGTCAGAGCAGCAGTTCAAGCTCTTCAAAATGTGCTGCATGCGGAACGTGGAGCTTTGGGCTGAACTGCATGTTCTGTGGCAGAAGGTGCTGAATTCTGCTTTGCAGCCCATGTTGCTGTTTTCAGTCTACTTTTTGCCTTTGCAAATGCCACACAATGAAGGACATGGTGTCACACCCACAGAAGGGGTGTCATCTGCAGCTATTATCACATCTCCCCTGAGCATGACTGGAACTGGTAACTGTGCTAGCACCAGAACATCACTAGCTGGTAGCTCAGTGATGACTGTTAGCAGCAGAGAATGTATGTATGTGCAATCGGGAGCACACGTAAAGATGGAGGAGAACTTGAGCTAGCATTTATTTAGCCACCTCAATACAGTCACTTGAGCTCCAGCTTGCCAAACTCAAAATGATGGGCAGAAGAATCACAGCTAACAATTCTCACCATCCTTCCATGAGGCAGTATTTGCCAGCTATTTTCTGCAATCAGAAAATTCTGATTGCCGGTCTGGCAAATGTTCTGAAAACTCAAAGCCAAAGAATCACTTCCCTCTGGTCATGCAGCTGACTAATGCCCACCAACCCTGCTGTTTACTGGCCTCACCAATGCTTGTATACCATAAGCTAAGTAAATTAATCAGGTGGCTGGGAGGAGAGGAGAGGGTGAGGTACTGCTCCATTTCACCTGGTGAAGTCAAAAGACACAGGGTGAGTGTGGATCTTGGGAAAAGTTAGCAAACATGGTTGCACAACCTGGACTACAGCTGTGATCTAGGCTTCTGGTGAAGCATACAGATATTTGGACAACTTTTTTTCGCCAGGAATAACAAACAAAAAACACTATGACTTCTGAATGGGGGCACAGTGAAAAAAACAAGAGGAAATGGGCAAAAGGTGCAGCAAGGGACATTCTGACTGGACAGAAGGAAAAAAAAATCTCTTCCTTCATAAGAGTGGTGCAACACTGGAGCAGGTACCAGAGAGGCCATGCGATCTCTATCCTTGGAGATTTCTAAAAGCCAACTGGACAAAGTCTTGCATGACCTGCTCTATCTTTGAAAGCAGCTCTGCTTTGAGCAAGGGGTGAACTAGAAACTTCCAGCGGTCCTTTCCTCCCCAGATTATTCAATGATTCTGTGATAGACAGGCTGGTAATCCTCCAAAGCCCTGGAGATCTGACTCTTCAGCTAGAATGGAACTACCATCCCCAGACACGTTTGGTGGGATGAGGAGGGATTTTCTCTTCTTTCTGAGTAGCTGGTTGTTTTGCTACCAGATCATCTCTTGGTTCAATAATGGCCTTTTCCCACAGCAGCCAGGACACAAGGATTGTTTCTTCTGGACTGAAAGTGCCACAGACACCGTATTGTGAGAGATCAGTGAGTCAGATTAGGTGAATGCAGCTAGCTGAATATAAAGCTATTATTTAAGATGAAAGGAAAGAAAAGAATGAAAATACTTACAAAGCTAATATTAGATCTAAGGAAAATAATTATCATATAAAAATTATGTGGCAGTGCAATACTATTCTTAAAAGTAATAAAAATTTCATCCTTTTTCTGTGACATAGAAAGAATTCAAGAAAAATGTCTTGCAAAGACTTTTACTCTTCCATTACCTCTAGAGATTAGAATTCACCTTCCTTTTCATTATCAGTCATAACAGTAAGTGCAGCTAGTAGACTTTACACCTAAAATGATAAATGTCTATGGGTGTTTTGTAAGTATGCACAGGAAAATAACTGTAAAGACTGTGTATGAATTTGCCATTTTCTTCAGAAAAGAATGTTCTAAGTCACAAAGCATGTAATTGTCTGGTCTCCACTGTACACTTATTGACATTACACTTGTGTCTGAAAATATATTTTTGGCAGAAGAAAGGAGAGGAGAGGAGAGGAGAGGAGAGGAGAGGAGAGGAGAGGAGAGGTTCCCTTAAAACAGAAACATTGTTTTTTTCCACTAGCTCAGAAAGAACCATGCTCAGATAGACTATGTGTGATTAGATCTTGATGGTTTTGAATCATTTAGAAGGGACTGATGTGAGAAAAGACTGCTTAGGTATATATGAAATGATGGAAAGCAAGACTGAGAGTTTAAGCATCCTGTTTGGCTATCTCTCTCTCCATTATGGACCAGACTGAAAAAAAAGGAAAGGTTAGGGGTTTATTTTATTTTATTTTATTTTATTTTATTTTACTTTATTTTACTTTATTTTATTTTATTTTTCATTTCAGAGCCTGAATATCCTGCTGCAAAGGATGGTAAGAACTTCGGGGCAGGCAGTGGAAACTGACTGTCAGAGGAAAACCAGGTGTCAGTTTGGATCAGTCATATGGTTGATGTGTAGGTTGCCATGAAACAAACCTTATCAGTATCCAGTTAGCATTATCCATATCTGCATACATGGCTGTTCACTTTGTGGCTGATAGAGCAACAATGATTTAGATATGTTGTGACATAAATCGTACCTGAGTGGCACTTCTGAGTAATGTGTTCCATGGCTATCAAAGGTTGATTTTTTTCCCTAAACCTTTTTGTTTCTGCATTTAACACTGTTACCAACACTGAAAGTAGAAAGGGAAAAGATCAGTAGTGCAAGATCACAAAAACCAGACTTTTCTTCATTTTAATCCATAGGGATGAAATAATGCCATTGAATGTAACAGAAAAGGAGAATAGGTTACATAACAGAGTAGAAACATTATTTTCAGTTAACTGGTGTATTTTTGTAGAGTCTATCATCTGTGTTGAATTTTAAAGGAATTTTCTAAATGGGAGTAAAGCACAAAATCAGTCACCTAGCACTTAACAGGAAATGTCAGAACTGTCTACATGCACAAATCTGTGTTCTGACACATATTTTTAGGCTTGAAAAAGGCTCTAAGCTTCAAATTAAGTCTGCTTGTTTTGTTTTGTTTTGTTTTCAAAATAATAAAAAAAAACCAGTCATCAAAATATCCTGCAGCAAAAGTGTGGGTTATGAACAAGAAGTTAAAGGAGACTCAGACCGTGGAGTTACTTGGTCAAACAGGAGATATCTGAAGTTGCTTAGGAACAGCTACTCTTGTCCTAGCAACCACTGTTGGAATAAAATAAAAGTGTCCAAACATTATTTTAAAATGGATTGACTATATTGCTTTTTTATTCTGAGTTAAATTTAATGCATCTTTGATATCTTCTAAAGTCAGTTTTTAAACCATTGTACTACTTGGTGGATGGAGCAGATTAAAATAAGGCTTACATTTCTACAGCTTTAGCTGTGGTTGCAGTTGCATTAGCTCCAAAACATCTTATACTGATATTTATCTTGTTTATCTTCCTTTTAGGTGAATAAGCTACGTAAGATCATGCACACTAGTATAATACATCCACAGCAGTGATTGTACTGCTTTAGCTACGCTTGTGTAAATCAGCAGAGCTTTTGCACCTGTGTAAGTCCCTTCTTGGGTAGACCTTAGAAACATTGCTCTATTTTGGCCAAAAAGGCATTTTTTATATTAATAAAAAGATTTTTCATCTTCATTTTCTCCTGTATTCTGAAGGGCAACAGATCACACAAGAAGAGACAGAATGGTGGCTGCAAATAGGCTTTGAAGCTGTACTGAAAGAAGTAACTTCCTTCCTTTTATCTGTTTCTCAGCCTTCCTCAGAGCCATAGTACAGTGTATGTATACTTCTGGAGGCAGGCAAAGCTAATATAGGATGCAACCTACTGTATTAAACCAGCTCTTTCCAAAACTCAGAGGGACTTGTTCATCAATGGCAGGCGATATCACTTATGCAGATGTAGCAATGCTGCCCAGGAGGGAAAGACCACACGTTCCTTCTCAGACATCAGCTCCAGGTAAAGTTCTTGGATGTATAGTGTCTTCCCTCTCTCTCTCTCTCTCTCTCTCTCTCTCTCTTTTCTGTTTTAAATTGCCATTGGATAATACTGAAAGAATGCTATAAAATGCTTCATGCAGAAGTCATGGGAAGGGTGAGAAGCTGCAAATGGTGAGAGAAATCCTCATGAGAACCAAATCAGCAAAGCTAGTCTTGAGTCAGTATTGTTACAGAGCAGTGTCCCAGTTTTGGTCCAGTGTTTTGAATAACAGAATGAAAGCAATAGTTGCCAATTTTTGAATAATGAGCACAATTTTTTTTAATATGAATACTATGATTGAAAGTTGTTAGAATATACTCCCCTAAATTACTACCTCATCCAAAAATCAGGTGAATGCATTTTACGATATCTTCATGGAAAAATGGTAGTAAAATAACTCAATCAGAAAACTAGTGGCAGCTGAAAGTGCAGAAACTGTCACTGAAGGAAGTACTGAACGACTCCTAAAACCCTACTGCTCTCCCTCTTTGATTTTCCAGTAGTGATTTTCCCAGAACCACATTATCAGTCTGTGACAGCTTCATATATTTATAACAAAAGACAAAGGATTAAGTGAATATCCAGGGTAAGGAGATGATTTAAACCCTTTTTTCTTAAGAGATAGAATTTCCAGTACTTGGAAACAATGTAATTCATTCTTTAGAGCATTTTGTCAAAATTCTGGATCACAGCTAATGCAAACTATGGTTTTCACTATAAGCAAATAGGAAACACACAGTGGTCAGAGTAAGATGATATTTCCATGCTTTCAAGGTATATTAGTAATTAATGTATTTAATTACTTAAGCAAACAGCATTATGTAATAATCATTTTTAGAATACACGTTGTCCCACTTGCAGTGAAGTTTAATAATGATAATAGTGATCCGAATGCATGCAATTAAATGATAGAAACATTTAAAAAATATTTTTACAGAAGCTTTCTCTCATAAATAAAAATTAGTTCACTTTAATTATATATCTAACAGAAAATATGACATTGTTCTTCATATACATGCATCTGTGGATGTCATTCATATTAGTGTAACCTGTACAACACAAAGCTTAGAGGTTCACCCAGAATTTTACCCCACTTTCTAACAAAATATCATCTATTTGCAGAGGGAGACAGGCATCAAATCTTGATTTGAAGACATCCAAGAATGTCCCTTGATAATGAGCTAATAATACTCACTAAATGAAAAACTTGAATTTGAATTGGTCAGGTCTTAATTTCCAATTAATTTCCAATTAATTTCCAGTTAAAGCTCTCATTAACATCCAGATAGTTCTTGTTAAACTTTTGTCTGTTAGTATTTAGCATTCAGCATTTTCTCCCATAAAGATACTGGCTGCAATAAGCAAGTCATCTCTGACTCTTCCATTGCCTTTAAATCTTTCACCGTAATTAATTTTCTATAGAACTCTATTTTTGTGGCTCTTTTCTGTACATTCTGCAGTGTTTCCAACTCCTTTAAAAATGTGGGTAACAGGGGTATGCACGGTATTACTGTGAGTCTCAGTTATGCTGTACAGAGAGACAAAATTCTCTTAAATAATTTTTCCTTCATTGTTTATAGATCCCAGCGTCACCTCCCCTCATTCTTATATCTTGTTATATTCAAAAACATTTTATTTGAATGGGCTTGAATTTACCAGGCAATCCTGATCAGCTATGTGGCTGTCATTATTTATTGTTTTGTTAAATTTCCGTTGTTTTCAGATTTTATCAGCAATGATTTTTATATTTGCTTTGACACAATGGGAAAAAAGCACTAAACAGTATTGAGCAACTTTAGAACATCTCTAGAAATATCTCCCTGGTGACAATTACTCTTCTGTCTTCATCATTAACACACTACCATACTAACCTAGTAACATAGGTTTTATTGCTATTGAAGTGGACAAAAACTTGAGCCATATTATCGAGCATTAGAAAATTCAAAATAATCAATTTTTGTTGCTTTTTCTTCCTTGAAGTTTTACAACTTTGCCTGAAATTTATACATAATCATTCAGTTGGGCCATGTTCTTTTATTCCAAGAGGTTCATCAAAAAGGAGTCACTTTTAGCATAGGAAGAATAGGAGAATTTCCACAAAATTCTTTTTTGTGATTTTTTAAAACTCAGTAGGAAATTCAGGAAAAAATCCTGAAATGTGACTGCAATGTCAGGCAATGTTCACAAAGCAAACTTAAACTTAGTGCAAGTATTGCAATGACTAGTCCTAAGGTTTCCTGCTCTGTAGTGAACTCTCAGTGAGATATGGGGGATGCCTTTGCAGCTATTGGAAGAGTTGGGAATGCATAAAACCCAGCATGATGAGCTAGGAACTGCCTAAGGCAGCTAATAGAAAAGATCAAAGATGCAAAGTACTGCTCAGTCACCTTTTTTCTCAGAGATAGATCCTCCCCTGCAAGCTAGAAGGCGTGCTCTTCTGCGTGGAGTTAGCTGCCGTGAGCTGGGGTTAACGCAGCTTGAACTGGATGGCTTCCTCATATCAAGCACATCCCGTCTTACAAGATGACCCACTTGATACCATGTCCTACACAAAGAGGTTTCAGCACTTCCTCCAGTTTGGAGCAGGAATTTGAAGCCAGCACTCAGTGCGAGACTTTCAGGCCCAAAGTGAATGCACTGGCCACAAGCCCTGGGACTGTCAGTGGTGAGCACCACAAGCTCTCCTTTTGGCAATATCCTGACTCTGTGACACATTAAAGTGTCCACTAGAAGATGGCTTGGTACCCAGGTCTCTCCCTTTGCCATATTTTTGCCAGTCTCAGTCTTGGCCAGGAACGTCTGACTATCTTACAGAAAAAGAAGCAGCTTCAAGATGGTGTTGAGGGGAAATGCTACATGGGTAAAACACTCACCTGGGGAGGAGGTGGATTAATCACCATGCTAAATTTGACAGGGGAATGTTCAGAGCAGCAGATTCCCAGACCTGAGGGGAGTCTTCAGATCACTAGGCTACATGAAACTGAAACATCTTCACCTTCTCCTGGCTGTATTTTGTGCAAGTTTAAGATGATTAGATGCAATTTAGCAGAGGAGATGATAAAAAAGTATGAGTTGGGGTGCATATCTAATTTGTCCCACTACAGTAGCTGTCAAGATGTGGTGCAGGTGAAGGGTACACATGCAGGAAACTGAGCTGTTCCCAAAGCTTTGCAGTAGCTGAGTAGGTGTTTTAAATATGTAAAACTTGGATTTGGGTCAAAGTCCTTTTGCAGATCTAGTGACCTGCTGTTTTGTAGCTTTTCTTTATCCATGAGAATTTAGCCAAATTATGCAGATATAAAAGTGCATGTGTATAGGAAAATCCAAAGGGAAAAGTCTCTTGGAGTTCTCCCAAAATCTGTTCTCATCTCAACAGCTATTCAATGCGTTTTACAATGATACAGAAAAAGATACAAAAATCACTGACGGCACAGTTGCAAAGGATATATAAAAGCGCATACTAATGATAAGGAAAGCTCAATTATTGAAACCTTTCAAGCTCACTTGATAAACTGGATTCACTAAACCGCATTTTTAACATAATGTGGAAATAAAAGATGTCTGCAGCTGTAAGTTTGGGAGGCTGTACTCAGAAAAGTGATTGAAATGGATTTGTCATGATCCTATTCCAACTTGAAAGTCAACAGCAAGGTTACTAACACAGTCAGTTGAATCTCAGGTCTCAGTAAAATGCTCTGAGCTAGAGGAATGAAGTGACTCTTGGATGCTCAAGCAGGGAATGGTGAAGAGGAATTAGGAGGTGATACTGGCTGTGCACATGCTTTGGTGAAACCATCACTGGACTAGCAGGTGCTGTTATGATACGTGCGCTTCAAAACAGATGTTCAAAAGTAGAAAAAAGTACTGAAAATATTTGTAAGGATAAACAGAATCTGGAAATCCATTTTATAATGAAAGGCTAGGGCAGTTTAAGCTTCCTAGTTTACTCAAGAAATGTTTGAGAGTGACCTAATCATGGTTCATAAATGATTACACATGAACCTTTTCCCTCTAACAGAAGAACAAACCAAGAAGAGTTCATCTCCGTCATCTAACTACCCTACAAGCAGTCGTAGGCTGGTATTCGTTTGCTCCTTGGCTTCTTGTCTTCCTCCTTAGCCTCCTCAGCCCTTTCAGGTGCTTCAGGCCTTGACCATCTTACTAGCCCTCTGCTGGATCCTTTCCAGTTCCACCAAATCCTTCTTGAACTGATGGCTCCCACTTGGACACAATATTCCAGGTGTGGCTTCAGCAGCACCAAATGGAGCAGGAGAGAAACTTTCCTTGTTCTGCTGGCCACGGTTCTCCTGATGTGGCTCAGTAGGCAGCTTGCGTTGGTTGTGGTGAGGGTGCACTGTTGGCCTACATTTAGCTTAATGTCCAGATGACCATAAGAGCCTGACTATTTAAAGGTCTGACTCTTCGGAGCGAATGACCTGCTAGAAGGACTCCCTATTTGCACATTCACCAAGTAGAAGTTTCCAGTAAATAGAAATGTCTTTCAGCACTTTACAATTTGCATATAGAAGCAAGGTGAAATTTCAGTTTTAGTAAGTGACAGAGACCTCCACCTAGAGAATCAGGGCTTGTTGCTAAACTACGTAAGGGTGTGTAAACATCCAGCAAAATTAAGGTTGCATGGGCATTTTGAAACCACTTGCTGACTTCTGAGGAGTTCACATCCAAAGGATCATATGCCAATATAGATTTTAATAGAAGCTTTACTTTTATTTGAACTATTCAGGTCACAGATGAGAATTTTTTCTTTCATACATTGGGATAAGTGATCTTTTCACTCTTTAAAGGTATGGATCTTTATTTGAGAGGGAAAATATTTAATAACAGTAGCAGATTTTCTAAAGTACCTATTCTAGAAAACGTGTCACCATTTATACGGCTCGTGCGTTTTAAAGTTAAAAAGTCTGCACTGCTCTTTGAAAAATGTTTATGTTGTAAGAAGAAAAGCCCTTATGAACATTTCTTTTTGAGAACAGACTATTACTTATCTATATAGCTAAATATAATTTACAGATTTTCTATAATTCATTGAGCTAATAAATTGTAATAAAACAAGAAGCAAACTGTATTAGGTGACATTCCCTAAAACACAGTAGGTCTTGCCTGTATGAATGAATATCATTTACCAGCCAGTTCCTCTGTATTTTTCTTACATTAAACCATAAAACCTCTCAACACTTTAGCAACTCCCATATCAAATACTATCTCTTTTCAGCCTAATGAAACTCTGTTCTTCCCTTCTGCTAGGCTTTTCCCTGATCAGTGAGATTTTATACAACACAAAGTGCTTACTGGTTAAAAATCCCAGTAATCACAAATTAAGGCAGTAGCACAGAAGCTTATTCTTGATTCAGCTTGATTAAATCTCACCATTTATGGAAAGAAAACCGCGGTTCCAAAGGTGCAAATACTTTTCATAAAACTAGCAAATAGCTTTACAAAATATCTGTCTAAAACAAAATTGAAAATGTGTTTAATAAAGGATGTATGTTCACGTAACTCAAACCAAGCTATTTGGATTGCTTTTCTGTTTTTTTTTTACAGTAATGTGCATGTCTTTGATCATCAGGTCTATTCCTCTGCTATTACAGGTATCACGTCACATCCTGGCACAAAGTTTCACAAGCCCAGAATGCCCCTAAAAATCACCTTGCTACAAAAGCATTTCTCTCAGTTGCAGTTTTCCCTGTGGGTTCTCCCTGCTCCATGGAGCAGTCACAGTTCTCATGCCTTAAATTCATATGATACTTCCTGAGCTTCCTGAGCTGGCTTAGAAACATTGGGAAGTTTGCTATGGATGTACCCAGGTCTTACCCATCCCTCACTCTGTCTGGCTCCCTCCTTGTTCAACCACACAGGACCCATGTAGTTCAAGCAAGAATTATGGGGGAGGCTTTTAGTTACTTCCTGACACCAGCAGGAAATGATAAGTCATCAACTTGCCTGTTTTTTCTTAAAAAAAAAAAAAAAAAAGAAGCTGAACTAGCAGCTTGGGAAACACATGCCCCTTTTAATATGGACTCATTCTTCTACGTACTTCTTGATTGTTTCTTTGCTTAGTGGCTCATACAACCACAAATGTCAGCATTTCCCTGCTCCTTACAGGAAATACAATCACATATGCTGAACTGCGCATGAAGCCGAAACCCAGAGGGAGCAGCAGATCAGAGATTTCCGCTTCTGGTATTGTGCTATTTTCTTTGGTTGTCAGTTACTAATTATAGATTTAGTCTTCCCTATTAGCCAACAGTAAAACGTGTTATCAGGAATCTTTATTTTATACACAACCTCTCAACAAAGAACTGAGATATGATTTCACATTCATGTTCCTTTTCACTGGATTCTTAGATAAACACACTTTTCTCATAAAAATAATCTTGAGATTTTTAAAATAATTTAAAAAAATGCTTTTATGCCCTAAACTGAACTGAGTGAGGGTTTTTTGTTTGTTTGGGTTTTTCTAAGAATAGAGGAAGGAAGTATTTTTTAGAAAACAACTGTAGTTAGAACATTCCTATAGTTAGAACATTCATGAATGAATCAAAATGTACTGGACTGGGGTTTGGTTTCATGCAGTTTGGATTTCAGGGCCTCAGTAAAATTTCACGGTTTTTGAGGAACTCTCATGTAAGTACAAACTTGCTTGTGTCTCTGCAGGAACAGTCACAGGGGCAGATTTTGCCTTGGGAGTCAGTGTAATACCCAGATCTTTATTTGCTAGTTGTGAACTGATTGTTATCCTCTCTGCACCGAATGAAGTTTGCCAGACAAGATAAGGCCCACAGAACTGCAAACTGAAAAGGAACATTACAAAGTACACCTAAGCCAGCCAAAGAATGAGGCAAGATCAGGAACACAGTAATTACAAAAGCATAACTTTGTGACTTGTAGAAATGGCACCTTGATCCCAAATTTCATGGGTTCCTCCCTTTCCTGAGTTTTACACTGTCACAAGCTGATGAAGGCCAAACAGCTGGAGAGATACTCATTTAGCTGCACATTATGGCAATATGCTATCAGTATGGGACCTTTGCCTTTTGTATATGTTCATGTAAGTTGGTCCTCAGCCCTAGGATGCACTTTACCACATCTTTATCTTTTCCTGTGGAGAGTGTGATAGAGAGGAGGAATATACCACAAACCATTCCTGGTACTTCCTCTGAAGTGCTCTGAGTATCTTACAGGGTACAGGTGGGTAGGTGGGAGGAGGCAGTTCTTGAAAAAATTATCTTGAAGGAGAAAGTGAGAATTCATTTCCTCAAGCCCCCGATATCTTCCTATACATGAGAAAGAGGCACTGGGCTAGGACATCCTTGAGAGTGCCCATGGGCTTCCCTGTGGCTGGGGGAAGCCGATGGGACTGGAGCTGTACTACCAGGACATGATTAAAGGAGAGCTCACTAGTCCAGAGAGCACTGCAGGAGGGGAACTTCCACCTCATCTTATCTGCCACTTAATAGACAATTCCCACAGCAGGAATCCATGTGTGATTGGTGGGATTGTCGAAATCCCAGTCAATGTGACCTGATTGCCAGATAATACTTTTTATTATGTCACAGATTTTTCTGTATCACTTGTACTGAATTTCCTCCTACAAACAGCTCAGTAATTCTTAATGGAATAATTAATTGAAAATCATTTTCTTTTTCTGACAAAATGATCCTTTAATTTCACTTTCACTTATGCAAAACAGATGTAAATTGTTAATAAGTAAAATGTCCCTAAATACTTTAAACAGCAGAGAGATTTTAGACAGATGTTTTCCATATTGCTTCCAAGTTGGAAACTGGCATATATAAAGGCAATGTTAATTTTAATAAGGCAAAGATTTTAAGCTGTTCTTCTACCTGACTTTCTGAAGGTGCCAGATGTCAGCATTCAGCCTGGTTTTACGTGGCCGTGATCCTGGGAATTCTGGTGCTCATTTTGCTGGGCGTTATGGCTGTTTTAGCGAAGCAATGTGAGTAGATCATAGTGTCTACTTCATCTCTTCACTGCAGGCATGGTTAAATTTCACAAGGAGTATGTTGCCAAAAGAAAAATTCCCTTAATTTGCATTAAAGGTGTCAAGTTATACATAAATACAGGAAGATAAATGTAGCATTCCAAAGGGAACATTTGTTATCTCTCATTTAACGTATAGAGCACTGATGAAGGGAAGTTGCTACAATCTACCTCATCATCAGTGATGCTGAAGGCCTAGATAGGGACATTTCAAATCATTATGATAATCAGAACCTTTGACCTTCCTGATTTATGAGTTAAAAGTTGCACCCATGATGCTGCTTCAAGATCATTTCCCTTAATTACTTTACAGGTTTGAAGAAATAGAATAAAAAGCAGACTTCAAAGTTAGTTGAGTAAAACTTGTTTCATTTAATCAGACTTCCCTAGCACCAGTAATATCATAACCCACACTGCACTCCAGTTATACAAGAACAGTTCTAGGGAAGTCATTAATTTTCTAGGAGAATAAAATCTTGAAAAACTTCATCCCTGCATCCCTGCCAACCCTCCTTAAATCCCCTCAAAATATCACATATTCTTTAAATACTCAACTATCAAAAATGGCACAAGCTTATTTTCATTTTCCATACTGGCTATATTATTCAGCAGCTACACCCTTTGCCAGACAGTTATACTCATCATTGAATACTCAGTTACATATGCACACACTCACACTCACAGTATAAAGCTGGATATAGAGATGACATTTCCTTGACCCTGTTGTTAACCATAATCTCTTTTTTTTGTTAAAGTTGTGAAGGGCAGGGGAGAAAAATCGGAAAGTTTGTCTCAGTATAGTCTTAATAGCACTCACAAACACATTTCTTCGGAGAAAGCTGACTCAGTGGTGCTACTGAAATGGCTAATGGAGGAACTGTGTGAAGATGGAGAGGGTAAGGAAAGTTAGTCTTTTTATAACACAGAACACATGCTGTGTGTATGCTTTTGTTGTCTCTTGCTCCCATTTCTGTAATTTATGGGAAATTACTAGTACTACTCACAGAGCATGGTGTCGCTGCAGAGAAGTGGTGACAGGATCTAAACTGACATTGTAATGATAATAGTTTTGATCTTCTTTTGGTACATAATTTTCAGTACTTTCTTTGTGTTTGGAGCAGAACTATCAGGGGCTGCTGTCAGAAATGCCATATGCCTCAGATCCTCCCTGTGTCCTGGAGAGCACTTTGCAGCCAATAGCTGTTTGTATGTTTGCAAAGAGCAGGAGGGAATTTAACTTTCATATCCTTTTGTAAGGATCAGGCAGGGGAAAATCTTCCTAGGGTCTTGTGGTCATGGATCTATTGATTGTTGGTAAATTGTAATGCTTTTCTAAGGATTGATTATAATGAGAAAAAGGATATAGACACTGTTACTTCAAAACGTTAGAGGAAGCCAAGAGGTTCCTCACACATGCTCTGAGTGAAATGGAAAGTAAACCTGGGAGTAAGTGTTCCCCTTATTTAACATAGTTCCTCCTCCAGCTCCATAGCCATAGTTTGGACCTCAACAAAGTAGCTGGGCTTTCCAAACACCTAATGTGTCAAACACACATTCTCCACATCATGTTGCATCACATGGTGTCTCCTCACAAGGGGCTGTGGGAGGGAGACCCAGTGTCTTGGCAGCCCTCTAGGTCCTCCCCCTGCTCTCCATATGGCATGTGGCACCAAGGAGGTGACAAGAGGCTGGTGCTGTGCAGTGGGAATGCTCAAGTGCATAGTGCCACGGCAAGGCACTGGGAAACCGAGGAGAGCAGGGACACTGGAGCCCTCAACCCTTGCTCCACACCCAGTAAACCCACGCCTGGGAGAGAGGATGAACTGCTTTTGGACCAGTCAGCCAGGCAGATTAACTTAAAATGCTACAGGGCAAGCAAAAGAAGCCACGGTGCTAGCTAATTGCTCTCCCCTTCCCTACCCACAGGAACAACATGTGAGCTGTGTCCACCAGGGTGGCAACTACACAGGGGGAGATGTTACTACTTCTCTGAGGAGGCTGTAAGCTGGGATGACAGCCAGAGAAACTGCCTGGCTAGGAAATCCCAGCTTCTTGTTGTTGAAGATGAAATTGAGATGGTGAGTCTTTCGGCAGCCCTAAAATTGTGCAACAATCACCTGCATTAGTCAAACATTTCACCAAGTGAACCCTGAAACACTGCCTAGATGACAGATGCACGTGCAGCCGAGCAAGAGCATCAGGTGCAGAGCATCTAACTCCTTACAGACAGGACTTGTCTTGGAGTGGGCCTACAGGGTAGAGCTGAAGAAGCACAAGAGGGGCAAGTGTGGAAACCAAAGTAGCTTTGACTGGGAGGAGGAAATCCTGGGGGCCTCCCATTCATTTCCATCACTTGCCTCTGGGAGGAGAGGCTTCATTCAGCACTGAATGGAAATCCAAACAGTCAAACCTCCCTCTCATCTTCTTTTGGGAACATGAATGGCAGGGTATCACTAAATAGCAGGTCATGGCTCTTCTGAGCAATTTATAGTTCCCTAAGGAGCAGGTCTTTTGGAGTTTAAGGAACAGGCTTTGTAACCTAGCACATTAGAGTGAGGAGTATCAGAGGCCATTTCCAAGTGTGGAGGAATTTTGAAAGTTGACAGGAAGCTAGTCAGCCTGACTGGCAGTCAGAAGAGAATTTCTGTGACTAGTCAATGCATATGGGCCAGTGTAGCAGGCATCACTTTGATATGGCTGGATCCCTACCCTAGCTCTCCACGTGAGGGACTACATTAAAAGCTGTGCATGAGACAGAACAGTGACAGAGCACAGCAGAAAAGCTTTGCTGTTGAATAACATATTTCTACTTGCTCCACAGGAATTTATAGATAATAAAGAGAGAGATACCAAGTATATCTGGATTGGGTTGAAGTTTCAAGAGAAGAAGAAACAATGGAGTTGGCTTGAGAATCATGGAGTAAGAGAAAACAGGTGATGACTAGGGATGGGGAAGTCTTTGGTAAAAGCAAAGGCACATTACTCTGCATGGAAATACAACTCTGAATCCAAGCTAATTTCCTAATGCACAGATCTAGTCCTGCAGTCTCAAGCACTTATTTACATCTAATCCATGGCCAATTTCATGTCAACCATATCCTGCTGAGCACCTTTGGAAACATTGATTTTCTGCCTGCAAAATCAACCACAGCCACAGCCCATGTATACATTGATGCAGAGGGACATAACTGCACAGTTCTGCCACTAAAATCACTATTGGCAAACTCTCTTCATGTACAAACTGTGCATACCACCTCTGTCGAATGTGATGCCAGTCATGTAGACTGGGTGCCTGGGATTCATGCAGCTGAAGGGTCCTTCCCCTCCCTTTCACCATTACAGTGCAGCGTCATGGCTGCGTATGGAGATTTTCCCATGTTTCTTAAGCTAATGTTTGTGAGCATCAATCTCTCAGCAGCCAGCAGTCTTGGTCGTGGGTGCACATTCCATCTATGTGTGGAAATAGAGGAACTGTGCTTCAGTGGGTTAACTCATGTGCTTCACCCAAACCCCTCACTTAGTGTATTTATCAGCAAATTTTATCCAGTACTGAATTTAAAGCTGACCACTCATTAGGTTCTTTTTGTTCTCTCATCAGGATAGTGCTAAACAGAATTGAGGCTGACAAGAACTGTGCTGTTTACAGAAGAAAAAATATGATCCAAACAGATAACTGCCAGACTTTAAAAAAGTGGATATGCAAGAAGAATGCAACTTTGTTGGTTCTCTGAACCAGATTGCCAGATAACAGGCAGAGCTCTTTGTCAGAAGACCCATTTTGCTGATAAAAGCATCTGATGTAAATAACTTTAAGAGACTTGCACAGAAGTTTGAATTCTGCTGTCCTGTGCCCTTTACCTCACTTAAGACAGTATCTGATAAATCAAGAGGGAGCTTAGAAGTTGCCAAGTTTCAGTGTGAAGACCAAGCAGTAGGACTGTTAACTCAGCACATGTGGTTTTTGGGGGCGCAGAGTGTTCCCACAGACAGACATTGGCAGAAGCTTGCTGTGGGAAAGGGGAGGGGACAAGAGCAACTCATGTGAGGATGAACAATAGGTAAAATGAACCGTGATGTGCGAGAAATCTGCCATCTGTGAGGATGAAAGTGTGTGTTGGAATACACAGCTTTTGTTTATATCCCTGACACTGCCTTTACTGAGCTGAGGCACTTTCTATATGGGATTCAATATTTTAATGTTTTTTGAAGTTTTATATTTTTTCCTTATAGTCTAAATGTGACTCTTTCACAAGTCACTGGAGGGCTGGGAGAAATGCTTTTACTAGACACTTAAACTTTTTCAGAGCTGGCCTGCATGGCTGCTGGCAATATAGACATTAGACTCAGCACAAAGTGACTCATAACACTTGTGGTTAATAAGCTGCTACCTTCTTCTGATACTGAACCTTATGATCTGAAAGCAAGCTCTTAGCACAGGAAAGGGCTTGGACCATAAGACCAGATTGTAGTGGAACAGTATGAGGAAAGATGGTAGCCTGCCTTTCCTCCTCTCCTTGCCCTTTATGTTGTGAATTCTCTAACATGCAACTGTAAGTACTGCCTGGACGGTAGGCCAGGAAGGCATGACAAGGTACTGAAGCTACACAAAGAATGGTGAAATTACTGTCTGTGGATGCACCTAGTAAACACATTGCTTGGTCATTTAGTTTCAGGGACACATGCTATTTCTGGATGTAGAATAAAGGAATGATAGGAGCAGTCTGACTTATTGACTTTATTATATAATTGAAAAAGTGGAGAAATGTGTTGAATTGATTTCTATGAACACAGAGACACCTCACAATTGTTCCAGCTTTTACAAACACCTTAGTCTCATACAGGTAATAATTATTCTAGATCTGTATCTAGCACATCTTTGAAACCAGAGTGAACAAAAGCAAAGAAAATGTTTGCATTTGTCATTTCCAGTGACTCATGTTGCAACAATCAGGAAAACCAATAACATGTAACCATGGAAATTTAAAAAATAATATAAGGGAAAATGGAAGTGGAGCTGCAATAAAACTGTTTTCTTCTTGTTCACAAATCATGTACTTTCACTTATGTATTATCAGGGCCCTAAGTGCACAGAGGCCTTAATGGCCCTGACCAGCCTCTCCTGAGACCCTCACCCAAACCTCTTGCCTGTGGGCCCAGGAGCCTTATTTAATCTCAGGCCTGGGCCTCCAGTCTCTGCTTAAACTGTGTCATAGATGTACCTGTCTCCAGCCCTCCTGGACTGACCTCGGACCTTTGCTAGAGTTAGCTTGTCTCATGAATAGATCCCTCCATCCAAGTATGTTTTGGCTTGTCTCCAGTCCTGTCTTTGTCCTTGTCTCTTGGATAGACTCTGGGCCCACATTGTAGCCTTGTCTCCAGTCCTGTCTCTGGCCACGTTTCCTCTGGCTCCTGACTGGAGTACCTGGATAGACCCTGGACCTGGTTCATTGCTTGCCTTGTCTGGGACTTTTGATGGACTGTCACCAGCACCCTGCTCCGCTTGCTGTGGTCAGACCCTTTGGTGAGGGCACTGCCTGTGCTGAGGTGACCCTCGGCTCCTGGCTCACCTTCCCTTAGGTATGTACATCAGCTGTTACCAAGCATACCAAGCCCCATAGCTGGCATTTTCAGTTCTTTCGTACAGATCAAGCTGAGTTTTGTATTCCTGCAAATAGTCTTTTCATTATTGGAGCCCAGAACTTTGGCTCTGCAGATTTTATGTCCCCTCATAATGCTCAGGTGCCTGGGGATCTCTGAATTACTCCTGCCCATATTAAGACTCACAGATCTCTTCTGTCCATCCCAAACATCCACTGAAGCAGATTGCAACCCCTTTCATGCACAAATTAACCCCAGTCAAAGACATGACTCTTACAGCAGACTGTATACCATTTATATGTGTACTTCCACCCTCTGAGCTAACTTGCATGCGTGAACTTTATTTTCTTCTTACAGGAGCAATGAGTGGAAAAATGTCTTCTCCTCCAAGTGCAGAGGTGAACTGCCAAACCTTAAAAAGGTGGATCTCCAAGAAAAACACAACCTTGATTCTTCTCTGCCAGATACTAGGCACTATTTTTCACAGTCAAAAGAAGTAGTTGGCTTGCTTAAGTTAACAAGGGCTTCTACAAGGGGTAGATGAACACAGTACAACCTGTATATTTTACTGTAGCAAAGAATACCAACCCTCCCACAGTATGTTTGATTCTTGTTCACATGACTTATGCACCACAATCATGGAACACAGTCATGACTACATTCAACACGGAAACCAAACAATGAGGCTGTTTTCTTTCCAGATGTGCTTTGAGTCAAAAATACCAGACAGAATCTGGTCTTATCTACATCATCTTAGTCTTATCCACATGGCAGGCTGGACAATTAAACTGGTGGCTGGGCTGGTTTATCCTTTGAATAAAATACCAAACAAATACTTTTGATGTGGAATCTAATATTCAAAAAGTTCATAAATTAGTTATGTTTCCAAACTATGAACCTGTAGTCTTATAGCATACTGTCACTTTGTGGGGCAAAACAACAGAAGCACTCTCATATTTACAAAGTGCTGTCTTACAAAAGTATAACCTACTCTGTGCTTACAGACAGGGCTGCTTATGTAAATTTTCATTTTACCCACCGTAATTTTATTTCAGATAGGACCTCTTCACATGCCCCTTAAGTTAACTCTTCTTATGCTATGCTTTCCACAGTAAGAAGCTAGATTTTTACATCATTTTATAGAATCATAGAATAATTTATAGTGGAGGGGATCTCAAGGCCATTTTATAGTCAGTGGGAGATTCTAAGTTGCCAGGGTTTTACTAAATTTTATGTACTTTTACACAGGCCATGGGTGGGTGGGGGAAGACAAATGACATTAAAATCGAAGGTGCTATTCTAACAAAAAAAGCATAGACTGGAATTAAAGTCCTTATAGCAGTGAAAGAGAGAGACAAGTCCAATGTGGCTTTCAAAACATATAGCCCTTAGATAACCTTTATTGTGATACATACAATTAAAGGCAGCTGCACGTTTCCAGATATGTTGTCTCATACCTGTACCAGATGTCAAATGCTCCAGTGGAGCTTGTGGTTAATGTCTAGCAACTTGTGATGAGTAACTAACAGACACACTTACACTGAGCTCTGGGCATAAAGTACCCTGGGTTTAACATACATGAGTCCAGCTACAGAATGAAAGATTACTGAGAAATACGATAACACAAACAAATTGACACCCCTCCATTGCTGCGTGTGAAAATGAGTTCTTCACTGCACCAAAAGCAAAGAGAAGATAAAGTGGTGTGTGAGCCCTGAAAGTCAGAGACCTGAGAAACTACACGCATAGGAAAATACCCTCCATATTTTAGCAATTTACCTCTACTTAACCTGCAATGACCACAGTGAATGTTAGATAAGAGAGAGGGCCTCAGAGAAGTAACTTTCAGTTCAATTTTCAGACTCCTGCACAAATGTAAACTTGGTATCAGGTGAGAATCAAGCTATGGACACTGATGGGTAACACCTCACTTAGCTTGTTTATGGACACACAAAGGTGTCAGGAAGGTGGTAGGTGTGTATGAGAGCTTTTAAGGCTCAGGGATCCTCTGTGGAAACAGATACTAATCACTTGATGCAATCTGCTATGTTCCATAAGCATAATATGATGGTTTTTCAGAAGGACTTTGAGTCCTACAGATTAAAAAGTGAACAACATCTTCAGTGAGGGTGATTTTCTCTCAAGTGAAAACAGCCCAACTTTCCCCTACAGTATGCAATATCAGCAGCTAAAGTTTCATTTGAAAAACTGTTATTCTCGTGTTAAAAAAAAAGAAAGAAAGAAAGAAAAGAAAGAAAGAAAAGAAAAAAGAAAAATCTCAATGCAGCATGTGTGTGCGTGGGAGAGGTTTGTTCATTCTGGATACAGAAGCAAAGGCAAGCAACGGTCTGAAATGAACACACTATATCTTCTCAATGGGAAAAGTGTGTATATAACTTTAGGGTACTTAAAACACACCTTCCTTATGCATTGTAGACAATTGCTGAATTGCTGTTTTTATGGCAGATGTTTCTCAAGCTATGCTGAACTTAACAAGAAAAATTACTGAGCTGGTTTCTCTCAAATCAGTTGTGGTGTTTAAGTTTTTTCTGTTTATAGAACATCTAGTATTGGAGCATTCTGGCTTTTTTGTAGGGCTATACTGAAGCCCTTACCTACATTTTAAGCAGTTACTAAATCCTGAGCATTCCATTGGCTTTAAAAAAAAGGAATGGGTATTTAACTGTAGTAGTTCATTAAACCCCGCTCTGAGTAAAGGGAGTTCACTGACCCTTCATTTCTTAGCATTACAGACATCGGATGCTATAGAAGATGCTAATTACACCCATAAAGAGCTGGGTTGCAATAACCCAAGTTATTACCTACTGTGCTCATAGTTTCTCTAAAACCTCCTTTAAGAAGCAAAATTTCCCATATTTGCACTCTACCCATAGATGACTGATGGAAAACAATTCTTCAATCATAAGACAGCATAAAAATGTTGTTATTCTATAGTTAAAAAGAATGTTCAGGTAAAGCAGCTCAGTAAAAAAGGCTGAGATGCAATGTGTTATGTGAATACTCTTTATTCCTTACATATTTTACTAAATTTGTAAAATGCGCCTCTAGTATGCCCATAATGTAAATACTCTGATACCTTTGCAAGTGTGAGCAATAGAAAATTTCACAATTCTCTCCAAAGGTACTGCACTGTGTGTATTTCAGCATTTCCATGCAAGTAGTTCAGCATTTCACTTAAATAATGTTTTTGTTAAAAGTCTGACATGTTTTAAAGTGTGAAAAAGATTAAATACTTAGAAAGTGGAATTCATTCTGTTTTGGGTCAAATGTCATGTTTCATGTCAAGCCCAACATTTTTTTTAAAGATCTTTCCAATTGAAAACCTGAAAAATTTTATTTTGTGTCAGTCTAGCTTTTTTTTTTTTTTTTTTAAATGGTGCCTGAGCTGAAAAATACTTCCCCTGGCACAATATTAGCACATGCACTGCTGGAATTCAGAAGCTTCGTAAAGTTATTTATTAGGTACCTTTTCACGACTATTGCACATATCATATCCTTCAGAGCTAATTAATTTAAAAAGTCTGCAGGACAAGAAAATTACTAGTTACATATAAATTAACATAAGGTTATTAAGGCTATTCATACTGTAGAGTCCTGTTACTGTGCATATAAAGGACACAAGTAATAAAAATAAAATGTAGCACAGCAAAATTTGTGATCATACATAAATTAACATCTGAAAGACACAAGTTACTACAACACCCATACTGCATGGTCTTGTTATGCTAAAGTCCTATTGCCACAGAAAATAAGGCATAAACAATACAAATACAACGAACAAAACCAGACAGCAATTGAATTTGCACAAAAAAGTAGTGAAGGCAAAAATAATTACCAATAGGATGAAAAAAAACCCCACTGCAAATAACCTGTCAAAAATTGTGCAATTTTACATTACTGAAAAACAAGAAAACATGATTATCTTCCCTTCCGTGAAACAACAGTGCACTCTCATGGCTACTCAAAAAATCTTGCTCCTTTTAAAGCCCCATGTAGTTCGTAGTCCACTCCACAGCATCCCAGATGATAAGACCAACTATGTGCACCTTAAGAGATGGGCAGAAGGGAATCACAACACTGAAGTACATCCTGAACTTCTGTTAAGTAGTGTTCTTCCACTTGAATCAGTTGAGCAACACTGATTTCTGCCAGATGAGGAGTTGTCCCATATTTCTTAACAAAATACATTCATAACTTCTACTGCTGGGGTGATTTTCTAGTGGTTACTGTTTATTCTATATTGATCAGGTATTCTTAAAATCAAAGTCCAGTGTTTTCAGATTTTATTCTGAGCAGAAAGGATTTCATCCTCTTACACATGAGAATTCCCGATCCTTTCCTCTCTAGAATGGCATGAATATTCCAGTCCCTCTATGAAAATAAGTTGTTTTGCTTCCTCTAGACAAATTTCACTTTTTGTCCTCAGTTTACCTGCTGCATACGAGTGGATAGAGTTCAGTGGGACTGTGCCCTAGTTCTGTTCAGGCTCACATCAATTCAAAAGCACTGGATGTTGCTGTTAAAAATGGTATATGCACAGAACAAAAAAGCTGATTATCCAGCCAGAAGCTAACCATCTGCTTGCAAACCTCACACTCCAAGAAGCATAAGACAGGAGATAATCATGAAATATCCTTTGCTATTAATTCTCTTACTCTTGATTTATGATTCTGCCGCTGGCACCAAGCCAAACTAATTTAACAAGATTAATGCAAAATAGCAACAAAACATTCAATGCAACACACAGCTGCGCAACAAGATGCACCCCATCAAACTGGGAAAGTGAAATTCACAGTGATCCTGTCTAAAACAACAGTGTTAATTCCTGGCTTATCCACTATCTGAGAGACACAGGCAGACCCACTTCACAACACACACCTGTATGCACAGCAAGTACACACCAAAAAGGAAAAGAAAGAGCAGCTGCTTAGGATCCCACAAGAAAAGAGTTAATGGAAGAAATACTGATGACACGGAGGAAAGAAACAAAAAGCTGAGCAGCAGCTAGAAAAACAGGGCACGGAAGTTTAAGACGACCCTGAAACAGTTCATGTAAATGACATAGTGGAAAAGCAGAGGTTTTCTATGGGTAGAGAATTCTGGCTACCAGAAAAGACATTCACCTCTAGGCAGGAACTGAGAAACATTCCCAGGTCCCAGAGTATACACATAGGCTATGTAGATTACATATCAGAGCTCTAAGTGGCAGAGGTGGTGGCTTTCCCCACCTTCATCATGCTAAGCTAGTACTCAAGCTACAGACCCACTTCCTGGTTAAAGAACATCCAGAGGCTGAGACTCCTTTTGATTCAAGATAGGCACAGTTTCCAGAGCCCTTTACTTCGAGCCTGCAAGGGAGAACAAAAGATACCATTACTTTGACACCCAGAATCAAATAATTCAGTGGTGCAAAGGGAACCAAACGGATTGCAGACTCTCCTTGTACAATGCCTAATTTACTACAGCCAAGGCATCGCAGGGAGGAAGATGACAGCTTGAACTTTGGAGAGCACACTGCAAAGATTGTCTTTTCCTTATGAGGCCTGGCCCCTAGGATACAAAAATCTAGAACTTGCAGCATACCTGCATCTTGTCTAGGAGCTGCTTAATGTGAAATGTGTCCTTGGAGCAGACTGGAATTCAAGTTTGCCCTTCTCAAATAACCTGTGCTATCAAGACAGGCTCCTTCTTCAACTTCCATATCCTTTTATACAGCAAAACAGTTCCAAAAGAAACTGTGAAAAATGCCTCCCTTTCTCATTTCCCTCTTCCTCGTAACTGAAATTATGGCATTATGGTTAAGGGGGTGATGAAAAACAGGAAATGAATCTGAGTTTCTACACTGTAGGTGTTGCTATTTAAGACGTAAGAGCCTCCTTCACCAACTGTGTTTTAAAACAAATTGTAGTAGCTCTGTGAAAAGGCCAGTCAAACTAGTGGGTGCTCTGAAAATGTCAATGGGACAAAGCCCCAGTGTTAACTTAACTCTGGATACCAACTGAGCTTAGACATCAAGATGCTCACCCTTGTAATGTCAGGAGGGGCAGTTTTAGGCATGCAAAAAGGCAGAAGTATAAGAATATAGGGAACTTCAAAGCTGAAAAGTAAAACATCCATGGATGTATGTATCACCGGCCTGAGGATAAGCAAAAGTGGGAAGGATTGCAATTTTCAACTTAGATGCCTGTTTTGCTTAGATGTCACATTAGATGCTTATGATCTTCATCAGATCAAGTCCTCAAGACTTGGTAAGGAACTGAATATAGTCAGGTGTCACTAGTCATGTCACAAACTTATGAAATGGAAAATGTAAATATTCAAAGTTAATTTCAGACTTCTCAAATTTCAATTCACATTACTCTCATTAGTAATTCCACTGACTCCTGCTGACAGCTGCCCCACGAAGAGAAGCAGCAGTCATTCAGGAGATGGGGAAGCAGTCGTGGGTGGAGCAAACCAACCCACGCTTGCCACCAGTGAGACAGAGCACAGGCCAGTTACTATAGAGTAGCTCATTGAATATAAATTCACTTCACTTTTCCTTCCAGTAGTTTTTTTGTACACACATATCATGAGAAGGATGAAGTCTCTCGATTAACCCATCTATAAATCTCATATAGTACATTTCCAAAATATATCATATAACAAGGAATTCATGTTATTGGAATCTTTTATTTCTGTCCTCCTTAACTTTTGTACCTTAGTGGCCTCTTGGCTTAACTTTCTCTTCGCTATACTCTCTGTTACCATGACTACCCTTTTCATGTTACTTCTGAACCTGGTGTTATGAATTTATCTCTTAATTTTCATCCATCACAGTTTTAACAGCGCTGTGTGAAATCTCTGTTGTATTCCATACTCCTTCCAATGTCATCCTTTCAACATCACTATAGACATTTCTTTCAAGTCATTGCCTACATCCGTATTAGTTTTCCTTTCTTATTCCTCTATAACCTAGTATCACTGTCAAAAAAACCCATCATCAACTTACAGTTTATTATCTAATGCATTTCCATTAATCCAAAAGAATTCTTCATTCCTTTTATAAAGTCCAATCCACGGGTCTTGCTTTGTTATCTTCACCGTAAAATTCTGTATACGAGAAAAGAATATTTGTATGTTCAGTTTTCAAAATATAAAGTCTTTGACTGAGGGCTATAAAGCAAAAGAATGATCTTGTTTTCTCCCAGAAGGAACAATATTAAAGATTAAATCTAAAAAAATAGTGCAGCATCTGGATCTTGTGTAATCCACATAAATGAAATAAAATCTACAACTTGATTAGAATTTCTATGGAACTGCAAACACATAACTTTTTCTAAGGAACTGCAAACACATCATTTTATGGTCTCTCCACAAGAAAGTCTTCAATGAACCATGAACACTTCAGCAGCCAATGGATTTCTCCATCACTGATGCTTCTTCATCATACTGACTCTTTGCTATCAGGTAGCAAGGATCTGTGGAAGACATTTTAGGGACAGAAAAGTAAAAAAAAGATCCTTGTCACAGTGTGTGCAACAGAATTGTCATCTGTGCCCAATGCACCCATTATACTGGTGTTTCTGATGGGGTCTACTGACCTAGGGACAGGCTGTTTTAGAACATTGAAGCAAGTGCTGTCAAGGCCTACAGCAGATATGGGAAAGTATATTCTCCTGTGTTTTTATGCTAGATGCAGTCATTCCTAGCATTGCAGTATTATAGAAAAAGAAAGTTCAGGCTGTGATTAGGAGTGCTATCTCCTAACTTCTAAGTTCAAGGTTAACGTATCTGCCAACACTGACTGTCATTAACAGACCTTGCTAAGGTTGAACAGTTTCTGTTTAATTAAAGATAAATCAGAAGCAACAGTTTTTCTCCTAACAGTGTGAGTATTTCTGACTGTAATAAGCATAAAATTTAACTCAGATACACCTCAGGTGTTTTCTAAAACATTAACTGCTAAAGCTGATACTGGAGTTTGTAGGAAGATGAGGGACACAGCTTTCTCTACTCTGTGACTTGTCACAGTCATTGGATTTCAAACCATTCAGCTTATGAGGCTGGAAAAACACAAAGGTTCATTGTGCAGCTCCCTACAAGTGAGATGGGATTAAACCATCATCCCCCTTCTGTTCTCTTACCAGTTCCTGATGATTTTCAATCACAAGGAGGGAAGCATTGTGTAATGAGCAGAAGTTCTGACTGGAGTTCCAGCTGGCTTCACTCTCAGAGAGGTAGTAGCATTTCCTTTGGAAATAGAGCCAATCTGCTGGACAGAGTTCCAGGGATGGACAGCCAGCAAAATCTTTCTCCGAAGAACTGTTTACCGCTAAAAGACAAAAACAGACCACCTATTTCTTCTGACTGATACTGGAAAAAAGCTTCTGGAGTTTTTTAGCTTGTTCTCTGATTGCATCATCTAATCTCATCCAGTTCTAACCATAATGTCATTATTTCTGCCCAGAAGAAGTAATTTTCCCAAACTAACTGTACATTCTGGCTCCTGCACCCTTATGGTTGCTGACACATCTTTAAAGTGATGATCATGGACAGGTATGTAGAACTAGATGAGAAGATGATAAAAATGTCTCCTTCAAGGATTCTTCTGTAAAATAAACATTTCTGACTGACAACTATAGCTTCTGCAAATGTTACTTTCTTGTAGCTGCATTAATAGCTGTATTAATTATAGTGTCATTTTCTGAAAAACTACAGATTGGTTGCAAAGAATCTTCCATTTGTTATTTGTTTTCTTGAACTTGGATTGAGATCAACAGTAGGGTTATAAATTTGAATGTTGCACTAGGACTAAACCGAGCACTCAGCTAACTCCACTGCAACTACTGAAGTAATTTCTCCAGCATTTAACCTCAGTTTTAAACAATATGTCAGATGGGACATCTATTTAACTTTGATATAAGGTAAGTTTTATATAAACGCAATGAGTTGGGTTTTTTTTAATCTATAAGGACTCCTGACCACCTGGAACTCTAGTAATTACTAAGGCTAATTATAATTTCTTTTTAAATAATTCACACACTTACCAAACTGAATACACAAAATCAAAACTGTAGCAACAGCAAGGAGTCCAGCAACACCTCGCCAGAACCAGATATTTGAGAATAAACCTGAAAAGAAGAAATGTCAGAAATTTCAAAAAGATAGCTGATAAAGGAATTAGAGCCCAGGATCCATTAAGCTATTCCAAAGGAAGTCACTGTTCACAGAGGGCAGGCTGGCAGCAGTGCTGGAGTGTGTGACATTTAGCTTGTCATCACAAAGCTTCTGAGCTAACAACAACTATGAATTACTATGAATTTTAGTTACATAATTCAGAACTCATTCAGACCTAATAGTGAGGTAATTCCTTACCTCAAAAGTGATTGAAAAGGAAAGAAATTAATGTAGAACAAAAGAGTGTGAGAAAATAAGCCTGAGACAGATCTGATGTCTGAGCACGGCACTGCTAAGAGAAGTGAGGCAATTCATTAACTCCAGAGCCCTAAACTTCCACTGAGGTACTTCTAGTCTCACCCCACCAAGACACCTTTTCTAAATTCTTCTTTTCTTCCCATCCCTTCTAGGATTGTGCAGTAAGCTGGGTTTGGTGGCAGGAAGGACTCACCAATCTATCATTGCCACTTGTTTCAAACTTCAGAGGCAACAGGAAGGGATGAAGCACCCAAAGTGTCCCTGAAAGACCCTCTCACTCGTGGTTACTGTACGATCTGACAGTACAACGACCTCCTTGGAAAGCTTCCTTCCTCGCTCCACGTAGTGCACAGGCATTATTACCCAGCACTTGCGCGCAACATGAGCATACACGTGATGCTGCTTGGAGGGCAGGGGCAGTGCCCAGGCTCAGACACGCTGCAGCCTGCACAATGGTGAAGCAGCGCAGGCTGCTCCTGGAGCGTCTGCCCAGCTGCCAAGGGGATCGGGTGGCCTGTGCCAAGCCCTGTTCACCATGGCCTCCAGCCCCAAGGCTGAAGCCTCCGGTCCCTCCAAGCCAGCCTGAGGCTGCCAGGGCAGGGCCGCCACCGGGGCTGAGGGCCGTGGCCCCCTGACCCCCCGCCCCCTGGCGCCATTTCGCCTCGCCAGTAGCGGCGTCTACCCAAAATGGTCTCTGGTGACAGACAGGAAGGGAGCTCGGCTGCCAGGCAGCCCCCAGGCGGGAAGCACCATGCCGGGCCGGCGGCGCCTCCCCGAGCAGCCCGGCTGCGCCGGGATCGCGCCCCAGCCCGCGGCCCCGGCTCCCGCCCGGCTGCAGCCGAGGAAAGCGCTGCCGCCGCCGCCCCGTGGCTGCCCTCCCCGCCCCTCCCTCTCTGCACCTTTACCCTGGGGAGTCCCCGTCCTCCGCCCGGGGGAGCCTTGGGGCGACCCCCCGCCGCTGCGGCCGTCGTCGCCTGCCCCTCTGCGGCCCATGGGCGCCGAGCTCCCGCGCCGCCGGCAGGGGAGATCACGGGGCCGGAACTGCCGGAAGGGCCGGCGGCCGGCTGCTATCCCCTCCGCCGTTCCGGGCGGGGCCGGGAGGGGCGCAGCGCCCCCGCCTTCGGGGGCAATGGCGGGGATGGGGTGCCCAGGCCGCGGGTGCGGGGGGCTGCACCCACCTGCTGCCCAGTGCACCCTCGGCCCCGCGGGCACCTGCGGGCTCCAGCTCCCCGGAGCTCATCTGCGCTGTGCCGAAGCTGGAGAGACCCCAGCGGAGCCAGGTGCCTTCAGTAGTCCTTGGTTCCTGCCTGGAGGAACAGGAAAAGAGATGAGCATTGGGAAGACTGGAGAGCTTCGGCTCCCCTTTCCACACCTCGGGTAGACTTGGAGGGCTTTGTACTGCTTGCACTGTTTAGACCCACTGTGAGTGCTTCACCTCTGTTCATGGGTGTCGTCAGCTTAGTCTAAAGACTTGGTATCACTGCAGCACTGCAAGAAGTCATACCACTTTATAATAGAAAAGGAAATGGGAAATGGTTTCAAGAAGAACTTGGCTTCCACCAGTTCTCACTGTGAAAGTCTTATTCTCTGAAATCAGCAGGTTTCTGGATGAAGAACATTTGGGAGGGGGTTGGGGAGACTCCTGCTGTCTTTAAATTAGGTGACTAGTTAAAACTTGATCCCTTTTGAAAATCAGGCCAGTGATGGGCCTCATCCAGAAAAGCATTAAATCTGATGATTCTGATCTGCAACTGTGGGAATGAAGGTGTATGAGAAGTTGTAGCAATGCTTGAAAGACAGGGCCATAGATATCAGGAGGGTTGATGTACAGTACAAATATTTCAGCTGGTGTATTATGCACAGTAACTGTTTTACTCACAACAGAGATCAGCTGTAAAACATGTTCGAATATCCAGAGGATATGGCTCTCTTCAAGTCAGCACGCAGGCTCTGTGCAAGCAAAGAGTTTAATGATGGTTCATCCGAAACACTCATCTATCTGTGTCTAAGCAGAAAATCTTGAATAGAAAACCAGGAGAATGGAGGGTTACATTTTATGTCTTCATTGCCATCTCCAATTGTTTTGATTTGTCAGGGATTTGAGCAGTTTTGAGGTTAGTCAGCTATTGAAAATTATCTCTAGGTGTTTATCGTTACATGTAGTAAAAAACAGTATAAACTTCATACTTCCATAAATATAAATTGACTTGCAGTTGATTTTAGCCTTTGATTGCAGCAGCTGCTGGTCTGAGCAATGGATTGGGAGAGATGGACAGGCTAGCATGCCCAGGACGGCACTCAGGAAGAAAGAGAAAGGCAAAGAGTAAGAAAGATGCGTGTGAACAAGGAGAGAGAGCTTAAAACATGGCAGCTTTTGGGAAGTTAGGGAACTGAGAATTCCTGGAAGAGGGTGAATGGGAGAAGGGGCAGATAATGGGTACAGAGACCATGACCTGTAAGCACTTTAAGAGATTTTGGGAGACGTGAGCTCAGAGGAGTGCGAATGAGAGTAGGGTATGGAATTAGGACAGTAGGAAGGTACAATACCTGTTTCATGTAGTCAGAGCAAATTTTGCCTCAAAAGAGGTAGGGGAATGCTAATGTGCATAGTTACTCTTGTGTTTGATCCTAAGAACAGAATATTCAACATTTATTCGCTGTTCTATTTCTGGCTATTTAGTAACAAAATTAGGCAAGCCCCTCATGAGTTAAGCAAAACAAAAAAACTAGAACAGAAATGCCTTGTGAACTACTGCATCCACCTTCCTCCAACAAGCTAGTACACTAGCTTAGTTTTAATCTCAGGAATGACCTGGCTCTGAAGAACTAGCTGGCTCTCTTGCAATTTGATAAGTGTGGCAGACCTTCCTGTTACTAAGATCATAAATGACTTGGCTTATAATCACAGAGCATTCACAGACACCCTTTTCATCCTTACCCACTAATACAGAAGATAGTTTTGACATTTTCAGGCCATCTTCCAGGCTGACAAAAAAACTGAGAACCTATAACATCTTCATTTGTGAATCATTTGATGCTCCAAAACCCCTATAGTTATAACCCCAGATGCTTCCTGTACAAGTGTCCTGACTTTACTGAGGCTTTTGACGTTTAGTTTCACAGTTTGGCTAAGACACCTCCTGATGAAGAGTGTGTAGTCTGCTGCTGTTATCAAGGAAGTGTGATTTGGCAGGCTTACCCCATGTGAGCTTGCTGCTTCAGTGAGGGAGGGTAGCTATTGAACTAGGGATAGACTAGTTGAGAGTTTGCACAGAGTATTCAGGCTGATCTTGGAGGAGAAGGAGAATTCATCCTTGTACCAGTGTGAATGCAATGAGTGGACTGAGAGCAGCAGGGACACTTTTCCAACCCACTCTCAGCTGCTGGCATGTAGGATCACCTCTAACTCTCCTTTCTTGTGCAGTAGCTCAAGCCATATGGCCCAGGCCCATAAGTTTGCAAATTCCTCTGCAAAGCTAATTGCCATGGACATCACTGGGGGCTGTTAGGGTGCTAAGGACAGCTGTTTAGAAAAGAGAAATGTTTATTTTTGCAGGAAAAAATGTGTCCCATAAGGTACTGCAAGGGACATTTGTTTAGTTTTAATCTGGATATTTTGTTTCTTTCAGTGTTTCCACATTTCATAAAATGAAAATTGAAAAAGGAGATAGAAATTTATTAAAGGAAAAAGGCACAAGACAAAAATACCCTCCAGCCAGAATCACTGGAAGATGACTTTAAAATATTGCCATAATGTGGGATGAAAACACAAACATTTTAATTTAAAAGCAGGTCATTTTCCAAAAGAAATGATTTTCTCTCAAAAACCATTTTATCCCTGCAGTACTGGCAATCTCACGGAATTGACTCATTACAGTTGGTCTCTGTGATGCCACCTCCTGTTCACTGCCATTACAAATAATCTTTGATTATCTTTTCTCACTCTTCAAAGTGTTACCTCTACCTTTTCTGAAAAACTGCAGTCACATTATGCAAGGAGAAATCATTGCATACCAGAAGTTTAGAGCCAGAGTACATACTTAGGAAATGTCTACACTGCAGTCACAACAGCATACTGCACAGATGCCTGAGTTTGACTGGAACTACTTACCTCACACCAGTAGCAATCTGGCTGTGATTGCACAGGCTAGGGTAACTAATTTACCCTGCTTTTGACTGACTGAATCAGTCCCTTTCCATCTCCCTCCGAAGTCAATGGAAGGACTATCAGTGAGTTCAGAATCTTTAGTCAGGCCTTTATACATTTGTACCCCAAACATGACATTAACTTCTGCTATTCTGAGGTGCTCTGGAAACTCTAGTAAAGTCTAGCCATGACATCAGACAAGGGTTAGTTTCTTAGGGTCCCATCAAACTGGCCCAATCCATATATTAGAAAAGGAATGAATCTTATAGTGTGTTGTGTGACTTCTTACATTTTTTTAAGCTAGTAACCCTCAACTGATCTGTAGATAAGTACCTCTCATGGAGAAAAAAGCAGGGCCTATTTCTAACCTTTTGATTAACCCAAAGCCTCCTGATTTCAGTATATCTCTGTACCATAGGACTCCTGACTGTAAATAAGAAAGAGTTAAGTCCTGAAGGATTGTTTTTTGCTTACTATTCCTACAGTTTACTTCTGGTTGTGCAAGTGGCCCTGGTGACAAAGGATAGAGAAAAGACTGAGGTACTGAATACCTTCTTTGCCTCAGTCTTTCCTGGCAAGACTGGCCCTCACGAATCCCAGGCCATGGAGGCAAGAGAGAAAGTCTGGAGGAAGGAAGACTTTCCCTTGGTGGAGGAGGATTGGATTAGGGATCACTTAAGCAAACTGGGGAGCATACACAAGTCCATGGGCCTTGATGAGATACGCACAGGAGTGCTGAGGGAGCTGGCCAATGTCATTGCAAGGACACTCTCAATCATCTTTGAAAGGTCATGGGTATCAGGAGAGATGCCTGAGAACTGGAAGAAAGTAAATGTCACTCCAGTCTTCAAAAAGAGCAAGAAGGAGGACCCAGGGAACTACAGGCCAGTCAGCCTCACCTTGGTCACTGGAAAGGTGATGGAGCAGCTCATCCTGGATACCACTTCCAAGCCCGTGAAGGACAAGAAGGTGATCAGGAGTGGTCAGTGTGGATTCACCAAGGGGAAATCATGCTTAACCAACTTGATAGCTCTCTATGATGGGATGACTAGCTGGGCAGATGAGGGGAGAGTTGCTGAGGGATGTTGTCTATCATGACTTCAGTAAGGCTTTTGACGTTGTCTCCCATAACATCCCCATAGGCAAGCTGATAAAGTGTGGGCTAGATGAGCAGGCAGTGAGATGGATTGAGATCTGACTGGATGGCAGAGCTCAGTGACACAAAATCTAGTTGGAAGCCTGTAGCTTGTGGTGTAGCCCAAGGGTCAGTACTGGGTCCAGTCCTGCACCAGTACACGTTGGGAGCTGACTGGCTGGAGAGCCGTTTTGCAGAGGAGGACCAGGGGGTCCTGGCGGACAATAAGGTGACCATTAGTCAGCAATGTGCCCTTGTGGCCAAGAAGGCCAATGGTATCCTGGGGTGCATTAGGAAGAGTGATGCCAGCAGGTCAAAGGAGGTGATCCTTCCCCTTTACTCAGCACTGGTGAGGCCACACCTGGAGTGCTGTGTCCAGTTCTGGGCTCCCCAGTATCAGAGAGATACGGAGCTACTGGAGTGAGCCCAGCAAAGGGCTAGTAAAATGATTAAGGGACTAGAGCATCTCTCGTAAGAGAAAAGGCTGAGAGAGCTGGGGCTCTTTAGCCTGGAGAAGAGAGGACTGAGGAGGGATCTTATCAATGCATTTAAATATCTGAAGGGAGGGTGTAAAGCGGATGAGGCAAGACTCTTTTCAGTGGTGCCCAGTGGGCAAAAATGGAAATACAGTTCCATCTGAATATGAGGAAAAACTTCTTTACTGTGAGGGTGACAGAGCACTGGAACAGGTTGCCCAGAGGGGTTGTGGAGTCTCCTCTGGAGATATTCAAAACCCGCCTGTGCAATGTGCTCTAGATGACCCTGCTTGAGCAGTGAGGTTGGACTAGATGATCTCCAGACGTCCCTTCCAACCTCAAGCGTTCTGTGATTCTGTGATGCTGTGAAGTCCTTTTACCAGCAGGTCAAAAATGCTTTTTTTTCCTGTTAATAGTTATAAAATCTTCCTATTCCAGAGGCTATTTTTTTTTGAGGTGATATATTTTCAGGATGTTATTGAGGGATTCCTGCAGTTCCCAAAGTGAAAATGTTAGACTGGAAAATATATGCCTGCACTTATTTTTAAGTATGTGAATATTCCTACTGTGCAACATAAAAGTTACTACTCAGTAGTAGTAGTAACCGAGTAGTCAACTACTCAGACATGGGCAAGAATAACATGGGAAATATAACTGCTTTAGATAATAAAGAGATGAAAGAAGAATGTAGCAGAAATAATGCTGAGTGACTTGTGGGACACATGGGGTTTGGTTAGTAGTTTTGAACATTTAAAAAGTTACTGTCCTTTAAAAAGTATTTAACAGAGGTACTAGAACACTGTATTTACTGCAAAAGTTAAGAAATAGTATTTGAAGAGTGCTAAGTATTTTATGAAGTGCTGGGCTGAGAATGCTGTGTATGCCAAATAGATCTACACCAAAAAAGGTTAGTCATTCAGCTGCAGAGGTCTTACAAAACACTAGCATTTAGAATGCAATTATTTTACAGTTTTGGAATAGGAGGCACAAGAGAAAGGAGTCCAGCTACATTACTGGCTGTTGTATTTTTGATGAGGCTAATATTCACTAGGATTGTTGTTTATTTGTCTGTACCACTTGTGTGTTATTAGAATTTAGTAGAAGACATAACCTCCATCTTCAAGAACTGACAGTCTTAACACTGAAAATGACCTGAGTGAGGACAAAAATAAGTAGGGAAGGTTGGAATACAGAAGAGAAAGCACCACAGCAGTATAATGACATGAAAACAATTAACAGTAGCAAGCTTAATAAAATAAATAAAAATATAAAAATAAATAGGACAGGGAGATTAGAGCAGAAACCTTAGATGATCTAAAGAGGCAGAGTTCTTCTTTGTCTTTATCTACAGCTGATGGTCTGGCCATCAATAAATATTAGTAGCTGTACTTTCTCTAAATTTTCAGCTTCCAGGAGAGAGCAGAATTTTCTCTACAGACAACATGTGATTCATCATAGAACAAACATTGTATTTAACACCTTGAAAAGTTACTCACCATTTCATGCTTTTGCAGCTGCAAACCAAGAAAGTGCCATGAATCATAGATTTTGCCAGCTGAGTTTGGTTTCATCATGTCCTCCATATGGATAGCAGTCCTCCCCAAAATGTCTGCAGGTTTGCATCTGCACCAGGAAACTCTTAGAGGCTAGAACAACTGAAACGATACCATACAGCTGCATCATCAGCTAGTGACTTCCATTGCTCCTACTGATAGGTCTGTTCTCGACCAAAGAGGAGAGAACAAAAGCGCGCGCTGTGATCACCTGTGACTTTTGAAGTGGTGAGTCATTCTGACATGGGTTTGACGAGCCATTCAAATCAGTTTCCTGTTTGGCATCTTGTTCATATGTCTCACAGCTGCAACTGGCAGAGCTGAGCACCTGCCATCAAAGGAGTTTAGAATCTCTGTCTGCTCATCAAGGTTTCTTTTCCTAATCTGTAACAGTTTAACAGTTTTTATTCCCACCATTGCCTGCTGTGGTGCTGGAATGTGCTGTAGCAAGAAGTACTTTCCTCCCTGTTGGACCAAAACAAGAGAAAAGTTTTATGTGAAGTGCAGTAGGAGAGCTGCATGGGGTAATAGGTCTACAGCGAGATCAGAACTGCTCACGGTACGAGGAGTCTGTGCTCACAGGAGTGTGATATGCCATTGATTTTAATGGGCATTGTGGGTCAGAAGATTCTTCATCACATTCTTTATACATCCTACAAGCCTGTTTGCTGCTTTGACAGCAGCTCTACATTGGCAGTACATCTGCACTGAACTGTCCATCTGGTTGCAAGGCCGTTTTCTTGAATTGACACATTTATCATTAAAAAACCCTTTAAAATTTCCTCTTTTTTTTCATCCATTGTGCATTAACTTCCGTTTTTTGACATAAAATGTCACTTGTCATTGCAAGGTCAATTCAGATGTCTTGTTTAAGCCTCTGCATTTCTTTCTTACCTGCTCAAGTCCTTAATCACCAAAATAATTTAGGGTAGCTTGAAAATTTTGCTATGCCACTACTCCTTTCTTCCACCCCAGATAATTATTCAATATTTTAGTGTCATAAGCAAATTAGATCTGGTGATGGATTGGGCATATTATGGAACTGAAAGTAATCCTTATTACATAAATATTCAAAATCAGAGTGAGATAGGGAAAACTCATTGGTGTGTATGGCATGTGTGAGTACTATTTTGACCTATTTCTGTTTAAAATACCTGCATTCAGCAGGAGTGGCTGATGAGGAAAAAACAATGCTACTGGCAGTTTGGAAGCCAGGCGGAATATAAAATTAGAATACCTGTTTCTTTCATAACAGATATCCTAGACAAGATTCCGTACTTTAAATACTTACAGCAACTGGTATCTCTGCCAGGAAGAGCCAGTAGTCTAAATAGAAAAGGTCAGCGTCAGGCCAGAGAGAGGAAAGTTGTTATCCACATTTCATGGTGAGAATCGGAAGTGCAGAGAGCTCTAGCCGTCATGGCTACATAGTAAATCTTTAGGCAGAAGAAAGGCAGAAGATCCAGTCTTGTACATTAGCCACAAATCATCCTTCCTTTCACAAGATACATTTCAATAAATAGATGTCTGAATGAAAAAGAAACCATAAAACAAGTTGTTTAAAGTGCTTTTATTATTGGATGACTGTAATTTCATGGCCTGCAAGTCATTTGAATGCTTTTCCTCCTTTAATACAAAAATTCAGCTTAACTGTATTTAAAGTCCTTGGCTTAGGATGTTAAACATTTCCTTGATTTTAATGCAAGAATGAGGCCAACAAAGACAAATTATTTTTGAGCAGCCTTCATTTCTTGAGGTCTTAATTTTTTAGAACAGTCTAGGCAACCCAAAAAGCTATGTTAGTGGGCAAATAATAGTTGCAACTAAATGCCAAAAGCTTTCCACCTCTCTCTCACCTACCACCTTAGGCCCACAAAGAATGAGGTCAAAAGCAAACTATAGTGGGTGACTTCCTCCAGGAATATGGATGATTTCTGTAATTGTGGAACTTCTCAGACGCATAAAAGCATCAGTGCAGTGGCACTTCTGACGGACTGTTTTCTAGCAAGCCTTCGACAGGACAGTTATAGCCCATTCTCTGTCCCCTCTGTAGCCAGTACAGCCAAGCACATCACATATATCCTTATGGTCTGCAAGAGAAAAACAGCTGAGGCAAATATTACTGAGGTCTGTGGGAAGAAAAAGAAATGTTTGACAAGAGCTGTCTAGTGCAAAATATTATCTCCCCATGGTAGAGAGCAAGTAATACCTTATTTTGTTTGCTGTTTTCTTAACTAAAGAGTAGAAGTCACTCTTGTCGTGAAAGGAGTGATGCACTTCACTTGTAAGAGGGAAGCAGCACTGTGTTTGTTGCAGTAAGATAGCGACTTAACAAAGTTCAATCATAAATAAGAACGATTCAATGAGGTTCGATTGGCAAGGTTCACTCAGTTATTTACTGCATGAAGGACAGGGTCAGATGCACGCACAACAGAGACCCCCCTGCTGAGTCATGAGGTTCAGAAAGGACCCCCTTGCTTTCTAAACTCCTTCAGAGAGGAGCCCAGGTGTGGCTGGATCCAGTCTTAGTCCCAGACTGGGTCAGCGGTTTATGTCTAAGGGATTAAGTGCACAATTAGTCAGAGATATAACTCAGCAAAGTTTCGCAAAGTTCATAAAAGTTCAGCATGCTATTAATCACTTATTGAGGATCTGTTGTGGGTAAGGAATCTCTCAACCTCGAGGAGCAACCTTGAGAGGCGTCCCTGCTCAAGAGGGGGTTCTGCAGTGCAGCCCGCTGCTGTGCAGGAGAGTTCAATGGGCTCTGGGCTGCCCCCTGTTTATGGGGGGGGAGATGATTGACTCATAGTCATATTTGCATACTAGACAGGCCTTAGTTGGCGCATGCTCAATTAGCCCCTGTCTACATGCTGTTTACAGGGGGGTCAGGTTGAGGGGGAGAGAGCCCATCAAAGGGGGGAAGGGAGCACACCATCACAAGTCTTTAGGTGACATGTGGGCAAAGGTGATAGTGTATAGTTGTGGCCCTGGGAGTCCTTGACTCTTGATGTATGGGGTGGCAAGGTGTCACAATGCAGATGCAGGTGGTAATAGAAGCACGGGTTGCGGCAGTGGTGTAACAGTCCCAGTGGCTGCAGTGAGGGTTGTGGTGGTGGTGGTAATGCTGTCCTGCTTCTGCTTCTGCTGATGCAGGGAAGGATGCTAGGCACCTGAGAGTGAGCTCTTTCTAGGAGCAAGAGTGCATGCCCTTGCTACTGCAGCACTCAGCATATCTCACCTATGGAGTTGCAGAAAGCAGGGGGGGACCAGTCCTTCTGTATTACTGGCCACTGTCTGTATTGTTTACTTCCATCCATAGGGCTGCTTCTTCCATCCATAAGAACACTAAATGTTCTTTTCCTCCAACCTCAAAAAGAGGAAGGGAGTAATAAAAAAAGAGAACATGGAAAGAAAACGATTGCAGAAGGAAAAAAATGAAAGGGTGAGGGCCAGGGCAAGGGGGTTAACAATAAGGAATGAGAGGAGGACACCAAGCAGAGCACCCCCCACTGCACCTTCTGGTTCCTGAAAGCATCCTAAGAGCCAGCAGGTGTTGCCCAGTGCTGCTCCCCAGAGACACAGCAGGGTGAGAGAGCAGAAGAAGGCTCCACACTGGTCAGGATCCCACATCAAGCTTCCTCCTGCTGGAAGGCCAACTTGGCAGGTCTGGAGGAGTTTACAGCATTACTCATTTCTGCATGGACTGCCCAGTGCCAATGATAATGAATGATGCCATTTTGTGCCAGAGACCCACCAGCTCTGAGCAACTGACCCACATCTTCCTAGTCTGCAGAGCTGCTCAGTATAATCTCTCCTTAAGTGGTGCTGTTCACAACTGCATCTGCTGCAAACAACTCTCTGCACTGGCTTCCTGTTAGATAGCACTACCACCCTTCGAGACTTACGCAGCAAAGGGAGCTTTCCCTTTTCCAACACCTTGCCATTTCAGTGCAGCACTCTGCACCAGATTAGAAGCCATCAGCTGCAAAAAGCTCCTTGACTGCAGGCCCAAGGCAGCAGAAGGCACTGCCGGAAAATATTTTATTCCAGCAACTGGGGAAAGGCTGACCAAAGAGGCAGCGACATGGGCCTTGCCCACCTATGTTTTGCTGGAGGCACTTGAATGCCAGCAGTCCCCGGCATGGAGGGAGTTACTGACAGTGCCCGACAATGTTCAGCCCTGACTGCACCAAGATCAGCCAGGTTTGGGGCTAGAATAAGAGCCTCCGTGCATAAAGCTGCAGCAAGATGTAATAAGCTGTGGTATCCTGTCTGTGAAGTGTCCCAGATGTAGAAAGGGATGGAAAAAGCTCAGGTGCGGAAGGGGAATGAGAGCAGAAGTGATGGAAGGGGCATGGGGGTATAGGGATGTGGGGAACAGGGGGAGATGGAGGGGGGCAGGATGAGATGGAGGAGAGCAGGAAGAGACAGCACCCGGGCCGTGGCTGCCGGAGGCACTGCCCCACTCCCACTGCCCAACAGCTGACACACCAGGTCCTGCGGCATCCCATTAGCAAGGGGTAGCAGTGCGCTCGGGTGCTCGCAGAAGGCAGGCAATCAGCAGCCTTTATCCCTCACCGCGGTTGGAGGGATGGCGGTGTAGTGGCCTCACCTCTCCTCTGCCTCCCCCCCCGCCAGGGGTGGTTGAGGGTCGCTGGCGGCGCTGGGGGCAAGCAGGAATTTGGGTCCGGGTGGGGCGTCCTGGCCCAGCAGCAGAGGGTGTTTTTGGTGGTGGCAAGTGCAGGGGACAGTCCCGAGTCCCTGCACGCCTGTGTGTTGCGGCTGGGAGGCGCCGCCTCGCCTCAGAGAGCCTCGAGTTCGGCTCTTCCCGGAGGGGTCTGGTTTCCCCTCCCGGACTGCCCCGTCCTGTCGGGGCTCGGGCTGCTGTGCGAGGGTCAGCGTCTCTGCGACACAGCGGCAGAAGGAAAGCAGCTCCCTCGCTGCTGGAGTGGCTGCGCTCTGGAGCCCGGGCAGAGCCAGTGTCCCCGCCTAGTGCCGCTGAGGTGGCCTGCCGCCCGTGACACAGGGTAAAGCGGTGCAGTGTGCAGGGTGTGAAGGGGGCAGTTCTCCCTTGTGCTTTGCTCTGGGTGGTAAAACACACTGGGAGACAAGGTGAGAGAAGGTAGCTGTGCTTGCAAAGCAAAGATGGTGCACTTGCTGTGGGGTATGCTATGAACAAGGCTTGAAGTTTCAGTATGAATTTGTCTTTGGGGATGTATTTGATGGGGGTCCAGAAATTAAATGGAAGTGGCAGGAGGAAAGCAAGGTGGAGCGAGGACTTGGGAGAGGCTGGAGTCTGGTGGAAAAGGGATAGTAGTTTAGTATGTGGAATAGAAAAGCAGACTATGTAGATGAATGGCAGATGGTTAAAATCAATTCTTGATGAGGAAGTCAACTTTCTGGTGAATTGCTGTCCCAGAAGGCGAAAAAATCAAATCCATGCTACTGATACTGTGCCTGCTAGTACTGCCAAGAGAGCTGGGAGCTGTCCTAAGAAATCATTTTTCTGTGTGAGCTTTTCCTGTGTTGGTGGTCAGGGTGAACTGATACAGAGCCTGTTATCAGGAGAGGATCCTAAGTGAACTGTCAGTTTAAAAGCAAAGACTGCCACTCTAGATGGTAATTGCCAGTCCTGCAGTTTGTAATACATTTTGAAATGCAGTGGCAGTGTCTTTTACCCAGCAACCTTGAGTTATGCTGCTGCAGTTTTGGGTCATTTCCATATTCTACATTCCCCCCACAGTATTTCTTAATGAGGAGTGACATTTCCAGTGCTGCACGGTTGTGGAATTACCAATCCAAATGTTACTTTCCCATTACATTAGGGCTTATGCCTGAAGAAAAATGTTCTTTTCTGCCACTGGGAAGTCCCAGATGCAAATCTGAGACTTTGGCTACATTTGACAAGTAGAGATTTTGAGGAGGTGATATTCAGAGGTGGATCAGTGAAGACACCTGCCTACACTTTTCTAGAAGTATGCTCTCCATCATTCTTGGAGATCACCCTCCCAAGTACTGTGCTGAACAAGCTCTTTATAGGTAAGAGAAGAGTTACCTGTTAATGCATTTTCGTCTGTGTGGGCAGGGTATTTTTGGCCTCCATCAGTCCTTACGTCCAGGGCATGTTCACTAGCAATTGCAGTGGCAATCCAAGTGGGCAAGTTGTTCCTACTGATATGACTGCTTCTGTTATGGAAAGTGTGTTGAACTATGTCCACACATGAGATACTAATTACTGAAGAGACTTATTCACAGCAGCCAGTTGTCTCCAGATAGGGCACCATGAGTTACTGTACCTTTATTGTATCCTTACCAGGTACTCCTGGTGCATAACCAGGGTTACAGTATGTGTAAAAGTGTGTCTGTCTGTATCTTTTAGAAATTTAGTAATCAGATTATTTTAATGGGATTGGGTTGACTTTGAACCTGTGTTTAGGAATTAGGAGGCTGTTTTAGAGACTGCCTTTTTAGCCTCCCTGACTGTAGAGCTCACATGGTTTCCAGACTATTCTTGTAAGCAGTAATATTGTTGCTGTCACATTTGGCAGACTAAATGCAAATGAGCAATCCCATGGTGTTTATGAGCAGAAAAAAAGTTAATTGCTGCACTGAATCAGTTCCATACTCCATCTAGTCCAGTATTCTTGCTTCTGCAATGGTCCTACACACAAAAATTCTCAGGAAGGGGCAAAGAAGCTATAGATGTGAGATTATCTATGTCCCACATTAACCCCAAACAGAAATATTTGCCAAAAGCATGAGATTCATATTTCAGAAATTTTCCCTTGTGTTTATTGTCCTCTTTGCTGTTGCTGTGGGGTTCTTTCTGAAGAACATTTCCTGGAAGAACTGTTTGAGGCTTTGTATAGTGGCTGATGCTCACAACCACAAACTTTTGTTTTGAGTCCCTGTACTATGGCCTTCTGCACTATGAATTTCTTTCTGAAGATCAGGACTTTTTACACTTGAAATACAGTATGTTAACTGATAGACAGCCTATCTCCTCAGGCAGCCTATCAGTGACTTCAGAACTGCTTTTCTATGGGGCAGTGCAATGCTGGGTGCGTTTTCAGCCTGCAGAGTGCCTTTCTCAACTAAGTGAGTTGATGGCTTATCTCCAGCTTTCCCTCCTGACCCATGAAGAGATTGCAGTGGTCCAGGCAGACTCAAAAAGTTATGGGGATGCCCAGATGAAACGGAAGCAGAGGAATGCAGAAGAGAGTTTGCAGGGGAATGGAGGGCTCAGGCAGGGCATGTATGATGAGTGTATTGTCTGCTTGAATGAGAATTTATGTTGGGGCTCAGATGGAACATTTGAGAGAGTCCAGAGTAAACTTATCTTCTGTTTCTACCCACAAACAGAAGAAATACATTATCTGCCACCTTTAAAAGACATGAATTTTCCAAAATGCATAGCATTTTGGAACAAGCTCTATATTTCTGGAGGTATTAGTAGAAGCTTTAGGTCACTCTTAGATTCTATGGGTACATTTTTTCTAAATGAGCAGTGGCTGCAGCTTCCTTCTATGCCTGAAGGCCATAATGACTGTGGATTTCTTGATTATGTAACCAGAAGCTTTATGTTGTGGGAGGCTATACAGAGCGAGGTGTTTCTGCTTCTGCAGAGTGCTTTGATTTGATGCAGAATTCATGGGCTGTTATTGCTGAAATGCCATTAGCTCTGTCTCGGTTTGCCTCTTTGGTGTTCAAGAAGAAATTGTGTCAGATAGTTGGATATATATCTTACAGAGAGAATTGACATGATCTTCCATGGGGGTTTCTTATCTATGATAAGAAACTTAGCTTAGACACCTGGATTCAAGCACTTCTGGATCTTAATCTCTGTGATATGGGTACTGTCACACTGGGTAATGGGATATATATTGTTGTTGGCTGTTACAGTGATGACGATGATGATGACAACATGCATGTTATTGAAAACTGTTTCATTCTCAGTGAAGATGGCACAGTATTTTTGCAATAAAATTCCAAAATTTCCACAAGAAATTGCCTGCCCAGGCATAGTTCAGTGGCAGAATGGGATTCCTGTGTTGGGTGGGGAAAAAATATCTATGAATTTATGACACTACTTACTATTGGGAACCTGGGGACTCCACCTGGCTTCTGTGGCAGACAGCTCTCTGTAGTTTTCATCATGAATAATCTTTGAGAATGCAGTTCTACAGGTGCCCAAGACACATTTTCTCCCCTTTTTCCATGACACATGAAGCTCTAATAGCCACAGAGCTGGCATGTAATTAGCTTCTTGCCATAGTCTGTCCCTTTTACTGTATAGGTACTGCTATGATCCTCTTCATAAAGACCACCTTCTCCTCCATGTCTGTATTCCATGCAAACCTTTTCAAGTAATGCCTAAGATGAAAGGATTAATAAGAAGGTAGCTCCTCCTTTCTTTCAGACTTTCTATGGGAGTTTTGGAAATGAGCTAAGAAGAACTGAAATCTATCCTCATCTGTATTGTTTGAAATGTGGCCATTTCAGGTAAGTGATTTTATAACCAGCACCATCTGCCTTGTTATTCTTTAACTTTCTTTCAGTTCTCACTAATCCTCAGTCTTTAACATGGTAACATTTTTCCTACTAGCACTACTAGTCACTAGCATCACAGAAGAGAGAAGATCAATTCTGCTTCATCTCACTGATTAGGAAAATAGCTAAAGAAGCTTCTACCAACCAGAAGACCCTTCTCACATTCCTTACCTGAATCCTGTAATTATCAACAATCCATAGATATCGCAGGGTCTTCTTACTTTCCAGCTTTAAATAAAAAATAATTACATTATTTGTGCAAACATTTCAAGTATGCTGCATAGAGTGTTTTTGTGTTCTTTATTCTGGGGTAATAGTCACATGCCGCATCTCATCTGCATGTTTGTGTATTGAACAGTATGCATTTCATAACGTAATATGGGCATGTCTGTCTTCTTTATGATGCTGTGCTACCAGTGGTGGGATTTAGAAAGACTTGCCCAAAAAGTAACATGCAATGGATTTGATGTGATGTGTGAGATCTTCACTGTGGTCATGGTCATTGGACAGTCAGATTTGTTAATATAAGCAACAGCTACAATAAGTGTTACAAAGACTAATGGCTACAGTGGCAGCTTCAAGTACTCCCCTGACAAATTGGATCCATCTCCAAGGCTGAAAGGACAGCAAGACTGAGGGCAGCCTCTTGCTCTTCCCCTTCTCCCACCATATTTTCTCCTGTGGCATGCAAAGCTGCCCCTTCACAGATAATCATTACAGGCTAGAAAAGTGCCAGGTGAAATATTTGTCCAGTCTAATGCTGCCAACGCACATTAGCAGATATAGTGTGAACAAACCTGGAAGACCTGATTTCGCTGCAGGAATGGCTTGATGCTCTGTGCTGATAATGTCCCCCCATGCACATTTGATCTTAGTGGCTTTATTAGGATCACCATTGATGGTCAGCAGCTCCTGGCTTGCCTGATCAGGAAATTACCATATGTTGTTGTTCTAGTACACAACTGGAGACTGATCAGCTGGCTGATCCCATGATCAAGGATCCACCTTCCCCTTTGAAAATGCTGAACTATCCGTTGCTTTGTCCAGGGTAAGAAGGCATGGAGGGAGCTGTTCTTGAAGGTAACTTTCTCTGCTTTCTGCTCTATAGTGGAAAAGCAGGTGACCAGAAAAGAGAGGTGACTGGAAAACAGTGTTGGCAATTGCAACCCTAGACAGGTTCACAGCAAGAACACAACCTCTAAGTTGCATCTTGGAGTGTGTTGCAGTCTTAGAAGGGAACAGTAAATCCTCTCCAACTTTACCTTGATCCTATTTGCTGTGCAGTTTAGAGTGTTGTAGTATTTCCCTCAACGCCCAGCTCAATGAAATCAGGATATAAAGGCTTCTAAGGACCAATTTCACAGAGAGGTGGTGTGCCTTGCTCTGGATACTGGGAACAAGAGAAAACAGTGTCAACTCACATGTTTATTTCTGGCCAAGCTGCACAAACAACAAAATTTTGCTGATCTGGACTGGACTGACAAATGGCCAGTTCTGCAAGGATTCCATATGCCCTTACCCATAGTGAGGCTATGCTTCGGGAGATCCAGAGAGATGGACATTGCCTGGCCAAACAATTCAGCAGCTCATATGCACATACTGCCTGTAACATTATTTCTTTCTGCTACCCTTACCTTGTACCCTTGCAGTCTGCCAATGCCAGGACAGTTGCAAATGAATCTCTAAAGTTCTTCATCCAAGGGGGCTTCCTAGCAGGAAACATTTTCGTGGTTTCACTTATGCATAAAGTTAAGAGCATGCTTTTAAAAATCTCTGCTTACCATCCACAGAAAGGCAGACTGGTTAGAAAAACTCAACCAGGCTCTAAAACTAGTGATAGGGAAATCTGAGAGGCATAACACGTTGTATTAGGAATAGGTATTGCCATCCCTCCTGTTTGTAGTGTTATAGGTAAACGCGACAAATTGACAACCACTCGGGCCGGGTTGCATAAATTCCAATTTAATAGAATAATTGAGCAAGTCACAAGTAAGCAAAACAGCGCTGGGCGGCCGGGGAGTCTCCTGCTCCACCAACGGCGCGCGCAATCCCCCGCTCACAGTCCCCTTATATGCCTGTAACTTCTGTGGTTGCGCCAGCTGTTGCTGGGGGGGGGTCGGGATGAAGGCAGGGGTCTTCCTCTGCGTTGTACGTGGTGCCCTTCAGGTCGCGTGCATACATTTCACAATACAATATCGCTCTGCTGGCTCAGTACAATCATTGTGGTGATAGCCCGTACTTAGTGCCTAGTTTCATGGTAAAATCACTTCACGAGTTGATAGCCCGTACTTAGTGCCTAGTTTCATGGTAAAATCACTTCACGAGTTGATGTAACAAATTATCGCCTATCAATCACAGTAGTGCAGGATGTACTGCAGGCTTCCATACGGTTTCTCATCTCTGGTGTCTGCTATAGGTGTCAGCTCACAGGCATATCAGAACTTGCTAAAAGAAAACTAGAAAGAAAAGTCCATGATATCTCAAAATATTTTAGCGCCAAGATAAAGGTTAGAGGGCCTGGCAGCATGCATTTGAGAAATGTGCAAGAGGCCCTGCATAGTCAAAGGAATCAATACAAGGAAAGAGCCTGGTCAGGTAAATCTGAGATCAGAATGAGGGCTCTATTACAGATATGCTTGCCTGAGCCAAAGTTGTCAGGGGCCTGTCAGCAAACATACATGTTTGGAGAAAGATTTGTCCAGGTAGTTTACCTCACCCTATGCACAATAGATACTATGTTATAATAATAGTCGGGCATTGAGGAAATATTACAACACTTTGCGTAGCAAGTAGGGTCAAGGTAAAGTTGGTGAGGATTTACAGTTTCCTTCTAAGACTGCAGTCCACTCCAAGATGCAGCTTGAGAGGTTGTGCTGTTGTTGTGAGCCTGCAGGAGTTTCCATTTTTGTTCAGGCTCATAAATCTAAGGCCATGATTAGCTGCTACAGCAAGTCCAGATGGAGGGTATTCTGCAAAACTGTTTTGTAAATAACAGTGATCTGATCTGATCTGACTGCCTAGTGGTCTGACCCCACTACACAAGGACTGTGTTTTCTCCTTGAAGAGCAGAGCTTTATCTGCTTTACAACAGTCACCGCGCCTCCCCCTTGCCCCGGTGATCCGGGCAGAGCCTTCCCCGTCCGGTGCCAGCAGTGGAGCTCGCCGTCCGGCCGCTAGGCGGCGGCGCCCCCGAGCAGCCACGTGCGCGGCCTCGCGGGGGGAGAGAGGGCGGGGGGCGGCCGCCGCGGCTTGCTTGCACCCGTTAGCTGGAGCCTGCCATGCTCCTGTTCCGAGAGGGACTCGCTCTCCCGCTGCAACAGGGCACTGTGGTGGTGTCCCTGCCGCAGCGGGTGGAAGGAGCCAGAGGTGAGAGGGTCCCAGTTGGGCTGGGGGTTGCTGACTGAAAACTGCCTAGATCTAATGCAGCGATACTTAACCCGCTTCAAGGTGTGATCTCCAGAATTGCTGAAGAATCATCCCAAAGCCATATGGGACGAAGATTACATTTTTCCCCGTTTTGATTACGGAGTGGAGCCATTCACGGATTCGCTGAATAGTGAAAACCAGGAAACCCTCAGGGCGCTGCGCAGAAAAGCCGCCTGCCGTCTCGCAGGGAGCTGGGCAGCAGGCTGGTGGAGCTCCGCAGACATGGAGCGGCGTGGGGCCAGTGCGGCGAGGAGCGCAGGCCCGGACCGGCCGCATGGCGGCGTGGCCCGGTGCGGCGGCGCGGGCGGGCGGCGGCGCGGGGCGGTGCGGGCGGGTGGGCGGCTCGACCTCGCCGCGGCTCCGCGTCTGCACCCGCACCTGCTCGGGGCGCCGCCCCGCCGACCGTCGCTTGAGCCAGGACGGACGCAGTTGGCTCCGTTTGCCCGGGTGAGCGGCTGCAGCGCAGAGCGGGGCCGGAGCTGGGGGGACGGGGTTCCCAGGCAGGCATAGTGTGGTGGGGAGCCCGGGGCCGAGGAGGCTTTGGGGGCCTCGTCTCCTGGTGGCCGCCCTGCGCTTTCAGGGCTTTGCAGCGTGCAGCCTTGTGCTTCCCGCCCGGCTGGAGCCCATCCTTATTTGCAATGTGTTCATCTAATGCCATGTTGCATGCTCTTCGGGTATGCTTCGATTTTTAGAAGTTCATTTTCCAGCCTCTTACATAGCAGGACAAAGACTTCTGCCCTATCCTTCACAATTCCTTTGCAGCGCTAAATCCTGCTACCCTCCCATTTTAGTGTGTGAGGTGTTTGCAGGGTAGAACTAACTGTACAGTAGAGGGCCTGGCCCAGGAGACCATGCATGCAGAGTTGCAGCTGCCTGCATGCTTGTCCTGGTAATCCTCAGGAGAGTGGTAAGATTGCAGACAATCAAAGGAGACATTCATGGCTTTGTTGCTGGGGGACCTACCATACCAGTAAAATCAGAAATGTGCAAATTGGTTTATGGTAACTTGTTGTAGAGATGCACAGTTGCTATTCAAGGCCCTGTTGCTGTATGGCTTTGGGTCTCTGGAGATATGGATAGTGCAACATGGTTGGAGGCAGTGTGACTTACTGGATCACTTGTTAGTTCCCAGCGATGACCCGCTGAACAGCACTCCCTTTTGTGGATCTGGTTGAGATGGTGAAGGTAAGGCTGTAGGAACACTTCGTGCTCCACTATGCAGTTATAGCTGGGAGACATGAAATGTTCTGGGGCAAAGTCATCCTTTAACGTGTGTTGAATAAACAAAACATATGGACAGGGAGCTTGTGGGATCTCCATCTGTGGAGATATTCAAAACTTGACTGAACCTGGCCCTGAGTGACCTGCTTTGAGCAGGAGGTTGGACTGGAGACCTCCTGAGGTGCCTTCCTACTTAGATGAGTCTGTAATTCTTCAAAGTGTACTGCTCTACTTCTTCATGTACTTTTAACATATTTAGTTTTTGTAAAGAAGACAATTGAACCAAAAAGTTCTTCTGTTCACTTCTTATTTGGGTTCAGCTGTGTGATATGTGCTAATTTGTTACATCAAAGTGAGAAACAGCCTTGAAACATCCTGGACTGTGATGTGTGCTAATTGGTTACATCAAAGTAAGAAACAGCCTTGGGAACATCTGTGGGAACATCCTACATCCTGTGGTGGGGGCATGTACCCTGCCTGAGATAAGGGAGTTGAGATAGCGAAGCGGCAATGTTAGTTTAGATAGCCTAATATGGTGATGGCGATGTCACACAACTGTGAAATATAGCACGACCTCGAAAGTTGTAAAATATATGCGTGACCTGAGGGTCACCACTCACAATGCAGAGGGCTGAAGAAGACCCCCTAGCAACAGCCAGTGCAACCGCAGAAGTTACAGGAAGTGCCACATATACCCGGAGCTGGAATTGCATATAAGGAGACTGTGAGGGGGGGATTGCGCGCGCCGTTGGTGGAGCAGGAGACTCCCCGGCCGCCCAGCGCTGTTTTGCTTGCTTGTAACTTGCTCAATTATTTTATTAAATTGGAATTTATGCAACCCGGCCCGAGTGGTTGTCAATTTGTCGCGCTTACCTGTAACAATTTGGTGCCGTGACTCGGATACAGGCTTACCTGGTTTCGGGACTCTGACTCAGGGGAGGCGCCCCATCCCATCTTCGGATGGCCCCTGAGTGGGTAGTTCCCCTACTAGAACCTGTATTTCCGAACCCTAAATCAGGACAAGTAAGCAAAAGAACTGCAGTACCCCGTAAACTTTGTGCACGAAGATCCGAACGAAGACTCAGGACTGAGTGAGTATATGTATGCGGTTCCGTTTGGTTGGGGTGGGATACCCGGAGCACGTGAGAAGTCCCCAGGGGAGTGCGGACCCTCCAGGAGAGGGGGTCCTTGTGTAACAGGGGACGGAGTGAGTGCGGACCCTCCAGGAGGGTGATTGTGTAACAGGGGACCGAAATGGGGCACCCGTTGGCCGACTGGGCCGCCCGCTGCGACGGGACAACCGTCCTAGCAGTTAAAGACTCGGGTGGTGTGAGTGCGGTCCCCTGTGGAAAGAAAGAGAGTTGTAACAGGGGACCGAAACGGGGCACCCGTTGGCCGACTGGGCCGTCCGCTGCGAAGGGACAACCGTCCTAGCAGTTAAAGACTCGGGTGGTGTGAGTGCGGTCCCCTGCGGAAAGAAAGAGAGTGACTGAGGTGGGTGCTCCGGAAGGTGGGACAGAAAAAGAGCAAGTCTTCTGATCCCATGGAGGGCTTTACAGTACGATTACCAGATATACCGCCCGATAGCCCTTTAGGATTAATGATTAAGTACTGGAACGATAGGCCCTCCAGAAAAGGCAAAAGTCGAGAAAAAATGGTACATTACTGTATGCAAGTATGGGGCGGGAAGCAAATTAGAAAAGACCACCTTTATTGGCCAGTATACGGGTCTTTTGAAAATTGGATATGTCAGGCTCTAAATATATATGTGAATTCAAAAGAGCCCTTTAGTTTAGAAGAAAGTGAGTATGCTAGTTTATGGATAAGACCAGATACTCGGACCATGATATTTACCTTGAAAGAGAAGGGTTCAAGGAAGAAAAGCAAAACACTGGAGGAACTTCCCATTTCTCCTCCCCCCTATATTCCCTCAGCTCCGGCTCAAAACCCAACACCAGCCCCTCCTCATAGCCCCTCTCCAACGACCCCAGACTGGGATCTAGACCCTCCTAGTTCCCCAGAAGAAACCCGAAGGGTCACGAGGAGTCAAACGAGGGGAGGTGGGCGACCTGATCAGCTGTACCCCTTGCGAGAACTCCCTATGGGAGGACCACAACCGGGGATGGGATTTGTGTCTATGCCCCTGAGTTCAGGAGACATACGGGATTTTAAGAAAGAAATGGGGAATTTATTAGAGGACCCTTTAGGGGTGGCTGAGAAATTAGATCAGTTTTTAGGTCCCAGCCTTTATACATGCGAGGAATTACAATCCATCTTAAGCATATTATTTACAGCGGAAGAAAGGGAAATGATCCGTAGGGCTGGGATGCGGATTTGGGATCAACAACACCAACAAGGTCCCGCGGCAGATATTAAATGTCCAACCCAACGGCCGGACGGGGACAATCAGAATGCTGAGCATCGGACACATATGTCCGATCTGAGAGCCATAATAGTTCAGGGAATCAGGGAATCTGTTCCCAGGGGGCAAAATATTAATAAGGCCTTCATGGAACAACAAAAGAAGGATGAGACACCAACAGAATGGCTCGAGAGACTTAGGAAAAATCTGCAACTTTATTCCGGGGTAGACCCCAGTACCCCTGTGGGACAGGCTCTATTGAAAACACAGTTTGTAGCAAAGGCCTTTCCAGATATTAGAAGAAAGCTAGAGAAGTTAGATGATTGGCAAGATAGGGGGCTGGACGAATTGCTGAGGGAAGCTCAGAAAGTGCATGTGCGGAGGGAAGAGGAAACCCATCGGTGGCAGGCAAAGATTCTGATGGCAGCAGTCCGAGAAGGGCAGAGAGGAATCCAGGCACAACCCTCTAGGTCGTATAACAGACCTAAAAGAAAGCCACTTCACCAAGAAGGACAACCCAGAGAAGTTGTGACGAGGGACTTGAGGCAGGTGGAGTGTTTTTATTGCCAGAAAAAAGGGCATCTGAAGAGGAATTGTAGGAAGCGAATGCAGGATGAGCAAATGTTCCAAGAAGATTAGGGGGGTCAGGGGCTCTATCTGCTGGGGACTCATAAAGGAACCGAGCCCTTGATAAAATCGAAATTGGGTCCCCAGCGACAAGAAGTAGAATTCCTTGTGGATTCTGGGGCAGAAAGATCTACTGTCCAAACGGTACCCTGGGGGTGTAAACCATCCCCAGAGAAATTACAAGTGATAGGAGCTAAGGGAGAACCCTTTAAGGTCCCAGTAATTAAAAATGTGGAAATAGAATCAGACTCTCGATTAAGTGTTGGATCCTTTTTATTAGTTCCCGAAGCTGAATATAATTTACTGGGCCGAGATATGATGGTTGAATTAGGAGTCAATTTAGAAGTAGAGAATCAAGAATTAGTTATAAAATTATGCACCCTTACTATTGAAGATGAGGCCAAAATCAACCCTGAAGTTTGGTATACCCCAGAATCAGTAGGAAAACTAGATATTGCTCCCTTTGAAGTGAGTATACGGAATCCAGAAATCCCTGTTAGAGTCAAGCAATATCCAGTGTCACAGGAAGGGAGGCAAGGACTCTGACCAGTAATCCAGAGGCTAATAAATCAAAGATTACTGGAGCCTTGTATGTCTCCCCATAATACCCCCATACTACCCGTAAAGAAATCAGATGGTACTTATAGATTGGTACAAGATTTAAGAGAAATAAACAAAAGAACAATTACCAGGTTCCCAGTTGTAGCTAACCCCTATACCATGCTTAGTCAGCTGTCACCTGAGGCTAAATGGTATACGGTTATAGACCTGAAAGATGCATTTTGGGCATGCCCCCTTAAAGAAGAATGTAGAGACTTTTTTGCCTTCGAGTGGGAAGACCCAGATACCCATAGGAAACAACAACTCCGATGGACCGTTTTACCACAAGGGTTTACAGAATCCCCTAATTTGTTTGGGCAAGCCCTGGAGCAGGTTCTAAGTACTTACGAAACTAATCCTCAAATTACTTTAACACAATATGTGGATGATTTGCTTTTAGCAGGAAAAACCCAGGAGGAAGTTAGATGTGAGAGTATTAAGTTGTTAAATTTCCTAAGTTTAAAGGGATTGAAAGTATCGAAATCAAAGTTGCAATTTATGGAAGAAGAGGTGAAGTATTTGGGACATTGGCTTAGCAAGGGCACAAAAAAATTGGACCCTGAAAGGGTAAATGGTATACTGTCAATAAGACCCCCGAAGAGCAAAAGACAGGTCCGACAATTGCTGGGGTTATTAGGGTATTGCAGACAATGGATTGAAAATTATAGCAATAAAGTAAAATTTTTATATAAAAAACTAATAGTAGATGGGCTAATAAAATGGACTCAAACCAATAATCAAAGCCTCGAAGAATTGAAGGCTGACTTGGTGAATGCACCTGTTTTGAGTTTACCAGATATTAAGAGACCATTCTACATGTTTATTAATACACAGGAAGGAACAGCCTTTGGAGTCCTAACACAGGAATGGGCAGGGAAAAAGAAACCTATAGGGTATTTTTCAAAATTGCTAGACCCCGTCAGTCGGGGATGGCCCACTTGCCTACAAGCCATTGTAGCTACAGCCTTATTAGTAGAAGAGGCTAAAAAGATAACCTTTGGAGGAGAATTAAAAATATATACCCCTCATAATATACGAGGAGTATTACAACAAAAAGCCGAAAAATGGATAACCGATGCCAGACTATTAAAATACGAGGGCATTTTAATCCATTCTCCAAAGTTGGAAATTGAGACTACAAGCTTGCAGAATCCAGCCCAGTTCCTGTATGGGGAACCCAGTGGTCAATTAAAACATCATTGCATGCGTCTAATAGAATACCAAACTAAAATAAGAGAAGATTTAGAAGAAGAAGAGTTACCAGAGGGGACTAAATTCTTTGTGGACGGATCCTCTCGCGTAGTTGAAGGGAAACGCAGATCAGGGTATGCTATTGTAGATGGGAAGTCTCTAGAGTTAGTAGAATCAGGGCCCCTAGACAAAACTTGGTCGGCCCAGGCTTGTGAATTGTATGCAGTTTTTAGAGCCTTAGAAATTTTAAAAGGCAAAATAGGGACTATATACACCGACTCTAAATATGCTTATGGAGTAGTACATACATTTGGGAAAATATGGGAAGAAAGGGGACTGATTAATTCACAAGGGAAGAATTTAGTGCACGAAAAATTAATTAGAAAAACTTTAGAACCTCTGAGGGGACCTCGGAGAATCGCAGTAGTACATGTTAGGGGCCATCAAAAGGGCACATCTTACCACATAAGGGGAAATAATCTAGCAGATGAAGAAGCAAAAAAAGCAGCTTTACACCTATTGTCTGAAGGAAAAGAGGGGCCAAGATAAACTAGATACCAGGATGAGTTTTACTAAACAGGAAATAGATAAATTATGACAGATAGGAGCCCTAGAAAAAGAAGGTAAATGGGTGCTGCCCGATGATAGAGAAATTGTATCCAAAGGCGTAGCTTGGAGAATCATGAAAGAATTCCACCGACAGACTCATTGGGGAGTGCAAGCATTAGTAGACCAGTTTGGAACTAAATATATGTGCATTGGAATATATGACATAGCAAAAAGACTAGTGGGAGAATGTTTGACCTGTCAGAAGGTTAACAAGCAGCACCTCAGGGAAAAGGTCCCAGGGGGACGGTCAATAGCCAGGAGACCGTTTGAGAAAATACAGGTTGACTTTACAGAACTCCTGAAAGTGGGCAGGTATAAATACCTATTAGTTATAGTAGATCATTTAACTTACTTTGTAGAAGCCTTTCCCGTAGCCCGAGCAACTGCGAAATCGGTAGCCAAGATATTGTTAGAAAATATCATACCCCGGTATGGGAATGTATTGGTCATAGACTCAGACAGGGGGCCACATTTTACATCCAAGGTCATTAAAGAAACATTAGATCCTTTAGGAATCGAGTGGGAGTATCACACTCCCTGGCATCCTCAAAGTTCAGGAAAGGTAGAGATGAATGGGGAAATAAAAAAACAGTTAACGAAGCTAATGATGGAAACCCAGATGAATTGGATCAAGTGTTTACCCTTAGCTTTGTTGAATATACGAACTCAGCCCAGAACTGACACAGGAGTCTCCCCTTTTGAAATGTTATATGGGATGCCATACGATTTAGAAATACCAAAAGAACATCCTAAAGTAGAAGAGAGATTATTACAGAAATATGTTACAGAGCTTATGAAGAGAAGACAAGAATTGATAAAGAAAGGACTAATAGTACAGAGACCTCCACTAGATGTAGCTATTCACCGAGTTAACCCTGGAGACAAGGTTTTAATTAAAACCTGGAAAGACACGTCCTTGACTCCCCGCTGGGAGGGACCTTTTCTTGTCTTACTTACCACAGACACTGCTATTCATACCGCAGAGCGAGGATGGACACATGCTAGCAGAATTAAAGGACCGATTTCAGAATCATCGTGGGAAGGCTTTGGAAACCCGGACAATTTAAAAGTAACCTTTAAGAAGAAACCTGGAAACCTCGATAAGTGAGACCACATTTTGTAAAACCTAACATAGTATTTGTTATAACCCCACATTGTATTTGTTATCCCTTTGTGTGTTATGCATGTAGGGTTTGTAAAGGGAAGTAGTGGACTCATTGTTAGTACGGGTATCTCCCTAGCGGCATTTGCCGCCCTTGTTATGACAAAATTAACTTATTGGACATTAAAAGATCTTAAGAAAAGATCGGTAGAATGGTAGGAAGCCTTTGTTAAAGGAGTACAACCTGAGAAAGGTTGTACCCATGCCAACCACCCCGATCACATAAGGCTAAAATTAAAAACACCAATTGTAGGTGGACTGTATGTTGGGTGTCTCTCTCGAAAAAACTGGGGAGCCTTTCAAATCAGAAAGGCACATAAAGGAGGTTCCCCTGAAGAATACGGCTGCTGTTGAGAAGACGGTACACCCTGCTGCTCTGAGCAAAAGAGTAGGCAGAGGAGACAGAGACGTATAGAAACTGTGGGGATTGAGGCCGATAAGCCACCTCCTAAGCAGGAATACCTAAACTTGTAAGACCCAGACTTCTAAAAAGCCTCAAAGACACTTGACATCATGGGTTGTCCTTCCAAGAGTTCGTAAATATCCGTTAACCAAACCATGGGTCCACTACTCCTCTGGAAGATGATTGTGCTAGGCTCGTTAGGAAGACGAATCCAAGGGGAATATAATGTACACCAACTCTTTAAATGGTCATTAATAAGATGGGAAGATCAAAAAGTGATCCAAGTACGAAGTGTACCCGCGAGCCCTACATTCACCCCTACCTTGTGTGAATTGGTACCCCGAAAGCCATGTTTGAATCTAATAGGATTTTACTTTTGTCCTCGTTCCAATCCTGGACGAGGATACTGTAACTACCCAAACTCCTATTATTGTGCTTATTGGGGATGTGAAACTATAGCCTCTGATTGGACTCCAGGAGCAGGGCCAGATAAGTTTTTATCAGTGGGATGGGGGCCTTCTGGGTGTAAACCCGCCAAGAGGGATTGGTCAGGGGGATACCCACCAATCCATAATTTTGGGTCGGATTGTACACATTTAATGATAAATATCACCCGTCCGGAAGATCCAGGATGGTTTTTGGGAAAGACCTGGGGAGTCCAGTACTGGGAGGCTGGGACAACCGATACAGGTGGATTAATTTTCATGAAGAAAGAAAGGGTGCGACCCAATCCACAGGTAATAGGGCCGAATTTAATTGTTAAGGGAACAGGATCAAGAATCAAACCCACGAGAGCGATCATGAATCTGACAAGTATTCCTATGAGCCGCCCCATGCCGAAAGATACTGTTGTAATCTCAGAAAGTAAAGCCACAGAGAGGGTAGACAATCCTCTGTGGAAGGTTGTGCAAGCAACCTACAAAGTATTAAATGCTACAACCCCTAGTATAACTACCCATTGCTGGTTATGCTACGACATAAGACCCCCTTTTTATGAAGCAATAGGAGTAAATATGACATATACCTTAAGCAATGATCCAGCTTCACAGTGTCAATGGGAAGATAAGAAGAGGGGATTGACTATGGAGCAAGTTACAGGAATAGGAATGTGTATTGGCAAAGTGCTAAAATCAAAGAAAAAGCTGTGTGGATCTATATCATTGCAAAACCACATCCCTAAAAATGGATGGGCTATTCCTACCAAAGGAACTAGATGGATATGCTCAAAAACCGGCCTGACTCCTTGTGTCTCCTTAAGGGTGCTTAGTGAGTCCCAAGAATATTGTATACAAATAGAAGTAATTCCCAGGATCGTGTATCATCCGGAAAATGTGATATACGATCATTGGGACACTTCTCATCTGGTCCGAGTAAGGAGGGAACCAATCACCGCAATTACTATAGCCACCTTACTGGGCCTCGGGGCAGTAGGAGCGGGAACCGGAATTTCCTCCTTAGTGATGCAACAGCAGAGCTTTAGCACCCTACGGGCGGCTGTGGATGAGGACTTAGAACGAATAGAAAAATCCATTACAGCTTTAGAAAAGTCATTGACATCGCTATCAGAAGTAGTGTTACAGAACAGAAGAGGGATGGACCTCTTATTTTTGCAACAGGGAGGATTGTGTGCAGCCCTAGGAGAAGAATGTTGTTTTTACGCGGATCATACAGGAGTTGTCAGGGATACTATGGCAAAATTGAGAGAAGGCCTTGAAAAACGTAAAAAGGAAAGAGAAGCCCAGCAAGGGTGGTATGAATCATGGTTCAGTCATTCTCCCTGGCTAACAACCTTATTGTCTACCATCGCGGGCCCATTGGCTTTACTAGTACTAGTGTTGACCTTTGGACCGTGTATAGTAAATAAAATAATTAACTTAGCAAAAAGCAGACTCGAAGCTGCCCACCTACTGTTGATAAGAAGTCAATATGAACAACTAAATGAAGATGAGAGTAAGCATAACCCTATGCTCTCCCTGGCACAGGAGGTTGCTCGATTTGATGAACAAATTAGAAGGGACCAAAACAAAAAGGGGGGATTGTGATATGTGCTAATTTGTTACATCAAAGTGAGAAACAGCCTTGAAACATCCTGAACTGTGATGTGTGCTAATTGGTTACATCAAAGTAAGAAACAGCCTTGGGAACATCTGTGGGAACATCCTACATCCTGTGGTGGGGGCATGTACCCTGCCTGAGATAAGGGAGTTGAGATAGCGAAGCGGCAATGTTAGTTTAGATAGCCTAATATGGTGATGGCGATGTCACACAACTGTGAAATATAGCACGACCTCGAAAGTTGTAAAATATATGCGTGACCTGAGGGTCACCACTCACAATGCAGAGGGCTGAAGAAGACCCCCTAGCAACAGCCAGCGCAACCGCAGAAGTTACAGGAAGTGCCACATGTACCCGGAGCTGGAATTGCATATAAGGAGACTGTGAGGGGGGGATTGCGCGCGCCGTTGGTGGAGCAGGAGACTCCCCGGCCGCCCAGCGCTGTTTTGCTTGCTTGTAACTTGCTCAATTATTTTATTAAATTGGAATTTATGCAACCCGGCCCGAGTGGTTGTCAATTTGTCGCGTTTACCTGTAACAAGCTGTGACTTCAGTTGTTGCAGTTTGGTAAACTCCTCATAGGCTTGAACCAGTTCCTTTGGCATAGGCTTCCTTGCTTGATTTTGTTTGCAATAGGAATAGAATCTAGTTTTCCTTAGGATGATTTTGTGAGTCACTGGCACTGTCAAGATTTTGATCTCATGAGAACATTAGAAATCAGTTCTGCAAGAATGGGAATGGCTTTGAGTCTAACGTGCATTTTTTTTTTTCAATGGCAGCACTGGGTATAGAGCCCCAGACTCATTGTCCTTTCATTTGCACTTCCTTAATGTCCTCCCCAATGAACTCAAGCAGCTGTGTACTTTCAGTGGTAGCTGAAAAATAACTCTTGTCCTGTTTCAGCTGGTTTGATTCCCCCATTTGGGTCAGGCTGTGAAATTATTGATGCTGGTGGCAAAAGAGCAGGGCTGTGCAGCTGATGGTGAAGGCTGAGAACTCTTTAAGCTTTCATAAGTGGCACTAGCTAGAACTTGTCACAGAACCATATCTATAGCTCTGGTTACATGTGTGAGTCAAAGTACCAGCTCACCATGACAAAACCAGTCTCCCTTCCTTTGTAAGCACCTGTGTTCTCATGCAGTTTCCTCTCTTCCCCCATTGCTCTTCATCTGTCACTCAGCTAATTGCACTATAAACTCCTGCAGTTTGCTAACACAGAAGAACAAAAAAACCCACCCTACTTCTTCTAGATTAGTTTCCTAGGAAACAGAACAGCCTGAAGGTAAGTGGCAAGAAAAGGGGAGGAAATAGGATGAAGGCATAGGATCTCCTCTTTTTGGCAGCAGAGAGCAGTTAAATTAGCTCATGTCCTATCATGAAACCATATTCTTAGCCACTTCAATTAGTTTCACTTTTAATTTCTGTATAAGTAAGGAAATTTGGAAGGAAAAAAAAAAACTTTGTTAAAGAGTCAATAGCATCTTCCTGCCCATACCTTTAAATGTAGTCTGGAAGTTGTTTCTTATTGTTCTTTTTATAGTGGTTATTCCAAAGGCAGGCTTTGGTTTGCATTTTGAAACATAAATGAAGTAAATAAACATCAAGATGCTAGTGTGACTTCCAGATTGTTTTTGCCTGGCCTCAAGATATAGCTTGAGCTGTATTCTAAAAGGGTGTGTGTCTAGATCACTAGGGGATATCCAGGTTCAGCGAGGAATTGTCTGGGTCCTGGTGTCACAAAACAAAGATGAATCTCTTCACACTTTTCTGTGTGCAAGGAACAGGGGGAGAATGTGTCCAAACTGTGCTTCACTTTACATGCCTTCTTTGTTAAATGTAATTCCCTAGCAGTTTTAGTTTCTATGCTTCTCCATGGCCTGCCAGTCTACTCACAACTCTCTTGGTTTTATTTTGTCTTTTTTTTTTTTTTAATCTAGATTTGCTCATAGACAGTGTTTATATGCCTTTTCCATTTCCTTCCAGTTCACTTACCGTGGGTGGTAGCTCAGCATTACTACCTTCTGTCCCTGAAAGGTCCATTAGGCAGAATGCAGATCCAGACTACAGAAAGCACAGTCAGAAAGTAACTTTTAGTAACATCAGTTTGAGAAAGATGATGATGGATCTGTTATAGGTAAACACGACAAATTGACAACCACTCGGGCCGGGTTGCATAAATTCCAATTTAATAGAATAATTGAGCAAGTCACAAGTAAGCAAAACAGCGCTGGGCGGCCGGGGAGTCTCCTGCTCCACCAACGGCACGTGCAATCCCCCGCTCACAGTCCCCTTATATGCCTGTAACTTCTGTGGTTGCGCCGGCTGTTGCTGGGGGGGGGTCGGGATGAAGGCAGGGGTCTTCCTCTGCGTTGTGCGTGGTGCCCTTCAGGTCGCGCGCATACATTTCACAATACAATATCGCTCTGCTGGCTCAGTACAATCATTGTGGTGATAGCCCGTACTTAGTGCCTAGTTTCATGGTAAAATCACTTCATGAGTTGATAGCCCGTACTTAGTGCCTAGTTTCATGGTAAAATCACTTCCCGAGTTGATGTAACAAATTATCACCTATCACAGATCCACCTGCTTTATTCACCTGCTCAGAAATGAGAGTATTATCAGGTGAGATTAGTAGAGAAGTTGCTGTGTAGCAGTACTTATTAGCTGTCATCACTGTGGGTGGAAACTGCAATACTATATTTGGAAGCATATTTATATATTTGAGCCTCCTACAGCTCATGTATGTCTTTTGCCTCTATTTGTAGCTGAGACATATGTGCAAAACCCTGCGAAGAAAAAGAGAGTGAAAGATGCAGCCGTAGTGGCCGGCGCCTCATCCCTCCTTTGCAGTACTGGTGTGGAGAACGGCAAGTTTGGGATCAGGCAATGATTGTTAGAGTAGAAGAAGGTGGAACAAACTATTTAGCTGAAAGAGTGGTAAGACTCTTTTTAATGCAGTTACTGAACTTTCTTTATCATTTACCTGATAGATGGTGGGTTTTGGTAGAACATGTGCCTCTTTTTCAGCCTGTAATTCTTATGACTGGAACATCATAACTTGCAGGCTTATGAAAAAGCTTTAATTTAGCTGAATTAGTTGGGAAAGCTGGAGTGAAGAGACTGGTTTCAGTAGGTTTACTGTAGAGCTTATGGAGAGAAGGAGAGCTCAACTAACAACTGGAATTAGGTACCCAAGTTTGTTTTCTAAAGCTGGGCAGTGTGAATATCACCCACCATGTCATTTTTTTTCTGTAAGCTAGTGGATGTGCAGCACTGAAGCACTTCTTTACTGTTATCCAGAAAAGGTTCTTTAATGTGGCAGGCATTCAATGTTTTTTGTTGTTCTTTCTCTTTGAGTTGCAGGCCTCTGAAAGCAAGGGGACTAGCTCAAAAACCTGTTATCACACTCTTGTAAAACGGAAAAAAACAACAGAAGTAAAAGAACAAACTGGATGCTGTAATCTAGGTAAAGAGATTATGATTTAAGTGATTATCTCTGCCTCTTTTACTTGAGTAATAATCTGAATTCCTTTTACAGATTTTCAGGGTTGAGACTTTGCAGTCTTACTGCCTGATGCAGAGTAGCTCTGTGATTGACCATAGACTTGAAATCAGTATCATCATATTCTATTCCTGTCTGTATTGCTAGTTCTGTGAGCTTAGGGAAAAGGCTTGAGATTTGCTTCATGCGTCTGATCCACTCCTCTGCTAGGCCTATGAGTGCCATGGATTACTAATGCTAAGGAGTGGTGTGTTTGAGCCTGTGCATTGTATATCTGAAACTACTCCTGACTTGTGCATACACAATTTGCTTAGCATAAGGACAGGTGTCTGTAATATCGGATGAAGGAGTATGGCCTCCTTTGTTAGATTAAAACACAGATGTTGTATTAAATTCCCCTTGTCAAAGAGACAACAGAAATCCTAAAGTTTGTCACAGAATCATAGAATGGTTGAGGTTGGAAGGGATCTCTTGAGATCATCTAGTCCAACCCCCTGCTCAAGCAGGATCACCTACAGCAGGTTGCCCAGGATTGTGTCCAGACAGCTTTTGAATATCTCCAAGGATAGAGACTCCACAACCTCTTTGGGCATCCTGTTCCAGTGCTCTGTCACCCTCACACTAAAAAAGTGCTTTCTTGTGTTCAGACAGACCTTCCTGTGTTTCAGTTTGTGCCCGTTGCCTCTCGTCCTATTGTTGGGCACCACTGAGAAGAGGCTGGCCCTATTCTCTTTACACCCTCCCTTCAGATACTTCTACACATTGATAAGATCCCCCCCTCAGTCTTTTCTTCTCCAGGCTAAACAGGCCCAGCTCTCTCAGCCTTTCCTCAGAGGAGAGATGCTCCAGTCCCTTCATCATCTTAGTAGCCCTGTGCTTTACTTGCTGCAGTAGTGCCACATCCCTCTTGTACTGGGGAGCCCAGAACTGGACCCAGTACTCCAGATGAGGCCTCACCAGGGCTGAGTCGAGGGGAAGGATCACCTCCCTCCACCTGCTAGCAACACTCTTCCTAAGGCACCTCAGGATACTATTGGCCTTCTTGGCCACAAGGACACATTGCTGACTCATGGTTAACTTCGTGTCCACTAGGACCCCCAGGTCCTTCTCAGCAGAGCTGCTTTCCAGCAGGTCAGCCCCCAGCCTGTCCTGCTGCAGGGGGTTATTCCTCCCTCGGTGCAGGACCCTGCACTTGGCTTTAATGAACTTCACAAGGTTCCTCTCTGCCCATCTCTCCAACCTGTCTCTCCAGTCCTCTGGTGTATCAGCCACTCCTCCCAGTTTCGTATCATCAGCAAACTTGCCGAGGAGGCACTCTGTCCTTTCATCCAGGCCATTGATGAAGAAGTAGAAGAGGATTGGACCCAGTATTGACCCCTGTGGTACACTGCCAGCTACTGGCCTCCAACTAGACTTTGCAACACTGATCACAACCCTCTGAGCTCTGCCCTTCAGCCAGTTCTCAGTCCACCTCACTGTCTGCTCATCTAGCCCGTACTTCATCAGCTTGCCTATGGGGATGTTGTGGGAGACAGTGTGGAAAGCCTTCCTGAAGTCAAGGTAGACAACATCCACTGCTCTCCCCTCATCTACCCAGCTAGTCATCCCATCGTAGAAGACTATCAGATTGGTTAAGCACAATTTCCCCTTTGTGAATCCATGTTGACTACTCCTGATCACCTTCTTGTCCTTCCTGTGCTTAGAGATGGCATCCAGGATGAGCTATTCCATCACCTTTCCAGGGATGGAGGTTGAGCCTGACTGGCCTGTAGTTCCCTGGGTCCTCCTCCTTGCCCTTTTTGAAGACTGGAGTGACATTAGCCTTCTTCCAGTCCTCAGGCACCTCTCCTGATACCTGTGTCCTTTCCAAGATGATTGAGAGTGTCCTTGCAATGACATTGGCCAGCTCCCTCAGCACTTGTGGGTGCATCCCATCAGGGCCCATGGACCTGTGGATGTCCAGTTTGCTTAGATGATCTCTAACCCGATCCTCCTCGACCAAGGGAAAGCCTTCCTCCAGACTTTCCCCTTGGTCTCCATGGCCTGGGATTTCTGAGGGCTGGTCTTATCAGTAAAGACTGAGGCAAAGAAAGCGTTCAGTACCTCAGTCTTTTCTCTATGCTTTGTCACCAGGGCCCCTGCCCCATTCAGTAGGGGGCCCATGTTCTTCCTAGTCTTCCTTTTGTTACTGATGTTTTTAAAGAAGCCCTTCCTGCTGTCCTTGACATCCCTTGCCTGATTAAACTCCAAATGGGCCTTGGCCCTCCTAGTCACATCCCTGCCTGCTCTGACAATGTTCCTCTAATGCTCCCAAGTGGCCTGTCCCTGCTTCCTTGTCCCTCAAGTAATGCAAAAAAAAAAAAAAAAAGGTGTTGCGGGACAGCAGATCACCTTACAGTCCCAGACCATGTGGGTTTTGTGTGGTGTGAGGAAAGGGAGGAGGAGGAGGAGGAGAAGAGATTTACTGCATGACTCCACAACTTGTCTTAAAGATCAGAATTTACTACACAAGTTACAACGGTACAAAGCAACAATTCTTATTAACAGAAACTTAGCTCAACTAGAATACTTATTTTCTAATTACACTGAAAGTTATGCTAACAGTAACTACTTAGTAAACAGAAAAAGATAGCTAATTTATACTAACAGTAACTACCCAAACGAATGAACTAGGCAAACCAGTTCTAATTGATCTTACCCACGCATTGCCTCAGCAGCCAACATACACTCAATCCCAGGGAAGTAACTGTGGGAGGGCGTCCCCATCCTGAGGGATTCTGCAAATTGTCAGACCCACTGTCACCTGTGAAGAGCTAAAGACAGCCTCTGAGGCCAACCTATTTATACCCTTCATGGGAAGGTGGAGGTACAGTCACTAGGCCAGTTGCAGTTCTCTTCATGCAGGCGCAGCCCCTAGCTTTTGGCTGCTACAGGGTTCACCTCTCCTCTGTCCTTGTTATGATGATCACGCCCACAGTCATGAGGTGGGCAGGATGGCTGAACACCCCCAATGGCAGACTAGCTGCCTTGAGCACTCTTCAGCTCTGAAGTAAGGAGTTTGAGTGACTGCGAATGACTGCTTTACTCTTGCAGTGGTGGTGACAAGGAGAGATCCCATAGCTGGGATAAGGAGGAGTTAATTTCAGGCCACAATAATTAACACTGCCCCAGCAGTGAGAGGAAGCTTTGCTTCTCAAGGTCCTGGTGCCCAAGCAGGCTTATCTCAAAGTCTTGACATCCTCCCTTTTGGAGTGTGAGGCACAGGAATGCAGGTAACTGGCACCAGATGGTGGGGGGAAGCTGGGACTATCCTCCCACAGATGGGAATCAGGAGTTGGCATGTCATAAACCTGTTCCAATCCTGTTTTGCATTCCAAAAATGTTTTCTGTATGAAAACATGTGCAAGTGTATGAAAGTGTTTGGAATGCAGACAGCAAGCTTTCTTACCCACGCCTGCCAAGTGTTCCAAAGTATCTCCTTCCCTGAGATGAGAGGAAGCAGGAAGATGAAGAAAGCAGTGAATGAATGCGAATTAAGAAAGGATCCCATTTGATAGACAAAAAATAGTGTTTCCGCTGAGAAGCAATCAGAGTAGTGAGGGCAGAAGCACACAGACAGGCACTGTGAATGGAGAGAACTGTGTGTAAAAATAAATAAAGATATCAATCAGTATTGAAGAAAGGAAACTGATAAAGTGGGAAAGAATATCTAGAGTGGGGCAGATGTTTATTAAAGCTGAGGTGAAGAGACTGCTCCAACTTTTCCCTTCCTCCTACCTCTTAAATGAGCATAGGGCAGAGATGTTCAGTCAGAGATGCGAAAGGCTCTCAGTTGCTGTGAGTCCTTTCTTTGGTTTGTTGTATAGCTGTTTGCAGAGCCTGCAGATTAGGTGGTTGCTCTCTGCAGTTTTTCCTCTAGGCAAAAGAGGGAAGAAGAAACTATCCTGTTTCCTTGAATTGGAGCAATTTCTTCATCAAAGCTCAAGATCATGAGAAATTGAAAGATGAAATAGGAGTGGGATTCCTCTCTCCATCACTTTTTATTCCTTGCTTGCCAAAGCAATAATTGTGGCTCTTCGATCCAGCATACTGGAGTTTTACACCCTGTCACAACTAAAACTCTTTCTTGGTCTTGGTTTGTGTTTTGTTGTTGTTGTTCTCTGACTCTCCCCTCCTATTCCAGGTCCACCAGTAGTAAGTGGTGTTAATGTGCCATCACAGAATCACAGAATCACTGAGGTTGGAAGGGACCTCTGGAGATCATCTAGTCCAACCCCCCTGCTCAAGCAGGGTCACCTAGAGCACATTGCACAGGATTGCATCCAGGCGCATTTTGAATATCTCCAGAGAAGGAGACTCCACCACCTCTCGGGGCAACCTGTTCCAGTGCTCTGTCACCCTCACAGTGAAAAAGTTTTTCCTCATGTTAAGATGGAAGTGTCTGTGTTTCAGTTTGTGCCCATTGCCTCGCGTCCTGTCGCTCGGCACCACTGAAAAGAGTCTGGAGCCATCCTCTCGACACCCTCCCTTCAGATACTTCTACACATTGATAAGATCTCCTCTCAGCCTTCTCTTCTCCAAGCTAAACAGGCCAAGCTCTCTCAGCCTTTCCTCATAAGAGAGATGCTCCAGTCCCCTAACCATCTTTGTGGCCCTTCGCTGGACTTGCTCCAGTAGTGCCACATCCCTCTTGTACTGGGGAGCCCAGAACTGGACGCAGTACTCCAGATGTGGCCTCACCAGGGCTGAGTAGAGGGGCAGGATCACCTCCCTCGACCTGCTGGCAACACTCTTTCTGATGCAGCCCAGGATACCATTGGCCTTCTTGGCCACAAGGGCACATTGCTGCCTCATACTTAACTTGGTGTCCACCAGCACTCCCAGGTCCTTCTCAGCAGAGCTGCTTTCCAGCAGGTCAATCCCCAACCTGTACTGGTGACTGGGGTTATTCCTCCCCAGGTGCAGGACCCTGCACTTCCCTTTGTTGAATTTCATGAGGTTCCTCTCTGCCCACCTCTCCAGCCTGTCCAAGTCTCTTTGAATGGCAGCACAGCCCTCTGGTGTATCGGCCACTCCTCCCAGTTTTGTATCATCAGCAAACTTGCTGAGTGTGCACTCTGTGCCTTCATCCAGGTCATTGATGAAGAAGTTGAACAAGACTGGACCCAGTACTGACCCCTGGGGGACACCGCTAGCTACAGGCCTCCACCTAGACTCTGCGCCGCTGATCACAACTCTCTGAGCTCTGCCATTCAGCCAGTTCTCAATCCACCTCACTGTCCACTCATCTAACCCACACTTCCTGAGCTTGTCTATGAGGATGCTATGGGAGACAGTGTCAAAAGCCTTGCTGAAGTCTAGGTAGACAACATCCACTGCTCTCCCCTCATCTACCCAGCCAGTCATTCCATCATAGAAGGCTATCAGGTTGGTTAGGCATGATTTCCCCTTGGTGAAGCCATGCTGACTACTCCTGATCACCTTCTTTTCCTCCACATGCGTGGAGATGGCTTCCAGGATGAGCTGCTCCATCACCTTTCCAGGGATGGAGGTGAGGCTGACTGGCCTGTAGTTCCCTGGGTCCTCCTTCTTGCCCTTTTTGAAGACTGGGGTGACATTGGCTTTCTTCCAGTCCTCAGGCACCTCTCCTGTTCTCCATGACCTTTCAAAGATGATGGAGAGTGGCTTAGCAATAACATCCGCCAGCTCCCTCAGCACTCGTGGGTGCATCCCATCAGGGCCCATGGATTTGTGGGTGTCAAGTTTGCTTAAATGATCTCTAACCCACTCCTCCTCCACCAAGGGAAAGTCTTCCTCTCTCCAGACTTTCTCTCTTGCCTCCAGGGTCTGGGGTTCCTGAGGGCTGGCCTGACCAGTAAAGACTGAAGCAAAGAAGGCATTCAGTAACTCTGCCTTCTCTGCATCCTTCGTCACCAGGGCACCCACTCCATTCAGCAAAGGGCCCACATTTTCCCTAGTCTTCCTCTTGCTGCTGATGTATTTGAAGAAGCCCTTCTTGTTGTCCTTGACATCTCTAGCCAGATTTAATTCCAAACGGGCCTTAGCCTTCCTCGTCGCATCCCTGCATACTCTGACAACATTCCTATATTCCTCCCAAGTGGCCTGTCCCCCTTTCCACTTTCTGTAGACTTCCTTCTTCTGGTTGAGTTTTGCCAGGAGCTCCTTGCTCATCCATGCAGGTCTCCTACCTCCTTTGCTTGACTTCCTACTCATAGGGATGCACCGCTCTTGAGCCTGGAGGAAGTGATGTTTGAATATTAACCAACTCTCTTGAACACTCCTTCCTTCCAGGGCCCTCACCCATGGGATTCCTCCAAGTAGGTCCCTGAAGAGGACAAAGTTTGCTCTCCTGAAGTCCAGGGTTGCGATCCTACTTGGTGCCCTGCTGCCTCCTCGCAGGATCCTGAACTCCACCATCTCATGGTCACTGCAGCCAAGGCAGCCCCCAACCTTCACATCTTCCACCAGTCCTTCTTTGTTTGTTAGTACGACCATGTCATGAATGAGAACCTGGAGTTATGCACGTTCTCTACGTGTGCTTAACAATATGTTCCATAACTTTGCTAGGCAATGAACAGAGCTTTTAATGGTGAAAAGTTAATTCATGTGGGTTGGCATGTTTGCATATATGCATTTTACTGAAGATATGTTTCATATTATATTCTAAAAAAAAAAAAAAAAGCATAGTCTCAAAATTGAATAACATAAAGCCAGGAAATGCAAACAATTTCTGAAATGCTTCTGAAAGTTTTGACCCATCTTAATGATCATCTCATTGGAAACTTTTTTTTAACAAGATCTTGCCTTTTTTTGTGTTCAGAAACTATTAAGTTGTTGTTGTTTTACAAGGACTCTAGTTTTCATCATTCTGCTTATGCAGTCTGCTTTCACATCAGTATGTATTCAGACTGGTTTTCTAGTTTCGTGACTCATTTGTGGCCATTGTAAGAGCTGGCTGAAACCAAAGCACAGAACCGTATGCTTTTTATTTCATTTGCTGTATGTTCTTTGCTGAAATTCTCTGAACCCGTTTCAGCTCAGCAGTTAAAAAATACTTGAACTGTTGAAAAAATGGAAAAAGTTGCCTGGAATAGGAAGTCCTTTGCTAGAGCGCTGTGAAATGCTGAGTTCTCCAAAACTCTGTAAATCGGCATGCACCTTACACAAGCAGTTAGTGACCCTGATGGCATCTCATCAGAGCTAGCAACTGATAGCAAAGATGCACCAAAGGAAGTGAGAAGCTAGCTATATAAGGATGACATATGTTCATGTGTATGTTTTCAGAGTAACACAGGACCGTAACTAAAAACAGCTCCTTATTGAATTTATTTTTAAATCACTGTGTGTGTTTGAAATGCCTTTTTAAAATAATGCTTGTAAAACACAAATTTCAGTGCCAATAGAAGAGCATAGTTATGGATATGGATGGTGTTTGCCAAACTGTGAGATGTGGCCTGCAATCATTGAATTGTTCCAAAACAAAAAGAAGCATCACTGTTCACCATAAAGTACTGATGTGTTTAATCATACAAAAGATCAAATCGTGTCTTTCTATAGCCCTGGTCCAGTGAGTTTGTCAGGGAGAGGTGAGTGGAACTCCAGCTGAGGAGCTGTAACTCAGCACAAGAAGCTTCGTTCTGTGAAATTATATTGATTGTGCACCACAGAAGAAAGGTAATTCTTTGAATTTCAGAGATTGGCGGTTGTCACAGATTCTTTGCTGGGATAAACAGAGCAGTGGGTATGATCTGCTATGGAGACATGAATTGCCAGGTAGGGGCTCTGTACAGGCAGGTTTTTGAGACTTCTCATATTTCCTTAATAATGCAATTTTCTTTGGTGGACAAATTATGAAAATGCATGAGATCTGTCTTCATGCAAGTGAGTTCAGATCATCTTACAAAAATGATGAGTGTCAGGTAATACGTGAACTTCAGTGGAAGCCATAAGTTAGTGACAATGTAACCTTTTAAAGGTTCTAGATCACAAAAGATTTTTCCTCTGTGCACTGTCCTTGGGCAGGAAATGTGTATGAGTTTTGTTTAACCACAGTTTACATTCAAATTCTTTATGCTTGAGACATAAGATTCAGCAGAGAGCAGGAAAAACACGGAGACTAAGTCCTGGCAATTACGTTTTACAAAATGCTTCCTTAAGCTGTAAAGGGGCAAGATGGTTAATGGTAGACAGGGCTTAGCAGGTTAGAAAACAAAGCTCTTGACTGTGTACCTTCCATTTATTTGAAGGTAGTATTAATAGTAAGCCAGAAAAGAAAATCACTTTAAGATTTAACAATCATAGTAATTCCTTCAGCATTTTTTTCTCAACATTTATGGAATATTCTGTTGCTTTGCAAGCCTAGTTGATGTGTCAGAACTTTGACGCAATTGTAATCCCTTTCTGTATGGGTATAGTAGCTAGCAGAGCTCTCTCGTTTTCCAAACATACTCGTGTGCAGGCAGTCATACCCAGGCTTTAGATCTTGAGTGGATGTTTATATTTCCTTTATGTTACTGACTCAGGCATCTAATTTTTAGAGAAGAGTTGGTGTCCAGGCACGGCCTTGTGCTTTACAGCTCCTGGTGGCTAGCTCAGAGTATTTCCCATCCTATTCTAATGCACCCAGTTCTTTTTATGTGCTGTGTGGGGAGCTGTGGTGCTCTGGCTTAAACTGGAAGCCAAGGACCTGCTACGTAAGTACTTAAGTACCTTGTATTTCTGCAATGTGCAGGGAAGCACAGTTCAGATGTACACAGGTCAGCACTGCCCAGATGTGCATATTCACAGGATGCACTATGAGGATGCATTCATGCAGTCTGAAGGCAATTTAACCATGGCAGCATGGGACTCTGTTTTAATTAGCCCTTTCTATACTGGACAATTTAGCTGCTGCTTTGGCTTTTGAAGCTAGCTGAGACTTTGACCGTACATGATAAAGCAGGGTTCTGGATTCAAGTGTGAGGTCCAGCTTTGTTATTTGCATCTTGTTTACTAATGATAGTGATGGACAGATTGCTTGCAGAAGCTTTGGGCAGCCCCTGTGCATTCTTTGTGTTGTCTGTGAGTCAGCACAGATGCTGGACTCTGTATGTCAGTTCAGTGGTCTGAAAACCCACTAAAAGTATTCAAAAGGGAAAAACTGGCATTTAAACACAATGCAAAAGTAAGTAAATGAAATTACATGATAGAGCTGACAGTGTGTGTCATTGCTAGTTCCGTACCATTACAATGCTGTTGGTGGTATCTCCTAAGGGATGATTCTTTGCAGCACAGGTAGCTGCACTACGTGGCTCTGTCATATGTTGTTGAACTTGCTGCTGTAAAGCCCCCAACCACTCCTCACGCAAGGAAATGGTGCAGAAAGTGGAATTACAGGATAGTTGTATAGCAGTCTTTTATTCTTGATCTCTCTGTCATTTGCAAGGAATAATGAGCAATACACTAAAAAAGGAAGAAACAAAATCACAGACTGACGAAAATATGGACAACATCATTATACAGCTTTTGTGGATCTGAGACTTTGATCATACAATACTGGAAGATGCATTATCTACACAGATGCTGCAAAGCAGGGTCATAGGTGGTTCCTTATAATTGAAATGACCAAAATGCATGAGAGAATTTATTTCATATGTAACTGAAACTTCATTGCATGTGGAACATCAGTCAGTGCAGGGAGAACAGGGCAGTGAGAGATATCAGAACAGATGTTGCTAACCTTCATATACCTCATCTCTTGGTTTGAAATCTTATTTTATATGCTTGCTCTTCTGCCTACAAAATGCAGACACAATATACATCATTTCTCTCTAATAATTTACCTTCAAATAATATTTAAAATTCCAAATTCAGTAATTCCCCAGTGCTTAACATCAAAGAGCAAAGCACCTAATCTTGCCTTGTGTTAACTCTCTCAACTGGACATGAGAGTGTACTTTATCATACCATGGGTACCAAACATGAGATTTTTGGAATCCAACACGATTGTAGTTTAGAGCTTTTGCAGAGTCAACATAATTTCTCAGCCTGTCAGAGGTGGTGGTCCTCGTTTCTTTACTGTCTCCCAAATGGGCTAGCAGCACTATTGCATCTAAAGCTGAGAAAGAATAAGCAACCAGTAAAGATGACAGAACTGTTTGAGACACCTTACTGTGTCATCTCTTGTCAGAATCCAAGCTCGCCCAGACAGCCCGTCAGTATGATTGCTTGCCACTGCTGGCTTTCAGTCTGCTGAAGCAGCTCCAAATATTCCAGAGATCACAGCTAACTTGATAGAAAGATAATTGTTCTGAACATCCCATTCTCAGTCTCCCTCCTGTTGTTGAGGGCCACTAGTAGGGTTATTTGGAAACTGCAGTGTTATTACTATTCATAAAACAAAATCCAATCTCTGCCTCCCAAAGTCAATTAATTTTAGAAAATTTTAGTCAGAATTCCAGACTGACTTTAAGAAAATACATAAATATGCTAATAGAGGGATAGTTCGTATATTATTTCTTGCTATTCTAGCAGCACCTGATGATTCACTGCATCTTTTTATACTGCCTTGTCTACCTAGCTGTAATGGCCTCAGAGTTGGAAAGAATCAATACAGAAGTACAGAGAGAATAGGAGATGGAAACAGGGATGAGTGTTCACCAGATGGATTATACTGAGCTTTGTCGTAAGCACTGAATGAACAGAGTAAGAAACAGGGAGTCAAGGGCAGGCATTGTGTGCACAGGGCTGGACACAGCTGGATCAATTAGGATACACTGGGAGGAAAAAATACTATGAGTATCTTGGCAAGAATTACAATCAAGGAAACTAAAGTTTTAGTAGGAAACAGTGAATTCAATTTTAAAGACAAGGTTTTTAAAAGTCCCCTAGAAACTATTGTATACAAGTAACTAAGCAGCAAGGCAGTGGCTACTAGCAAAAAGCAAGTACAGCAGAAAGTGGACGAATAGCAGCCAAACCGGCACTGTACGCAGATCAGAAAGGGGAGGAAAGGAAAAAAAAAAAAAAAGATAGGGAAGGGTATTCATGCTTTTGTCTTTTTATGCCGAAAGCTCTCTGGATACAGATCTTTACACATCTGAACTGCTCATGTGCTTTGGATGCAGTATTTCTGTGTTTCCATTCAAAGCATAAAGCAAAGCATGCTTCAAATGCTCTAATAGCATGGTATTTATTTTCTGCAAGCAATTTTGGACTTTTCAAGAGCTGCATTTTGATTGTCCAAGTGCACAGTACAACTTGTTTCCCACCTATCTGAGTTATTGTCTTGAACCTTTACCTACCCAGCCTATGCAGCTGTCATAGAGTCAGATGACTAAAAGAACTTGCAAGAAAAGTTTGCAGGGGAAATTGTGTAGAAGTGATTTGTGTCTAGTTGAGTGCAAAACAGCAAAATGAAAAATGAGTTTTTTTCTTTTTCCAGGGAGTCAGTCATCTCACTGCTACAGTTTGTATTTAGCTATGCATTTAGCTGATTTAGCAAATAACAGTCTGGTAGATGAGCAAAAAAAGGTGAAATTACTGGAAATAAAATTTGGCAGGAATAAACTGCAGTGGCACCTCACTTAGCAACGGAGAATTTGGAGGACTCACCTACTGTTTTAGAAGAAGTTCAGTCAAATGGATTCAGATGCAGCTGAACTACAAGAAAGGAACTTCAAGAAAGGAATTCTGTGCTCTCCAAGCATGCAGAGATGCCCAAGCCATGTAAAAGAAAACCAAAAACACCTAGGGTATCCATGTACTGTATCATTTAAGCTGATGCCAAATTATAGAAGGCTTTGAGAGATTCCAGTGGGGAGATTATATCAAGTTAGTTCCTTGCGTCCCTTTGTAGGAGGGAGGATGCAAGGAACCATCCCTTCCTTTTTTGGGGTGTTTTTGGGCATGAATCCATGTCTTAGAGATATACAGTCTACAATAACAATTTTGTATTTAGGAAGGTGCAGTTCAGCTTTTGTTACATAGTTTCTATTTGAATCCTACCATGAAGAAGAAGAAAAATGGGAATGAATTGTTTGTGGAGATCTGTTTCATGGAAGGCTGTTGTAGTTTTGACTTATTTTCTGTTAAGAAGAAAAATCAGAAAGCCAGTCTTTACTGAATGGAGAAGAAGAAATGAAGAAGAAAGCAAGATGTTTTGTTTCTGGCTTTAATCAGATGTGCTAGTATCCCCTGCCAAAGTGCTTACCAAAACTAAATGGTGATCTGTCCTATCAGTGCCATTTCTCCCCCCAGGTCAGTAGCAAGTGTGTGTATTCTGAGGTCTTATTTTCTCTGGCAATTAAAAATGGAAAAATACTATATATTTCACTGAGCCTTCCCATTAGTTTAGTTCATATCAATATAAAAGTTCACGACTATGAAAATTCAACTTCATTTTGAAAGTGTTTTCCTCAAAAGACAGAACTGTACATGAGTGTATATATTGCAGGTATGATCTATTGCAATGCATTGCATAAATGCATGTTTACATACATATACTTTTGCCAGTGAGTCTTAAGAGTTGCATTAATTTCATAACTCCCACAGAAGATAAGAGAAAGAACAAAATCTATATTCATTGATCTGTATTGATGTTATTTTTAGTAAGGAATAATAATATTGTTTCTTGACAACATGATTGATGATACCAAAAATGCATATGTTGAAACAAAACCATGAAAAAAAAAAGTGTAAATAGTTGTACTGTCAGTAATGATTCAGTTATCACTGCTGAGTCATATAAGCTGAATGCAAAGGCAGAGCAGTGAGTTGGGTTTTCCTGAAAGATCGCTACTCTCAGGCCACACTAGCCTGGGTGCTTGCACCTGGGTGTCCATGGCCTGCCTTACCCTAGCAGTGGAGATGTGCCCTCTGTCCTCTGCACTGCCCCCTTTTCTCCACCTTACAATTGTGTGTGTCTTTCTGTGTGGCATGATTTTTTTCCCCTTCCAGTCATCTAACAAAGAGTTATACTTTGTTGTGCTGAGGCTTTCAAATTCCCTGTAATTTTGTCAGGCACCACTGCCCCAAGAGCTCCCCTGGTCAGCTCATACATCACACTTGAGCTGGCTGCATGACCTGCAGTCAAGCTGTCTCCAGCCCACATCATACAAACCCTCCTCTCCTTCCCCACTCCTTCTGTTTCCTCCCCTTGCATGCCACGCAGACACAAACAGGCAGGGCATCTGCTGGCCAGGCGAGGGTGAGGAACGTAACTGGGCCAGCCTCTACGCAGACCTTGCTCTGCAGCCTGCCAGAAACAGCGGATGGGAAGTCCTTCATGAAGCAGTGACCATGGGTGGTTCATAGGGCCCAGTGGCTCATGCCCCTTCACAGTGTGAGGGAGACGTCCTTGCCAGGCTGCAATCCCTCTTCCAACTCCTCCGGAGCTACTGAGGCTCTGACTACCCTTCTCGTCCCACCTCTTTCTCTCCCCATTCCCCACCTGGAGCCTCACCAAGCTCTGGGATCCACCTCCTCACTCACCTCCTCCAAGCCTAACCAAGATAGCCTCCACACCACCAGGAGAAGCAAGCTTCTGGCCACTTTATGGCCTCCTTCTGCTTCTCTATCAGCTCAAGACTCAGATACCTGGACACCTTTCACTGTCCCCCTCCTCTTGCCACCTATGATCTAGCCTTGACTCCATACCCCTTCCTGTCCTCCTCTCCAGCATGTCTTGGAGGAGGAGGTAAGAGAGATGAGTTCCCTGTGGGCAGAGCCTGAGCTTTATAAACCAGAAAATATCAAACATTTGTTTTCTTGCCAAGCCCCCTCACCTTCTGTTACAAAGTCTAAAGCTCCTCCTTCATGACAGTGAGGTCAGATTAATTCAAACCACCAACCCCAGAGCTAAATGGGCAGCTGCCTGTCTGTCTTTCTGTCTCTCTTCCTCCTGGCTGCTGGCAGAGAGTGCAGGGAAACTCCTGTCCTCCCTGGGCTTTGAGAGTCTCACCTCTTCCCACCCACTGAGTAGATGCTTCCTTTCTCCTCCCAGTGCAGCTGTCCTTCAACAGCATCGATTTCCAGTCCGGAGGGCCTGGATTGGAGTGCTGCAGGGAAAAGCCCCACATATTGCCTTCAGGGTGAGCAGGAAACATTCCCTAAAGCCTCAGCTGCTTCTCCAGAGCATAGGTAGAAGGCATGTGTTAGCTAAAGTGTCTGGGCAAATTGCAAAGTTGGGAATAAGAAACAGAAGAAGGAATCTCATCAGGCAGATGCTGCATGCCAAGCAGAGTTTATTTTCTTCTTGAATGTCTCCAGTATGCCCACTCCTATACCGGAAGTGTGAGGTGGGAGGGACAGAGAGGAGGCAGCAATGCAGTCGCAGTCATCTCCTGCAGAGGCTGGAGGAGAACAGGTACTGAACATTCAGAGACCCAGTGAGACTGCAATACAGACCCAAGTATGGACTGAAAGACTCTGAGAGCAAAGAGGGCTCTTGCTCAGCCTCCTGCCTCTGCTGAAACTGGCAGCTGTGTGTAGCTTCAGTTTCACATCCTCCAGTAAGCTTAGCAGGGGGGAATTGTTTTTTTCTCCCTCCTGGAGGAGGAGAAGGGCAAGCAAAGGAGAAGAGGGTGGAGAACATAATGAGCTGGCAGAGGGTATAATGAAGAGGCCTGAGATGTTCAGGAGTGCCATATGCTGTTCATGATGAGTCCTCAGCAAGCTGTCCCATGTTTTATTTGGGTGCTGGACTTCCAGTTCTTTGTGAGATGAGAATATTCGGCATTAGAAGGACTCAGCTGGTATTTATAATTTTGGCACCCCTTATTTCTCTGATATCATAAAGCAAAGTTGCCTGAAATTTTGCATGCTATATGCTTTGTGAAAAGTAAAATTTTCTAAGACTAATGAGACCTTGGATGACACTGGAGCAATATAGAGTGGAGCTTAATATACACTCATTGTCCATGGGGAATGGGCATGTTGCACTGCTGTTTCGGAGAGGTCGGTGTATTCTCCCCACAGCTTCCCCAGTGTGGATGGATGGTGCCATAGCTTCAGGGAGATTTTTTGCCCCAAGAACAAAAATCCACACTGCAATCACATCTGGTTCTTAAAAAGGGCTCCAAGGCAAAATTGTCTGACTCCTTATCTTGCATAGCTAGGCTGAAGTGAGGTGCAGTCTGTCTGAGAAAGCTGAGCTGTGGACCACAGGACATTTTCCTGCAATCTGCAGAAAGCTAAATGCAGACAGTTGCTGCACATATGGCACTAGTTTTGCATCTCGCTTCACCCTGCTGATAATATCAAAAGCAGTTAACGATATAGACTATGCTTTTCTAATCCCAAGTAGATAATATTGGTATTAGTGACTAAGGAATTTTGTTGTTGTAAGTGCTTGAATGGAATACATGGTCACAGCTTCTTAGCATCACTACAGTGACTATACTAATTATTATCATTACTTCTCATTACTATAGTAATTTAATTAAAATTCTAGCTAGATGAAAAACTTGTACTCACAGAAATAATCCCACTGGGCTAAATTAAAGTATGAATCAGTGCTCATCAATGTGACAGAAGTTTCCAGCATGGACTTGAACTGAAGCCAGGAACTGAGCCAGGTGCTTGATGCCCCAAATCCTGAACTGAGACCCAGTCACCAATATCAGTGCTTCTGTCAATGCAAAAATATTAACTGCACAGACACACAGTGTAGCCCAGGAAGAGAAAGGCATGGATGGGCAAAATGGCATGCCTTCAGTAGGCAGAACAGTTTGGAAAATGATGTCATTATGCTTCTGTCTGTTTTTATGCAGCAAAATTTCATCATTTGTGCTTTCTTGGTTTGCTTTTGCAGCAGACTCAGCAGAAAGAATGATGGATTTCAACGAGGAAATTAAACCCATTTCAGATACATGTGTTAGTGAGGTCAGGTCTGCTTTATCTGAAAGAGCAGGAGTGACAGATCTTCAGGGATCACAGGCACTCCCTGAGCTGCCTGCACTGTCAGCCCACGAGACTCGCCACATCTTTGTCAGTTATAGCAGCACCGATTCAGCCTGGGTGAGGAGCCTTATCCAGACTCTAGAGACCATGGTTCCCAAACTGAAGGCCTGTTATCATGAGAGGGACTTCCTCCGAGGTAAAATCATCATTGAAAACATGGTTGAGTGCATCCAAGGAAGCCAGAAGATTATCTTAGTCCTCAGCCCTGACTTTGTTCAAAGCAGGTGGTGCCTTCTGGAAGCCAATCTATTAATCTTCCAAGACTGTATAGAAAGAAAACCAGTGATCCCCATGATGCTGGTGCCCTGTTTTGTGCCTCTGCACCTCACCCATTTGACTTATCTTGACACCAGTGATGTCCACTTTTTGGATAAAGTTATCAAGGTTATTTGCACTCCCAACCATCAAATGAAGAATGCCACTATAGTTCCTTACAGCCATCCATCACCCTACAATGGGAAATCCCTGCTGGCCTTACCTGCAGTGAATGATGAGCTAATTCCAAAATGGAGAGGAGGCACATTCAGTGAGGTGCTACCTGACCAGCTGAACATGGTCTGTGAAGATACTGAGGCTACAGGAAGGCCATCCAGATGATTAATGAAGTATCCTCTAGGGGATCATCTTTTACCTTATTCAGTAGTATCCTTGTGATACTTGCCTCCATTTTAGGAGGCTTGCAATTGTCTGTTGCCATCATCTCATTTACTGATCAGAACTCTTTTGATTCCTATACAATTTTCCTTGGCTGTATTACGGTGTTTGCAACCCTGTCTACCTTTTCTACCATTGGTAATTGGATCTACAACTATAAAATCAAATCAGCTGATGAGAAACTTCTGGAGATGTCCCAGACTGCTGGTGAGGCCAACTCTCTGCTGATAAAGAATTCCCTGCTGATTGGTTGTGGTTCCTGAGTGAAGCTCCAGTTAGTCTACATCTCCCTTGAGGGGTGCAGATGGCACTTCTTGGAGACTTTTGGAGAGGGAGAACCCTCTGCCGAAGAGATGTTCCAGAGAGCCTTGCACTATTTTTCCTCTGAATATGCCTGTTGTGTAGCCAAGAGGCATTTCTACTTCTCGTGCTCAGGGACTGCACCTGGGCACTGGGATAAAGGGCTCTGTTTCTGCCAGTTTGTTTCCCACTGCATGGAGAAGGGGTCCTGGTACTGAAACAGTGATTATCAGCCAGATAAAAGAGAACTGGAATTAGATTAGATGCTGAAGATCTTATACTCTGAGCACTAGGCCGGATAGGTATGCAGTAGGCACTGCTTACTCTCACCAGTTCTTCTTTCATGACAAAAGGACTTCTGGGTAGCAGGAAGGAAAAGGTGTTCTCTTCTATTTTCACTTGACCACCAAAGAAGTTCAGAAGCAAAGTGGCTGTGGCCAAAATGTCTATAGTGTAAACATCAAAGGAAAAAAAAGTCTTCCCTTCATTTGCTGAGGTAGCTACACTTATGTACAGCCTGAGGAGCTACCACAAGCTATCATAAGGCAAAGGTTAGGGGAGAAAGAAGTGTAAACCACAAAGCAATTGGCAGTGCAGACATTCAGGCACACTACAGAGGGCTAGCTAGAGACTAACACAGGAAAAATGCTTCCCAGGGAATATTATAACTGTTTTTTTCCCCTCCATTTCAGACTTATTTGCAGGGGAGGTAAAATGAGTCAGAGAGAAAGCTGGCTGATTTACTGTCTCTCGAGCACATGTTCTATATTGCATCTCCTTTAATTAATCATCATTGTAGGTTTTACAAAATACAGATGGAATGCAGGCTCACCTCCATGTCTCATCTGGACAATGTCCACAGGGAATTGTGTTGTATGTGAGGGTGGGGAGGAAAGGAAAAGAGCACTTGTGAAAAGGGCAGTGGTTGGCAGGGATGAACTACAGTGGAACCGCCCAACAACCTTAGGTATTCTGGAAAAGTCGTCCCTTCTGGAGAGTAAACACTTTTAGATGGATGCCAACTGTGATGTGCCCCTTTCCACCTTGTTTGGAGAGCTCCAGGGAGAGCAGCTGGGAGCTATGATGGTCTGTCAGAAGGAGGAATCTCTGACTTGTCCTTTCAATGCTCAACAACATTTTTAGCCCACACAGAACATTTTGCCAGGCTGATTTTTGGCTACAACAAGACACTCCTTCTCTCTTCTGCAGCTCAGTGACTCCTGTAAAATGCAATGTTGGGTTGCTTTTAGATACTAGTATACAAAGTATATGTACAAGTATATAAGGTACAGGAAAAGGGAAGGGATGTTACACAGGAGCTTGACTTACTATGGCAGTGAAGGGGTCTTAAGATACTACTGAGTGAAGCCTGGGGCAGTTGTACTGATATGCTGCTACTGTTGAGCACCACAGGTCATGCAACTTCCCAGACCAAAATTGTTCTCTCTACTGAACATTGAGGTGGGGCCCAGACATTTTATCATGTTGTGCCCATTTCTGCTGCTGATCACTCCAGTGCAGAAATAATATTGAGACATCTTTCCAGACATGTCTTATGGAGATTTAACTGTGAGATTACAGATATGAAGCACTCTTCTGGGCAGGCGATGGCTCAGGTACCAGCATCTTGTACTTACACTGCAGTAGTTGCTATTCAACTCTAATCATACTTTTTTGCATGTTCAGTTTAACAGGCAACACTTTATAGCAATGGTGGTTTATTCTGTTTTATAGCTGTTTGTCTTTGATGACTTGAGTTTTGTATACAGGAGACAAATACTTTAAAATTCTTTATATTAAACCATACCAAGATACAGTAGCTTTCAGGTTTCCCATTTGATTTTGAATCTACATTAATTGCTAGGATTAAGCCTTTCTGAGATTTTGAAAATGTGCAGAATATTTTTGTACAGATACAGATACTTTTATACAGAACACATTTTAGAGCTCAAAAATCAAATATAATTTTGATTGACTCACTGGTCAACTTTTAAACTAGAATGACTGAAGTAATTTAGAACAAAAGTAGGGCCAAATTCTGCTTAAGCAAAGTGAACTTAATGAGGATATATAAACCATGGCAACTTTTGGTCCACAGTCTCTATTTAAGAATTTTTATAATAAAAGCTTATAACTAAATTCTTCAATAAAAATCAAGGAGATAACATTGTTCTTGGTTTGTTCAACTTACCTCTTTAATTTTCTCAGGGGGATCCTCTGGGGATCATTTAATATCATCTTCTTCTCTTCAAAAAGTACAATACTGAGAGTTCCTAGGTTAGCTTAATTGTTTTCTTGGTCTTCTTGCCTTTCAGATATCTTCAACTGTCAGATCTTGTGCTTTTACCTTTCCTGAGCTACAACTATGCAGGTATTTCATACCTCTTACTAACATTCACTGATACATAGTGGCCTAAAGCTTCATATGTCATAGAGAGAAAGAGATTTTCCTTTCCTTAGCTAACTAGAATAAGGTCCTCCCATGCCTAGGGAAAGTCCTGTCTTCCACCAAGCCATTATGTTACTCCAGCGGTTGACATAGTTTTGCACCTTAGTACAACACATCATTGCCAAGCAGCATGCAAGGTTTGTCACTGTATTTAATATTTACCTCCTGGCTTTTCAGAGAAAACATTATCTTCACCACCACTGCACAAACAATTAAAAACAAACAAATAAAAGCCTGAAGAGAGAAAAGAACCAGTTAATGAAACAAAGAGTAGTCAGTGCCTACAGTAATAGTAATAAATATGTAAGCGGTGGGTTCCTGAAACACAAAGAAACTGAAGTTGAACTTGTCTTGTGCGTGTTGCACTGCAAGTCATAGCCCAGTTTTCTCTGAAATTGACCTGATTTTGATTCCAGTAACAGCCTGTGCATCAGGGTTTTACTATATACTGTGATTTACATACTGCCACAGACCACATGCTGACAGAAGGCAAGCGTGGCCACATATCCATACAACGGGAAGTCAGTGATGACAACCTCTGATTTGCATCCTTGCAAAGTGCAGCCTCATAGTGCCTGTTTCAAAGAGTTGCTGAAGTCAGTGGCAGCTACACAAACCTTTAGCCCTCCTTCTGGAGAGCTTTCCTCCAGAGAGTTTTCCTCCTTTTGGATGGCCCATCCTGAAGCTTCCTGAATGTCTAGAACAGGCAAAGGAAGAATGGAAGTATTTTTAATGGAAAGAAAGGTAAAGGCAAGATCTGCGGCTGCTCTTGCTGTGGCGTACCGACCTCTCGTTTGTCTCTGGTCAAGGACATAAGGAAGATGGGAGATCTCCTTTATTGCTGAGATCATGTTATGATTTGACAACTTTGGAACATACTTCTCTCTTCCGTACACTCTTATCCAGTGCAGAAAGTTAGTAACAAGTTCACAGCCTTCAGGTTACAGGTCAATGGAGCATGGAGAATCTATGTGAAACTGATTTCTGTCCACTTTGAACAGCTTTCCTGGGAAATGCTGCATCTCTGTCTCCTTGTCTTCCCTGTGCTGCAGAATGACTCATAGCTTGCTTGGCACTGTCTCGATTTGTTTACAGCATCTCACCCAAAGTAACCAAGGGTCTGGTGGTTGAATTTTGCAGCCATGCTACAAACTATAGCTAAAAAAATGGAGCTGCAGCTGCCTCTCTGTTCTGGATCTCAAGGTCTGACCATGGGGCTATCTTCATACTTTGTTTTTAGCATAGTTTCAAGTGGTGGATATGTTATTAAACAGTGTTTAAACTTACTAGTTGGAAGTCAGTAGTGACTTTAGTGAAGCAGTAGGATCCTTCTCCCAGACTCAGCTCTGTTGGCGTTCCTCTTGCAGATTCATTCATTTCTGTCTAAGCAGACTGCAGAACATTTTCTGAGCTAAAAAAGAATAACCTTGCACAGCAAAAGAAAATGTGAGTGTGGAAGAATTCTTTACAGGGAAACAGTACTGAAACAGCACTGGTAGAGGAAAGGACCTTCCCACCAGAGGAGGAGTCAATGATTATGATTTTCTTATCAAACATAACATCCCTTTGCAAATCAGCTCAGTGTGGAGATCAACATTGCATTCTGTATATGATTGTTCAGACAACCAGTAATCCCTAAAGGTATGAAGAGTTAAATCTTATCACAGTAATTAATACCTTCTATTTTCTTCTTAGGGCAGCTAATCCGAGTCCCACTAGGAAATTGGCAATGGCCTGGGTTCTTTTTTTTTTTTTCATGACATTGGTTAAACAGGTTAAAAAGTAAAGAACCTGGAGCTGTGATATTCAATGGCTGAATAGGAGTGTTTATTAATGATTGCTCATGGCCGACGTTTGGTACATATAGAAAACCCAAGGGTAGCTCTCACAAGGCAAAGCAAAAGTCATATTTGCTGGGGGATCTTACATCTTTGCGAGAAGAGCATATTGCTGCATTTCACTGATCAAGATCCTATGATGACTAAGGACTTGAAGCTTCTGACATATGAGGAGAGGCTGAGAGTGCTGAAATTGTTCAGACTGGAGAAGAGAAGGCTCAGGGTGGATCTTATCAATGTGTATAAATGCCTGATGGGAGGGAGTAAAGAAGATGAAGTCAGACTCTTTTCAGTGGTATGCCATGAAAAGACAAGAAGCAATGGGCACAAATTGAAATACAGGAAACTCCATCTCGTCATAAGAAAAAACCTCTTTTTCTCTGAGGGTGGTCAAACACTGGTTAAGCACTCCATCCTCGAAGATATTCCAAACCTGTCTGAAACAGCCCTGAGCTACCTGCTCTAGTTGACCCTGTTTTGAGCCTGTCTCCAGAAACCCCTTCCAACTTCAGCTATTCTGTGATTCTGTAATTCTATGATTCTGATATAGCTGATCACCTGCAAATCAGAAAGAATTGGGTGATTCACAGCTGAAGCTGATATTATTATTAAAGAAAACCTATAATTCCTAGTACGAACCACTTAGAAATTTACTTAAAATGTTACATTTAGCCTTTTGTTAGTGTTTATATATGGCCTAGAAGGACCACTATGTATGGTATGACAGCAGGATTGAGGGAACGTTTAGAAAGACCTTGCCATGCACAACGACAATTGTTTTTTAGGTGTATATTTCAGAATATCTGAAGAAGGGAAGGAGATTCCCAAAGAAGAGGAGCTCACTGCATGCACTTGTCTGCAGACCCTTGGGACAAGCAGAAATGCGGTTTGTCAAAAAGAGCAGCTTCATCTTGCATGCTTTAGCTTTGACTTTTATCCCTATCTGCTTTGATGTCACGTCTCCAACAGCCTAACTGGCCAGGGAGCAGGTTTCCTCCACAGTCACTGATACGTGCATGTTATTCATCCTACCATTGGCTCAGCTACTGCCTACTGACTTGTGTTTGACCTGGAAGTGAAGGCACCGAATGTGGAGAGTGCAGGGGAAGAAGCCAGGCACTCTCACATCTCCCATTTGGCTCCCTCCCTCCCTTGCCTCAGTGTGGCCACAGGTGAGTACCTGACTTTATCTCCTAGTCTACTGACTGAAAAGGGGAGCCACGTCCTCCTTCTGCAGTTTTGCACTCTGAACAAATATGTATACCCCAAATAAACAAAAACCATGTATACATACATAATACACTGTTACATCCTAGCCCAGCTCTCTGCCTCATCTGTGCTGTTTGTGAATGAGAAAGCAACCTCCATGTAATTTAATAATTAAAATCAGAATAAATGGAGTAAAAAAAAATTATCATTTCAACCCCCCCCAAAAAAATTCACTCACTCTCTTCAGAGTTGACACTATCTGGTCCCATCAATATAGCATGGACCCCCGATGTATTTGACCACATATAGGTCCTTGCTAGCAGTTTTAACAGAGAGGCCGCAGATGATGTGATAGGCTGGGCAGCTCTTTGGTGTCTCTATTCATAGCTATTTAATGTTTTTCTATGCTATGGTTCCTTAACAGCAAGCAACCAAACAGCAGGAAAGGTTTCTTCTTTCTGTTCTTGGGGCTGCTGCTTTATGGATCAGGGTGCAATTTCAGAAGGGAGGAAAGACTGTGTCTTCTCTGAGAGCATCCAAGCATGCTCAGCTGGGCAGAGGAAAAGAAGAACCTCCTGGAGTGTGAGGCAGGAGTTTTGCAAGATGCAGAGCAATTAGAAGACTTTTGAGTGGGGGCAGAGAAGAGCTGCACAGCTTTACCTTAGCAATAATGAAGAAACCCTGTTTTCTAGGCATTCAAAAGTCATTGCTGAAATTCAGGAAATTACTGCAAGTGTTGCTGGACTGACAATAGACTGGAGGAAAGGAGGATACTGTAGGTGGAGAAAACTTGTTTATAATTCCTTGTATTTCTCTTCTACCTCACTCTAGGGTCATTGTCGTAGGTTTTGCTCTAGTAAAAGTTAGCTTTAGTGATTCAAAAAGTCTTTTGAGGTTGTCATACTAAGGGAAAAGTGCAGTCTATCCCAAAGCTTTGGAGGTGGATCTCTGCAAGACAAAGGTCCCTGCATAGATGGGGGTTCTTTCTGCCTTTGGAGTTGCCATGGAGTTTCCCTGTTAGGATACACTGTTAGGATAACTCTGTTAGGATACACTGTTAGGATAACTCTGTGGGATGCTTGTTCTGCTATGGCCTATGGTGTACTCACTTAGGGACACTTTACCTCCCTTTGTTAGCTATTTTTGACTGTGGAAGTAGATAATATTTGATTCCCCCTAGAGTTTTTCTGTGGAAAAAAAACAAATGGCTTGTGCTGTTACTCTTGTTTTTTGATTTGTTTGCTTATTTTTTAAACTGGAAATGCTATAAGAGTAAAATCTAGTCTAAGGAAATTCTGCTGAAGTTCCTCTTGCAGTCAGGGAAAGGAGCAGGAGGCTTGTTCTGTCCCTAAAGAGCAGGACTGGAAAGGTTCAAAATTGAACACAATTTTTCTCCTTCCTGCTGTCTTTTTCTGTTAAATGCATGTGAATAAAAATGGCAAGGATCAAACCATTTGAATAGTCAGAATTAAAACCATTTTCAACTTCAGTCATTGTGTATTTGTTTCCATGCATCTTCTGATATGACATAAGCTTCCAAGAAGACTAGGTGGAGAATGCCTGAACTTCAAATGAGAGGTAAATCACCCTTGTATAGGTCCACAGAGTGTTTATTTATAATGAAAACTTCATCATCAAACTCATAAATACTTAACAAGAAAAAAGAGTCAACCTTTCTTTACCTTTTCCCATTCCCTTTTTGAGTTACATTTGAAACATCCTTCATCAACAACTTATCTATAAAAGGTATATGAGTCAATGATTTTATTTAGGAAGCTTCCCACAGAATGTAGTGGACTGGCATAAATTAGAAAGAAGAAATGATGGAGGAAAGGGAAAGAGGATTAGTACCCATTTCCATACTCTATTGCTTCTGCTTCTGCACAATCAATTCAGAAAATTTTAAGATAAACAACCGGAATATGTGGGTCACTGTGTAGCCTTTGAGTTCCTCAGACTCTCATGGCATGAAAACTTTGAGAAAAAGACACTACATAACTGGGCCTGTGATCTGCAAAGAACTCCCATTTCAGTGCAAGCACTAGGAAAGAGGAAGAAGTAAGTATCTTCAGTAAGTATCTAAAGTGCAAACTTTTAGATTACATTAGTTTACATTAGTTGGGACTTATATTCTGCAATCAAGATCATGATCAAAACTGTAACTTTACAATCCATTTTCATGTTAAATAACTGCTCTTCTTTCTCCCATTACAGATCTTGCTTTGGCATGACATTTGTGTTTCCTTGTCATCTTGATGTGACAGCCCTTTATTAGTGAGGAAGACTTTCAAAAATCTAGCCACACTTCCAGGGAGAGTCCCATTTACTGCGTGGCTCCAGTGCTTCCTGCTGAACTCAGTGCAGGGCAGGTGTTGTGGGCAATTAGCTAGTAAGGAAGTTTGTTGTCAGAGAAGTGCTCCTGGAAGGGGGAGGGCAATGCAAACATAGAAGGGAAGTATTTGTTGCAAAAGCATGTTAATTTTGGATGAGGAGCTTTTCATTTCACCTTGCATAATATAATTTCACAGCTGGGACTTCCTCTTTCTCTGGAAGCTGAGACTGTGCAGGAGCAGAGAGGCATGGAAGGAAAAGGGCCACTTATTTCAGTGGCAGGATGAAAACCAAGAAATGACTGGAATTTATAAACTAGGTTAGAAAATGTCTTTTGAAGCAAAGAGAATAACTGTGATTGCTCGGTCCCTTTAGATGGAACGAGCCCCTAGCAGGAGATAGGAAGGAATGATTTGCACAGAGCTGTGAGTATTACAAAAGATGGTTTGTCTCTAAGCCCTGAGGTAAAGTGAGGTCCTGCACAGATGTCCACACTGCAGTGGAGCAGTGGCTGTGGGAGTACACATGTCATGCACAAGTCAGGCATGTGCTAGCGTAAGCTGTTGTAGCTCATAAAATGAACTGGAGGGGTTGGCCTGGCAGGACATTTGTCCAGTGTGGACACAGCCAAGGTAGTCTGAAGACATCCTAGTGGCATGTAATGGGGACATTCCCTGGGGAGATATGATGAGTGCAGTGCATCATCTGCCTAGAGCAGAGTGATAGCTCTTCCCAAGCTCAACGGTGGTACTGTGGGCAGTCACTGTCCTCTCTTGGATGGGAGGGGTAAACGTCTTGCAAACATTTGCTAATAACTGAACAATTTTATAGACATTATTATCACTCTCTTCTAGGCATCAGTGCCCAAACTTGTGTTCAGTTTCACAGATACTCACTTTCCAGGGCTTTCTGTCTTTCATTGCATTGGTTTATTGAAGAATCATGTGTATCAGGCCAAGATAGTGACTGCTCAGTTATCAGGGATGGAGAAGTGAAAGCTGCACCCTGCCAACAGTTAAACAAGTGGGTTTGTAAGATGATGATTAAATAACTCTTCTGTATCAGAACCCACGTGGGTGCTGGGTGGGTGCTCAGACTAGGAATTTCCCTCCAGTTTCAGACATAAACATGACTGTGAGTTAGGGCAAAAATAAAATGGGGAGAAACTCACACTGGGTCTGCCAAGGGATGTATGTGTTTCTCAGTCATAATGAAAAGGAATTAAAAAATATATATATCCTGGTCTGTTTGTATCTTTGTTGCATGACGAGTCTCAGACCACTGCAGGGATCGTTAGCACTTCTCTGAATGCATTGCCATGAACAATTGTTGGAAGATCTTCTTGGTAATGAAGAAACTCTGCCTACCACGTGGCCATCATTAAACCTGGAATTCTGCATCTCCTTACCTTTTCCCTCTCCCAGTCACGCAGCTGCATAACAACTAAACAGTGCAAGATGTGAACTAGGGACAGATATGATTGTAGTGTCACTAGACCTGCTCCAAAGACATCTGGGCATGGAGCAGAACCAGTCAAAGGAAAGACCAGTGCTCTGGGGACAGTGTGTGTTAAATAATCACCTCTCATTTTGCAAACACTCCTGCTGAATAAGTAATAAAAAGTTTGGCATAATTCAGGGATTTTTTTTAATGGGAGGCAATGAAAAGCAGCCTGGGCATATGGCCGAAGCCCATCTGGAGCTTAATATGGAGAGGGATGTCAAGGACAGCAGGAAGGGCTTCTGTAAGCATCTCAGTAGCAAAAGGAAGACTAGGAAGAACATGGGCCCCCTACTGAATGGGGCAGGGGCCCTGGTGACAAAGGATAGAGAAAAGACTGAGGTACTGAACGCTTTCTTTGCCTCAGTCTTTACTGATAAGACCAGCCCTCAGAAATCCCAGGCCATGGAGACCAAGGGGAAAGTCTGGAGGAAGGCTTTCCCTTGGTCGAGGAGGATCGGGTTAGAGATCATCTAAGCAAACTGGACATCCACAGGTCCATGGGCCCTGATGGGATGCACCCACAAGTGCTGAGGGAGCTGGCCAATGTCATTGCAAGGACACTCTCAATCATCTTGGAAAGGACACAGGTATCAGGAGAGGTGCCTGAGGACTGGAAGAAGGCTAATGTCACTCCAGTCTTCAAAAAGGGCAAGGAGGAGGACCCAGGGAACTACAGGCCAGTCAGGCTCAACCTCCATCCCTGGAAAGGTGATGGAATAGCTCATCCTGGATGCCATCTCTAAGCACAGGAAGGACAAGAAGGTGATCAGGAGTAGTCAACATGGATTCACAAAGGGGAAATTGTGCTTAACCAATCTGATAGTCTTCTACGATGGGATGACTAGCTGGGTAGATGAGGGGAGAGCAGTGGATGTTGTCTACCTTGACTTCAGGAAGGCTTTCCACACTGTCTCCCACAACATCCCCATGGGCAAGCTGATGAAGTACGGGCTAGATGAGCAGACAGTGAGGTGGACTGAGAACTGGCTGAAGGGCAGAGCTCAGAGGGTTGTGATCAGTGTTGCAAAGTCTAGTTGGAGGCCAGTAGCTGGCAGTGTACCACAGGGGTCAATACTGGGTCCAATCCTCTTCTACTTCTTCATCAATGGCCTGGATGAAAGGACAGAGTGCCTCCTCGGCAAGTTTGCTGATGATACGAAACTGGGAGGAGTGGCTGATACACCAGAGGACTGGAGAGACAGGTTGGAGAGATGGGCAGAGAGGAACCTTGTGAAGTTCATTAAAGCCAAGTGCAGGGTCCTGCACCGAGGGAGGAATAACCCCCTGCAGCAGGACAGGCTGGGGGCTGACCTGCTGGAAAGCAGCTCTGCAGAGAAGGACCTGGGGGTCCTAGTGGACAAGAAGTTGACTATGGGCTTTTTTTTTTTCCTTCAAAATTTCTTTGAAAACTGTCAATGTTACTGAGGTGAATCTAGTAGTCTGTAGTTGCCTGGATATAAGGAACAGGCAATATTTGTCAGATAAGATGTCTGGGGAATGTTAGCTGGTCCCTCGTTTCTCACAGTCCATGATCCTCCCGAAGTCCTGTGGTAGAAAAAGTTTCATGTGACAGCAAGCAGAAGGTGCTCTTGCCTCATCAGGGTCACATATGCTGTTTATTGACCCTTTAAAAAAGACTGGGTGAAGTTTCTTTGTAATCAGTAAAGGAAACAGAAATGATCAGATGTCACAGAAATACCTGGATAGCAATTGCTGCTGGCAGAGGCTTGTGACTGAGAAGGGTCCTCTGGGATCACAGATGCCTACACGTTTCATGTGTTAATTTCCATTTTGTTGTATAGTATAAGGTCTCTATTGAATTCATAGTTCACTGTAAGTAGATACAGTCACCAGATGTGGCAGGGCAGTTGCTCCCTCAGCTCTACTCTGTAGCAGTGCAGGACACAGCAGCTGTCCCTGCTCTTCCCTTCCTATACCTCCCACCCTTCCACAGATCCTATCATTCAGTTAGAATAGGTGGTGATTACTCTTTAACTCCATAAACCTTCCTATAAACAGCCCGGTTAAGACTTCTTACCACTTCAGCCTCATGCTTTCTCAGGGAAGTGGCTCTTTCCATGTTCCCCTGCCAAAAAAGAAAGTGATACCATTACTTGTGTCTCATCTCAAACATCCTCAAATGGCATTACTTATACCCAATTTCCTGTAATTAATGAGTTTAATCTTATAAAAATAAATTGAATAACAAATAGGCCTGTTCATGCTCCAAATCTGCTTCCTTCATCCAAGATACAGTAACAGCTGCTGAAGGCTCTGCGTCCCAAAGGAGTCTTACTTTCAGACATCTGCCAGGACTCCTGCTGCTCAGCTAGCAACTACTAGATTGCTGTGAATTATACTCTGCTGTCTTACAGAAGCCTGAAACTGCTGCTGGTTTTCCTTAAAACACCAGCTGTAAACTCTGGTAATGAAGTTGAACCACGTTGCTGGGGCTGGAGTCCCCAGAGAGCGGCAGAGGGAGAGCTGGAGCAGACACTTATACAGTCATTTTGAGATACAGTCTCTCTGCCCACAAGCTGCTCCCCAAAGATGCATACTGTACAGGGCACATCATAGATCACAGGTACTCTCAGAGGGCAGTTACCTACATGGGTCACATCAGCATGTTTGCTGTGTGAGGGACACATCTTTCCTATTCTAGGCACAGCCAGGACTCTCAGAAGTGTGTGTTAGTCCTGTGTTGTTCAGTGCAATGTTTAGTCTTGCCATAGTGAGGAAAAACTACTAAATGCAGTAGATTGGGAAATGGAAGAATAGCATGTGCTTAGATGCACTGTGTGTTGAGTTCGTAACAATGGTACCTGCTTTACAGAGTGTTGCTAACACAAGCCAATAAAATGCTATTTGCAGTGCACAAAGTGTACCTGAATCAAAATTGCTGCTGGAAATACTGGTGTAAGTTATTTTCTGGGTGTCTTGTTATCTTCCTACTTATTCAGTAAAATACTGTGTGTTTTAGACACTTAGCAATTGTTATAGAACAGTTAGTGAAGCAGATAACAGATATTTCATCTGCAGATGTGCTCCTTGACCTCTCTAGCTTGCAGTATTTCAGCAGAATTAGGCAATGGGCTACTTATCCTTAATATCATGCCTGGATGTCATTGATACATGACTGAATTTAGCCAGCATGATTTCTGCTTTTGAAAATTGGATTTCTCTTGTCCTTTCCAATTTTCTTTATGTCAACAAAACAGTAACTATCACGTATCAAACTACAACTTTTCCTAGTTTAGCCTATTCTTTTGGGAAATGGCCATATCTACATAGCTATACTGGGTTCATTAAAGAGGCAGCTCTGGATCATGTATTTGTGGATCAGTAAATGAAGAGACCTCATACTGGCTCTGCATGAGGAGTGCGGCTGTGTCTGCTCAGTGGTGTGCTGTGTGGTGATTGCCAGTGGCAGTTTAGCAGTCTCTGCACTACCTCTGAGCTGATATTCAAAATCTGAAGTCCAGGAAACCCTTAAGAAAGCAAGGTTAGAGATCAAAACTGGCCTTTTAAAAGTAAGCTAATATCAACATATGCTTTTAGAAACATTTTTTTTGCATTTTTTATAGATTGGCTAAACAGTAATGCCTATAGTTTCTTTCTCAGTTCAATAATTTGGCAATTTCTAATGTGGAAATGAGGCAAAAAAGTACATTTTTAGTTATGTTAAAGTATATATATACAGCCATGTCACTGAAACTGTATAGCATCTCCAGCCATAGGGAGTTGAAATTTAATGGCAAAATCACCCTGTTCCCCTAAATACAGCCTCCTTATATCTCCGTCTGCATGTGCTTATTAGAGACACGGAGTTTGTTAACTTCATTTCCCAAGATTCAGTATGGGCTCAGCATGCTCCAGGATAAAGCTACAGGGACTAGGAAAAAGCAAACCAAAAAAACTCCAAAGAACCCTCCTCACTCTCCCAGAAAACCCGTATGGGTGAACCTTGCCTTCCTTTGGTGTTAATTACACTTCTCTTGTCCCATGACCCTCCCCATTCTTCAGCAGTTGAAGCAGCAGAAAAGGAAACACTGGCTTTTTCTTTTGTTCTGAATGGCACTTCCTTAAAATGGAAAGCAGGCAGAGCTTAACTGGTAAACAGTTTTAGCCAAGGAAGCTTTTCAGAGACTTATTGTGTATCCATATGCAGCCATATATGACCATGTGTATGCTTATATACATGCCCATTTTCTCTTCAGAAGGTACTCAGCCACTTATCTCTGTCTGTGGGTCCTTTTGTGAAGGGGCCATTGAGGTTAACCGGGTGGAAATCATGTTTTTATGTCAGCCATATCACAGCTGAAAGTGGAGGAGACAACTCACCAACTAGAGAAGTGAGGTTGGAGGAACATGGTTCCATCCAGTAACTGAGCTGAGTAACTTAGTTAATACAATAAAGACCACTTCTCTGTACTTCTCTTGTTGCGGTTTAGACTTGACAGATAGTCTCATAGATAAAGAGGTTCCTGCCCCTTCCTCCCCTGAGACATGGTGGCTGGGAAATCTGGTATTTTCTGCTTTTTAGATTTTGAGGATTTCCAAATATTTTTATAAAGATTTTCATTGGAATATGAAAACAGTATGTGATTGAAGCATAAATTACCTAACATGGCAACTATAGGGGATGGAATTGTTATGGGAATGGGAGAATCCACTGTGAGAAATAAGTATTTTAATTTTTAATTTGCTGAATATTTGTGTGAAAACTATCCTAAATCAAACAAGTGATGTTTTTTTCTTGGCTCAAGTGCAGGTAGGATGGTGGAAACAGGACTGCAAAGAATGACCCTTCCAACAAAGGGGTCCTCAGAGAGCAGCTCTGTGATAGAATCCAGCTCTGCACCACACCACCTGCGTGCCTGAACTACCATGCTGAGTGGTGGGTAAGCAGGGAGACGTCTTTGTTCTTTTTCTATATTGAATTGTGCTGCTTTTCATGCCTATATAGCTGCTGCCCAGATATACGAAATGCTTTGGTTTTATGCCTTGAGTGTCTTTGTATCTTTTGTCCATGTATCTTTGGCTGAGCATGAACACAGTGCACTTAGTCAAGGACACACTTTCCTAGGACTGCTTTTGCATTGTGAGTACCCTGGTTCACTCGGTTAGTCCCTTTAACAGAGGCACTGTGACAGGAGTGTGAAAAACACAAGCTTGGCAAGGGTGTATCTAAACTGAAGGGATTTTGCTCATAACACACTCAGCTATAATTCTATGAACCACTTTAAATCAAACCTCCTCACTTGTTTGCTCTTTCCTTGTAAGCAGGGATTGCTCCTCAGTTCTGCAACCTCCCATGACTTTCTGGATTCGATGAACTTCATGCAGTCCCGCTGTGGCCCTAGGGCAGCTTCCTGATGCTTAGCTGCTTGAATCTGCTACTTGATGAAGCCTCCAAACTCCCTCCAGCTCCAGCTGCTGCCAGGGAAGGGGTTTCCCTGCCTCCTTCACCAAGCCCCACCTGACCAAAGCACAGGAGCTGAAATATGAAAATAGAAGGGCAGCCCTCTTCCATGCTGCTCAGTAACAAAACATATAGCTCCGTCTCAATAAACTGAGAACAAACAGCCCCTCCAGCCCAGCTTACTGAAAACCCCTTTCTTCTCAAATAATAGTTTAGATTCTGGTTTCTGCCATTGAAATTTTTGCATTACACTTCCACATTCTTACTTTGGTGACTACAGGTCAGTGAAGGAACTGCAAGTATGTTTCAGATGAGTCTTGATGAGTAGGGACACTGAGATGTATTGTCTACAATGTACTTTCATGTCAGAATGTGAGACAGTTTCCTGCATGATTGCATTTTTCACTGGCCTTAGCTACAACATTTAGAAAGTAGCAATTATTTGGTTAAACAAGCAAACAAAAAATTCCTGTGTGCAAGCATGACATCACTGTCACTTTATTAAGGAATTCACAGAGCTTTCTCCATCCTGCAAATACAGGAGAGAGCCATGACATGACCATGGTAACATTTGAAGTAGAAGTGATTCTGCCTCACAGTGTTCAAAGGAGATTGTGAGACTCTAATCCTTGGAGTCACACAAACCCCAGGGTCCCAAGGAAGACATCAGAAGAGGTCTGGTTATGTTCACTATTTGCTAGTCACTACTCTACTGCACCGGTACCATCAGCTGCTGGTGCTTGCTGTCACATTTCAGTGCAGGAAAAAACTTCTTGCATGATTTTCTTCACTGATAACTATCCTGTAAAAACAGGTCAATCTGCTCTGTTCTCATTTCCTATAGGTCACTGCAAGATGCAGTTGCTGCTTGGTCAAATCCAATGACAGTGCAGAAATAGTTGGTCATCTTTCCTGCTATTTTAAATCTGAACAGGGAGAGAAATTCAGATTTAGTTGCATTCCTGATTCAGCTTGATGAAAAGAGACTGTTGCAAGACAATCAATATCACTTCCATGAAAGACAGAGAGGTATTGGGCCTTGCTACTAAGGCATGTCATTGACAGTGGAACTGGAGGCTGCTTTACAGGAGACTCCCCCTCCCATTCCTTAATTTTCTTCCCCAATCCTCAACAAAGATATCTGGGCTAAGCTTTCGCATCCAAAGACCTTCCCTTCTCTGATACCCTCCATTTATAGGTGCTGAGATCAGACAGTCTCTCCTATCTGTCTGATATATCCTTTCCCTCCCCACTGGAAGTCCATCTAGGCAGATGCCTCCTTGCCCAGCAGAAATACAGCTCAGATGTGTCCCTTCCTGATTCTACATGCCAGTATTCCTGTGTAACCCACTCCCGTGCTCCCTTGAACAGTCACAGGGCAGTAGTGGGGCATCTGAATCTCAAGGAATTACGTTGCTACAACTCACAGTCCATGATTTTGTTTGTACTCCCTGGCAGGCTCTGTTGTTTGCCTTGGAGTCTTTGTGACTGTTTCCAGATGTTCGTCATAGCAACTTGCCGAAGTAAGCTTATATGTCTGTGCGGTGTTTTGTACCGTTTGTCCACTTCCATTTCCTCTCTGCCAGAATACTTGAGACCAAGTAAATAGTAATGACATTTTGATTTTGAAATAAGATACTCCTAGAAAGGAAATGAACTGTAGCAACACATTCAAATTACATTTTCTTCAGCAGAGGTGCACAGAAAGCTTAGTGCTAAATATCCAATGGAAAATAAATGGTGTGAATCCAACCACACCATAGCTTTCCACAGCTTCAAAGACTGAATTCTTCTATTTAGAAAACCTCTTACTAATCTCATCCCACTTCCTGGGGGTCTTAGCAATGGACTAACTAGAAGACTATACCCACAGTACTGTTAAAGCATTGCAGTTATCCAGATATGACTCGCTAGCTGGAGATTTTCTTTTTGTGATTGTGATGGGAAGGCTTTTTCAGTTTTGTTCAAATCATTCTCTGACAAAAATATCTGTTTGATTTTCTTGGTCTTGGTTTGTGTGTTAAATGCATTTAAAACAGAAGTGAGGTAGGAGGAGAGTTTACTCCTTCCCTTGAGAGAGTGCCTGAGGAGAGAAGCTTCCACATGCAAGACTTCAAGCCCCAAGAGGTATCTTATTGTGAAGGTCTGCCACCTTACAGAGTTGCTTCTGTGTGTATTACTGGCAGTGGTTTATAGGCCCCCAAAGGCATATAACATGAGAAGACACAACTCTAACTCATAACCCTTTGGCATAAAAGTCAAGCAATCCTATAAGCAGCCCCATGAATTTAGATTTCAGCAGTTCTTCCCTGTTGCTGATGATCACCAGGTCTGAATCCATTTCCTTACATTCTTGGCGGTAGGTGTCCCAGTCTTTTATGTCCCTGCTCTGAGAAAAGAAGTAGCATTTTTCCTGTTTCTTATCCAACCTGAGGGGCAGCCTGCAAGAGGGAAGAACAGGGGTGGAAAAATACATGTTCCTCCTAATGAAAGTATCCCATTATAAAAGAAAGATAAGAAAGTAATTTAGAGTCAAAAAATGACCTGTTCAGTTCTTCTCATAATTGTCACTGGACTAGCAGGAATCCCTGCCGTTCTCTGTAGTTAATTTCAGCCCAAGAGTCACTAGGGATGAGCCAGAGCAGTAAAATCACAGATAACATAATGTAGCCTTTTGAGCCTTTGCTTGGGAAGTAAAGAGAAAAGGTTGGGGGAAAGCAGCTTTCAGTTTTCAAGCCGCTTGTTTGCGTGCTGCCAAATATGGCAATACTGATGTTGCTGGCAGAAAGAACATTTCTCTCCATTGCCAGGCAGCATACTGGGAAGAACAGAGAATGAGACCTGCAAAGAGCAATATGGTACAGTGAAAAAGAGACTATGTGATAGTTCAGCTGCTTATCCAACAGCTCCTAAATAGCAAAAGGGAATTACACTTAGTTAAAATGGTAAGAATAGAGTGGAATTTGAGAAAGCAGTATGAGCACATTGACCCATCATACTCACTGTAATGCTGTGATACCAAAGAGAATGTTATATTCTTGTCCACATATATGTGTTCACCTCAGTCATTGGTTCCTCTGCACTAGCATGGGGGGGAGCTAATCAGTTCTCCCTCCTCTTGAAGCAATAATGCAGTGCTGACGAAGCACTAGTTTTAAAGATGAAAATGTGGAAAGCCCCTGCTTGGCTTTGAGCGCTCATCATGTGATTGTACAGAATAAGGTATTTTATTTCTGAGATGTCAGGCTTTTTTTTGTTTTTTTTTTTCCTGAACGGAATCTAGAATATCCCTAAAAAAGCAATCTGAAAACTGGGTTTTGAATGATGGATGATTACATACCTAGTGTCTCTTCAGAGATGGTGGAGAATGTTTCTGAGTGGGGTGGGCTGCTTGTGTTTGGAAGGGCTGGAAATAAGATGACAATTTCTGCTGTGAATGGTTGACCATTTTACTGTATCTGTCAAAGTTCTCTAGATACCCTGCAGCAGATGAGACGCCCCCACAAACAATACCTACTCCTCATTTTTCTGGTTCTCCCCCCCCCCCCAAAAAAAAAAAATCCAACCATGGTAACATACTATGGATCATATTTCCAAAGAGCCTGATTTCCAAGTAGCCACAAATGTGGTGTATTGTGTATTCAGTAAGAAACAGTAGGCATCCATGAGAGATCAGTGCTCATGCCAACCTGTTCTTGGCTAAACATGCTTCTACTCAACTAGGAGCTGCTGTCACTGTTTGCTCCTACCCCACATCCAAATGGGGTGAGATACTCAGGCAGACCAAACCCATGTGCCATCTGAAAGCTGATCTAACACTGTTGCTCCCCTAGACCAGAATGAAACAACAGTGTTCAATACATGTTTTAATACAGATATCAAGGCTAAAATATACTTGATTTACCTCTTTCCTCTGACATAGTGCCTATGGGAGATTCTTGTTCCACAGGAGGCTTCTGACTCCTTAAAACTGAAAAATATAAGACTCCAGTCTGTGAATGTGACTTTAGAATATTAATGGAAATGCTCAACAGGAGGGAGCTGTCTCTGCTTATTGACCATTATGAGAGCAAGCATCCAAAAAGGGGACTGTAGCCAAATTTTTATTGACCAAAATCCTAGGGAGCATTTGTATCTTGACTGAAGATCTTGTCAGAAGATAACACTGGAGAAAGGTATTTATTTCCCCAAGATACAAGGAATACTAGCAAGGTAAAGGTTTTATGGAAAGAGAATACTTTTTACTCGACTAACTTTTACTTCTTGTGAGAATCAACCTGATCATCTTTTAATATGTGGGGAATTTTTTTACCAACTCCATCTCAGAGAAGTCTTCACAGCCAAAATGGGGTAACTTTTAGCCCTATGGCAGTCACAAAGCAAAAAAAATATACGCTGGTTTCATAAAACATATCACTTCTCCCCAAATATCTTGATTCAGTTATGTCTGAAAATAGAACATGATGGTTTAAGAAATATTACTACCAAAAATGTCTAGAACAGACAATATTTCAAAGGACTCTCAGAGATTCCAAACTGAACAGTGACTTAAATGAATCCTAATTTCAGTATAAAGAATTAATCAACTCCTTCACCAAGCCTAGAGCCAGACAGTGATCCCAGACAGTGATCATCAGTGAGTGAAGGGAAATAAATGAGATATATTTGCTTGGTAACCTCATTTTTCACTCCTACCTTTGCATTACTAATTGAATTAGTAAAATACTAAGATGTTGTCATCCTTGGTACAGTACTAAACTGGACTGATTTTTAAACCAGTCTTTGCAAGGAATGGAGAAGAAAGTGCACAGGAACACTGTCCTGTTACGTTTTCTGCCTGAGGAGGTTTTGTCAGCAAGTGATTCCACTCTGAAAATGTTTTGATTCCACTAATCAACAAACCTATTTCATACATGCAGGAAAAGCAACATGTTGATTTTACTGATATAGTGTGGCTAGCACCAAGACTGGGAAGTGTAGAGAGAAGTTTTAGTGGCAGAATGGAAGCTTGTAGAAAGGAAGTTGATGACCAGGAATTCTAAGGCGGCTATTCCTGAAATGGTCCCAGAACCCCATGCAGGACTGGAGGGAGAAGTGGTAAGGCTTTTGGCTGAGAAGATGGGGTAAGGAGCCCAGTTTATGATTCTTCAGGAATTTGGGGCACATCTGATGCAGAGTGCCCAAACAGGACACTTCGTCTTAACCAGGAACAGACTTAATGAAAAGGGAGCCAAGGTGCTGGACTTAAAATCTGGAAGACATATAGTAATTTTTAAAATGAAGAAGCGGAAGCAGACAGGGGCTGAAGAGCAGTATAGCATGATGTTTCCATGTCAGATGTATCCTCAAGAAAAGGAAAGGTCAGAGAGTGAGAATAAAGTAGCAAATGGAAAACAGACTGTCATTTTAATAGAGTGTTAAGAAGGAAACCTAAGCTATGGAACAGCTGCTTCTACACTTTTACCAGAAATCTGACAATTAAGATGGGAAGACCTGGAATGTCCAACCTTAGACTAAGACACTCAGGGCTCAGGTGCCTAGAAATGGCTGTCTGGTGCCATCTGAGGTGCCCTCAGGTATCAGATATCTGCATGAGTCTGGAAGATATCACACAGGACCTACAACAGATCTGTGGCCTTCTAGATTTGCATCCTGAAGCCAGACAGAATGTTCTAATGCTTTGCAAATGGCCCTGGCCACCTGTGATTCCGTAACTGAATAGCACCCAAACATGCTAGGTATGCTGGGAAGTGGATAAGAGGGAGGGAGTCCTCATAGTTCCAGAATACAAAAGGTACAGGGAAGATGGAGTGCTAACGGGTAGAAGAGGGGAACTACATAAAGGAGAAGAAGCTTATTAAAAGGAAGCTAAATAGGACTGCTAAGAGAAAAGGAAATCCTTATAGGCAGAGGATATCTTACTCAAGAATATCATACTGGCCACACATGGTTAATACAAGCCACTTACTAAAAAAGGGTTAAGAACAGGTAAAAGAAAGCTGACAGAGCTATCAGAAACAGATCATTAGGAATAAGAAGGTATCTTTCCAAAGATGTAGTCATCAAATGAAAAAAATAGAAAGTAACAGAAATCTTGGGGGATTAAAGATTAAATATATAAAAAAACAATTAGACAAAAGAAAACTTAAGAAGCAAAAGGCATCAGAATTACCACTAAACCTGTCTTCAAACATATTAAGAGCAAGATGCCTTGCTGGAGGTCTATAAGCCAGTGGATGATCAGGGTATCCAGGAAGCACTCAGAAGATAAGGCCATAGCAGAGAAGCCAAAGCAATCCTTCACATCAGCGCTGACTAAGAACTGGGTAGATCTGCTATTTTAGGACACTGAATTACTAATGCTGTTTTGTAACCCCTCTCTTAAAACTGCCTTTGCCCCCCTGGACTGGAAGATAACACATCTTACGTGAATTAAAAATAAATAAATAAACAAGGTTCCAGAGGAGATTTGTGAACTTCAGGCCTCGTAGCTGTACCAGGGAACATAGTGGGAACTATAATGAAACATGGAGTTGGTGAACAACTGAATAAATATGACCAAGCTGGAACATTCAGTAGGGCTTTTGTACAGGAAGACTTTCCTACAACTTCTTTGAGTTCTCTGGAGGGATGAAATAGCACGTGAATAAGGGTGATTTGTCTGGGTTTCAAATGGCTTTTGACAAAGTCCTTCAGCAAAGGCAAATGAGCCATGGGAAAGGGGGAAGGTCCTGGCATGGATAAATAATTGGTTAAAAACTAGGGAACAGAGAGAAGGATTCAGTCATCAGTTCTTGTGATAGAAGAAAGTCACCAATGGAATTTCCCAGGGGCCTGTGATGGGATCTGCTACTCAGCTGGTTTCTAAACAGTCTGGAACAGGGTGTGCAGCGCTGTGAGGATTTGCTGATTACATATGGATATCCAGGGTGCCAAATACAAAAGCAGATTGCCCAGAATTCCATAATTCTTTGGCAGGCTGAGCAGCTGGGCAACATAATAGTAGATGAGGTTCAGTGGAGACAAATATACATTGAGGTACATGCATAGAAGTTGGCATCAGCAGTCCCACCTTCACATATAAAATGATGGGCTCTGAGATGACCTGACAGTGGGTTCTTTGGATCCAGGAAAAAATCACTTCAGTGCTCCATAATGGTCAAAAAAAAATCAAGTAACATGTTAAGAATCATTCAGAAATAGACAAAAATCACAATGTTCAGTCTGCCACTTGAATGCTGCATGCAGTTCTGCTATCCTTGTTTCAAAGAGCATATGGGAAAAGGTTCAGAGGAGGGAAGCAAGGAATAACTGGGTAGACTAGGTCTCTTCAGTCTAGAAAAGAGATGACCAAGAAGAGGCTGTGCATAAAATCCTGAGTGTAATGGAGACCTTTGATAGGATTCAGCCTCTTACTCTCTCTTCCAGTGAGCAATAAATGAAACTAATAGGAGGCCAGCTCAGTACAAACAGAAGCAGCTAGTTCTTCATGTGATGTGTAGCAGAACCATAAACCCCCTTGCCAAGAGATGTTGTGGAAACTAAGGATATATTTGGACTCAAGGGAAGATTGGACAATTTTGTAGAAGAGGAATCCACTGAGAGTAAGTTAGTAGAAACACATCCATCTCAGGAAATCCCTGAGTCATTGGACATATGTGACAGTATTAGGAGAAGTATCATATATGCCTATCCTCTTCTTACTCATCTCTAGCTGTTCACTCATGCCCAGCGTTGGAGACAGGGTGCTGGGCTAGGTGGTTGCTTGGTCTGGCCCAGAACAGCCTTCTGCTCTTATGCCAGTGAAACCAACAGATATTTAGTTGCATATAAACAGCACAACTGCCCCCTGCTCTGGCTAAATAAAGCAGACATCCATACCTTCTTGCCTCCCATATGTCTTTTTTATCAATATACTTGGGAAAAATAAGGAATGGAATCCTCTCTTTTCATTGTTTAAATTCAGAACAATTTAGCAAATAGCTAAAAACTCACAATGCACCTTGTAGCTAGCTATAGCACTTGTGTCTAGGGATATAACTTTCACTTATATAGAACCTAAAAACAAGCAAAAAACCCCCACAGAATAAAGAAGAACAACTCAAGTGCAAAAAAACCCATCTGAAATGATAAGAAATGATAAACACATGGCAGCAACTGATGTAATTTATTGATTGTGTTCAACTGTGCCACAGTAAAATACTTGTCCATTGCATGTAAACTTTTACTGTTATAGACAGTAAAAAAACCTGTTTTATCTTCAGTTCAGCGCAGACAATAACAGAGGAGACACGGGTGCCAGCACACACAGACATACAGTACATGGCATTTTAAATATTAAACAGAAGCGGAGGAAAATGTGTAATGTTGTCTGGTTGTCTTTTCCAATTTACACCTGCATGTGAGTGGTAGGAATGGCTACAATACAGAGGCAGAACTGAAAACTACAGATCATACTAAATTTGAAGGGATTACCAGTAACAACAAAATGGTGAGAGCAGTGAGAACTACTCTAGCATCTGAAAGTAGGAAATACAGTGTACAGAAGAAAGTACATGGGGAAAGAAGGAAGGGGAGGGACACATAAAAAGGGGGTAAAAAGTGAGGAACATGATGCCGCAATTTTATAAAACATTCAAAGTCATCCTGATACACAGCATTGAGCCCCTTCAATCCTATCACCAGAGTTAACATCCTCTATTAGCTTGAATGCATTCTTCTGGCTTATGGAATGAATTTCATTCCTTTGAAAATATTGCGTTCCAAGGAATCCAGTGTCAAAGAGAGAATAGCAAACTGGAGGAAAAAGGACAGAAGACAGTATTTTGGCTCCTTGATATGATATGTATACTCACTGGAAGCTATAGTGCACAGACACATAAATGCACACAGGAAAAGAGATGATAAGAGTCTTCCAGAAAGGCACAAATAGAGAAATGGAAAAATGCTATTAAAAATGGTATAAAAGCTGTAAGTAGGAGTACATTGATTTAAATTATAAAGCAAATTATAAAGCAAATTATAAAGAAAATTTTAATCGGTAACATCTATTGTAGCTGCAAGGCAATTTAGTGGAGTAATCTGTTAAAAGAGGTGATGGAAACAGTGTTTCTCGAAGCAGTAGAAACTCAAAATAGATGGCAAGGGAGCACACTTCATACAGAAGAAAGGCACAGGATGGCAAGAAATAGGTACTACTATTTCTGTCAAAGAGTTAGGAAAGTTAAAAAAAGGGAAGGAAAAAGAATGGAACAGAGATAAGGTATACAATGTCTATTATTTTGGGATGCAATTTATGCAGGTTTAGCAAAAATGGTGCAAAAGTTTATGGAACAATTTCTACTGCTTTTAAGCAAGATAAAGTTTAGGTCAGAATTTTGCAAAATCATTTATACTAAATCAAACTAAATCTGACCATGAAACTTTGTATGCTAGATTTATTAAAAGAGTAGTGTGTACAGACAAGACAGAGAAGAAAAAATCCACAAGTAATGCCTGCTACTCTCCATAAGAAGAATGAGGCTATGCATAACACTGCTTCAAATGACAAAAGGATGGGGGGGAATTGGTGCTCCACAGCACCAATCAAAACCACAGGGGATTTGGTGCTCCACAGCACTTCCTCTCTCTCTCAAAACGTGTGGGAGGGAGGTTGAAGAACACAAAGCTCAGGACAGACAGATTGACCTACCTGGAACATCAGTGTCCTTCTGTAGTCTGGGCCTGTTTAATTCAGCCATATTCAAGTCAGCATACGTGAGATTTTCTGAGATTCTTCTCCCTCCCTCTCCTCCCTTTTTGTTCCCTTTTGCTGTGAAAATGGTACTGTAGCCTGAGAATGACTCATAGTTCATTCACCTCTCTCCCCTCAAGAGGGAAGTTCTTACTTCTTTCTGTTTTGTCAGACAGAAACTAGCAATGAGAGGGGAAGCCTTGTTGTTATTGACCTTTTGACGGCAGCTTGTTAAATGTAAGGTTGTGGCACTGATGCGGTCACCTTTATAGTGAAGTGAATCAAGCATTATTAGTCTTTTTGGTTTCCAAATATCTCCCCCTGTATTTTGAAAGGGTAGACCTTATTACTTAAAATAGGAAGAAAAAAAACCTACAGTGATTCAGAATTCAGGACCAGGAAGCAGGGTAAAGTGCTGAAAATGCCAGATTTAGTTTTTGCCCTGAAGGTAAATAGATCTGCCTGGAGAAGCCTCTTCTTTTCATTAAAGTTCAAAAGAGGATGAATGTGGGACTGTGGAACTCACTAATACTGGCCTTGCCTACTTGGCTACACTGTGAATGAGAAGGAATGTGATATATTCCCATAAGAATTTAAAGGGGAAATTATTTAATAAGAATTAAGATCATGTTACTAATCACAAATAGTGATCTCGTTAATACATATTTTATTTGGGATACAGCTCTGGATGTCTAGAGACATGAATTCTCTTTGTGAGCTTGCCTTCAAGGCAAATGATTTTTTCTGTCCATGCTTCAGTTTCAGTTACGATTATTAATAGCTAATAAATGTTCACCAGTCTGATGAGGAAGGAATCCACTCTGTGTGGTGAGTTATCCTCCTAACTGCTCTGTTTCATGATGCTTTCTTTTAAGTCCAAGGGAGTTTTTACATGGTGTACTAATTATTGTCAAAATAAACACAGACTGTGCCTTGTGGAAAGTTGGGAGAGAATGTGTTGAAAAGTGCCATCATGAAACTTGAAATTTGGATGAGTCAGTATGGTGGCAAAGAGCACAGGTATCATCATATTTGCTCTCCTCATTCTTGTGAATGCATTAAAAAATAGCACCAAAATTGTTCAGGTTTTGTAAAACTGTTATTTCATAAAATTAATATATGACAGGAAAAATGATTTTGGTGGCATTTGTGCCAGAGTGAGATGTCAGCAAGGAATGTCTGCTTGTCCATGATATGTAGGATGAAATTTTGTGATGATCTTCATAGACAAAATGTGACTCAGCTGGAGAACTCACACGAAATAGTGCTCTGCATCAGCAATTAACACAGAGATAATCTGTATTTTTAACAGTTGTGGATGTCATTAATAAAAGTATATGAAGGGAGTTGCCTTACAATAATCTGTTCACTGATCACTGAGTGGTACTCGTGGAGATGCACATCTGACTTGCAGTGAATGTCATTAAGATTGAAGCCTTCCTAACAAACAGAGTTAGACCTATAGCAGAGCTATCACAGGAGAAGATTTTTGGAAAGGCAAGGAATCAAACTGACTAGATCATTAACGGCTGCTCTTGGTGAGGATCAGCTTTTCACTAAAACTCTGTGAGGCAAATACGGGGAAGTGACAGTAGCTTATATGATAACAGGAACGGAATAAAATATAAAAATGCGCAAATCTGTAATCCTCCCCATCTCAATGTACAGATGAGAGGTTGCATCAAACACAATATGCCCTTTCATAAAAAAGGAAGTACTGATGAGGCCTTGACCCATCCTGATCTCATCTCGAACTCCATTCAGATCCATTCCGACCTTCATTTTGGGATATAAAATGAGGAAGTAAAGATGTGAAGGCAGGTTGTGCCAGTTTAAGAAGAGGGAGTTAAGACTTATTGCACATGAGTATATGTCATGAAAAACTAAGACTTATTCTGGGAATCTGGTTCTTGCAAAGACTATTAAAGACAGACCTTGAAGAGGAGGATGAAAGGCATAGTGCAAAGAGAGAGATCTGTTTTCATGACAGGCTGGCACACAGCTGCAAGTCTGGAAAGGTTATTGAACCAAGCAGGAAGCAGTGAGAAAGAACACTGTTAATTACTTCTTGCGGTTTGGCCTTTTCTTCCCTATGTGCTCTACTTGTGTAATGCATTCTACTTTTGCACTGTAATCTTTTTTGCCCTCTTTGCCTTTTAAGGAGTTTCCCTGTTTTACTTGGGTCTATGTCCCTGCAGCTGAAGAGCTTGCACTGGTTGTATACGGTCTGTTAATATGATCTATCAACATAGAAAAACTGCTTCAATTAATGTGGGTGCTCTTCAGAGAAAGAAGGAATTTTGTGAAATAGAAAAGGGAGAAATAGTTTTAACTGATTCTTAATTTTGTTCTCCTCTCCTGTCAGCCATGCTCTCAGGAGGTCTGAATCTACTACAGTTGCAATGGCAACTTGCAAAACAGGAAGTCAAAAAGTAGCCAGGCCATGTTACACCATTCGCAGTTGGCTGTGCCATGCTATAAAGCTATTCTAGCTCTTCTGTGGACCATCTCAGTATACATCATCAATATAGTGAAACTAAGTAGCTTGCTCTTTGGCCATGAAATCTTTCAGTCAGTTGTCTCTCGGTGTCCTGAAATACTTAGCCTGCTTTCTGTGAATTCATTCACGTACATGACTTTTTGTGTTGAGCTACCAGTATCAATGTGCAAATGAGTACATGAGTGGGAAGTCATGCAGAATAACCAAGCCAAGACTCCATGTGACCTCCATTCCTAAGTTTGATTTGCCTCATTATTCAGGTGCTCCTTGTCCCCTCAAGTCACAAGCTTGTGTCACCTGTTTAAGAAACACATGAAAAATTTCAAACCTTAAATGGATGCAAGAAATATGGATGTAGTGTTTTCTCTTTTGTTTCTTCTCTCTTTTTACTTAGGAAGTGTTATTTAGAAACTCAAAAATGGTGGGAAATTCCTTGCAGGGCAGACACTTTCGAACTCTTGCCTTGCAAGAAGAAATATAATGGTATGTAAAAAGGAGGATTTTTGTTAAAAGAATGAGATAGATTGGAAGGGTTTTGCAAAGATATTATTCTTGTGCTTCCTGACACATACAATAGATCTGTTTCATGTCTTTATGGAATATTTTTTGCTCAGTTCATGCCTCTCAAAACTTCCAGAGGAACTCTAAGTTAAATATCTTGTTTAGCCATATATTACTGCTATCACACTATGCAGTAACTCTCCCATTAGGTTAAAATGAAGTTTTTGACTTTCATAGTAGAACACTGTGAGTGGATAATAAAAAGACTGCGTTCTGGATGATAGTCTGCCCCAAGCCATACTATAAAACAAAACAAAACAAAACACAACATCCTTTACCATGCATGGTCCAGAAGTTTTTTCACCTCCTTTCCGCTTTAACATTTTATATAAAAAGATCTTCTTTTAACTGAAATGTTTCTACTGAAAAAAGAACTTTTGAGAAAAAGGAAGAAAAAGATAAGAAAGGAAAATTGTGCTTTTCACAATAAAATATCAACAATTTTTTATAATAAAACATTCTATGCAAATGGGTCTTGGTTTGTGAAGAACATTTTGATGGATTTTTGGGGTAGTCCTATCCTGCTTTGTATAAAATCATGACAGTGTTGAAGTTGGAGCAACACTGAATTTAATTTCAGAATCACAAGTCCTCAGAAGTCACATTGCAATAAAATATCCATGTAGCATTAGAAAGGAAAACAGAAAAAAAACCCAGCGTGATAGACTAACCATATATTTAATCCCAAGGCCTAGGATTCTTGAAGGGTTCTGTAGCTTTACATTTTGACCATGTATCAGATCTAAGATTTAATAAACACCCAGACATTGCCTCATTATTACATGACAATCAGCAGGTAAATTCTATGCCAATGACTGCAAGACCCTTCTCTTTTGAAGTTGCTGGATATGGCAGGACTATTTTTAGAATCAAATGCATTATTTGGATTAGCAATTAAAATGTTTGAATAAGTAAGGAGTCTAGTTTTCTACACTGACCTAATTACAGGGAGTATGTATGTAGCTTGAGACTAGATTACTGAAATGTCAGTGAGTAAATACAGGGTAGTAGCCTATCTACGGAAGCTCTGGATTTTTTTTTTTTTTTTTACATCAGCAGCTATTAAAGAGATGCCCTTGTAGTCCTGTTTTTACTGCACTATAGTACATTGCTTTTCTGATTTCAGAACGAACTATACTAGAAAATATTTTTTATGAAACTAAAATAAATGCCAATGCGTGTTGAAGCTATTTCTGCCAAAGGGACAGAATTTTCTATTACATAAATATCTTCGAATGGCCTGATGGTCCCAGGACCATCAGATCTGGAATACCCTGCTACCAGATGGTAACTGTAGGGACTTCTTCAGCTGGTTGGTGATCTGTGCTGATATTCTGTCCTTTACATCCAAAGCTCAGAGGACAAGATAAGCCAAGCAAACACCAGCTGTGTGAGAGAAAGAAGAAGAAGTGAAGACATCTCTTTGGTGGTTGATGACTCAGACCCATGCACTGCAGCCAAACGAAGGTTTGTGGCAGCCCTCAGATCTGATAGTGAGAGGTTTTCAGAAATATTGTGACAGGCAGCCCGCTCTGGAATAATAATGTCTCTGATTAAACCTCTCTCATTTTTCTGCAGTTCCTGGGGATGAAAGGAAAGAGGGAAAAATAAAATTACATGTTCTGTTTTTGATTAAGGTGGGAACCACTAAACCCCTGGGATAAACTGCAAGTTTTGAATGTCTTTTTGTCAATTTTCTTGCTGTCTGGATACATAACTTGTCATCTTGGAGAAAGTCAGGACTTGGGTCTCTAATTTGACAGCAGGGAAGTTCTCTGAGAGAGGAGTGGAAGATGGAATTTTGATCCTTTCTCAAGTTTAAGATTTTTTTTCCCCAGATTTATCTGTAAAGTGAGTAGGTATCAGCCTGATTCACTGAAATGCAGTTAGGTAGATAAAAGCCAGAAAGGTATGTTTGTGGATCTTCTGGCTTATCCTAACTCCTTTTCTGTACACATCACCTGAGGGACCTTCAGCACTATTTTCTTGCCTTGTGATAACCTTGTGTCAAAAATGCCCTCCCAACAGTATCACCTGTTAAGCGTGATAACATTACCAAGATGCAAGAGCTTTTTTTCTGCTAGTTCAGGGCTAACTGATGACTAAATTACTGTTGGACAGTTGTTTGCAATTGCAGCCCAAGAGAAAGGACTTCATAATTCACGTCGTCTCTTTCAGTTCCTATAGCTGTGGATAAGCTCTGAGTAGCTGGTGTCATCCGAGGTGCTAGGTGCTGGCTCTGTCTCTCAAGTGTGTTTTACTCTCAGAACCTCCAAGCTGACTCTATTTCCCCAACCACAAACTTCTCAGAAGGGGACACTTACTTACATTAATTGTTTTAATTGCAACTACTTGATCTGCCTCCTTGGCTGCTTTCTCTGCAGTTTTGATGGTCTCATTGTCCCAGTTAAGAAGGTCCATGGCCATTATTCCTTCCATTGTACTGGAGAGGTAAGGGACAATGTGGAAGCGGAGAACACAAACAGTGAGAAGATGAGGAAAGCAGAAAAAAGAAAGGAAGGGAAAAAAAAGATAAAGGAAAAGAGGCTGGTAAGGTATCACGGTTGATAAATTCCTGCAACAAGGGAGTTTAGCTTAACAGATCCAGGTATGTGACCGTATCTTCCCTATCAATCAGCAACATCTTATTTTCATTATTTTTTCTGTTTATCATTCTTCATAGCTACATTTAACTCTGCTACCCTGAGAAACATTTTTGGTTCAGGACTCACTCTGAGGCCTCCTGCTTGAGTACATGCGCAATATACAGAATGTCAGGGTAGCCCATACAACTGGAGATGTTGTTACGGGGGTAGTAGAAGAGGAATGTGAGGCACATCTCATTCATGGTGCTTGGCCCACCCTGCAAAGACACAATGATGACTCAGAGGTCTACTGAGACACAATGAGCAGAAATATTCTTCTCATTGTGTCCCTCCTCTCCTGTGTGGTGAAAAACATGTATCTATTTGTTTGTCTAGGAGTTAGATACATAGAAAATAAACAGATCCTCCCAATGGTCTGATAAACAGGCTGCTCTGTAGTCTCTATAATCTAAACCTACTTATTCTTTCCTTCAGGGAGACTACCATATTTATATTTCAATCTACAGGATCCCCAAATCTGAAACTTTGCAAAGTCCAACTAAAACAGCCAGAGAATTATCTGAAAGCTACATCCAGATAAGCATTTGTCAGTTGATCCTTATTTTTGGAATGAGGCCAGCCAAATCAAGCAGTATCACTCTCTGTGGATACAAACTCTGGAATCCTCTTCAGGTTGAATCACAGTATCTTGTGCATATCTTTAATTGCAATTGCATTGTTAACTCCTCTGCATGGCATTTTCTCTAAAATAAGTCAGTGTGAGGCCTAGTTTAACAATAGTTGTTCATGTGCTACATTCTGCAAAAGAGCATAATTAAACAGATGGCTGGGATCTGAACAAGAAGAACTGAAAATAATGTCTTTACATTTTGAGAAGTCCAAATCAGATTTGACTTAGGTCAGCTTCTGTATTTGACCTCAGCCTGTCCACTAAATCCAGATGTTCAGCCAGTGCAGCTGCAAGTTTCACTATTTGCACTTGAATCTTTAGACAAGAGCTAGCTTATATAGTATTAGATGTAAGATTGCCTTGGGGTCTGTTCACAAGCCTGTAGGAAGAGCTTCCTGGAGAGCTGCTCTCCAGCTATGGAGCAACCGTGGGAGGCATGCCTCAGGATGTGTTTGACTGACCCAAGAAGTTTTTGCCAGTGCTGTGTTTGGCTGAGGAACAGAGACCTGTCTGCCTAAAAGATTTTAACGGGGATAAACTAATTTTAAATGCAATGGATAATTTGTAGGTAGAAAAGCAAACTTACAAAAGTAATCCCTGACCGATCCAGTGTCTGAAAGGTACATTCCACCAGGATCTCATCCCCCTAGGGAACACAGTAGGTCACACTGTCAGAGCTGTACAGACAAAGCACACAAAACTACTTCCTACATGTGGAACCAGGAAACTATGTGAAAACAATAGGCCAAAATCTAAAACAGATTGAAGGAAAGAATGTGTCAATGTGTTCCGCTATCTCTGACACTAACCATTTCCCCAATCTGCCAGCCCACAGCTATATCCCAGAGGAGGAACATACTGGTTTGATTGTGAGGATTTCCTTCATTTCCCGAATCTCCTGCAGTGTGAAATCATACTTATTGTCCTCACAGATGATCCCCAGCTGCTCACCATTCCTGGTAAAGATGAAGAAGGGGAGAAAGTTATAGTGTTTGCATGAAGGGGTATGGAATAACTGGTTCCTGGAAGAAATAAACAGAAACCAGAAAAATCTACTCCAGGTCAGTCCCAAAGCACACACTTCAAAATTCACGCCCACCCTCTTTGCCTTGGAATCCAAATCAGAACTTTTTATATTGCACTAATCATTGTGCCTTGAATCTTTGGCCTTTTGGATGACAGTCTAGGATTCCAGAAGTAAGAACTCTAATACTCGCATTACATCCCTCCCCCAAAAGACTCTCGAACTCTAGCACAGAGTGGAGTTGGGAGGCCCTTGAGGCTCTCCTTTGCAGGTGCACATGTATCAGGTATAAATTCGTCCTTCCCACTTCTATACAGTGCTTTGTGATACTGTTCCTGAGGTAGTCTCAGGCTTGAGCACCACCTCTGCAATCTCTGTTACAGGTCCTTAGATCTTCCTAGGTAGATCCACACTGCACACTGCAAAGAGCACCTAGGTCATCATCAGAGCAAGGCATCTAGCTCACAAACCCTTGTAGTACCCATGGAAAAGCCCTTCTAGTAGCTGTCACAGGCCCTGCTTGCTTGTGCTAGGCCAACTTTGTGACTCCTGGCAACTCTAAAGCTGGTGAACTGATGGGCTCACACCATTATTCAGCTATGTGTTTTAGCAAAATTGACTTGGGAGGAAGTCTGGCTTGAAGGCCAGACTTCACAAAAGTCTGCACTGGCATCTTCTACGCTGCTCTCTCAGGGATTGTCTGAAACTTTACCTCATGATCTGCATAGCATAAGGCAGTCTCTGGTCCCTCCAGCATTGCCCTGCCATATGGCTGAGGACTTCAATGCCTTTTCTTGAAAAGAATACTATAGGCATAGCATGGATTAGGCAAATTTCAGCAGTACCTGAATGACACAGTGGAGGTGATGGCAGAGAGATGGGGAACATCTCAGGGCACCAAGTCAAGAAACAAGATGCTATGTCATGTAACACACAGTTCATGTGTACCATGCGATTTGCCTGAAGAGCAGGAGCCAAAAACTATTACTATTGTGTGGAACAAAATAGCTTTACCTCCCTCACTCATACTGTCTGTGTGTGACTCTTGGCCCATGTTGGGCTATTCTGAAACTAAGCCCCTAAAAAGGAAACAGAGCTGTGTTACCAAGGCCCAGAGTTAAAGGCTCCAGAAAGAACACCATCCAGAGAAAAACTCTCAGCCAGAGTCTACCATAGAAAGGCCCTAAATTGCTAGAAGTAAGATCCCAGTCTGCTCTATGATGCCAAGGTCAACCTTCAAAGAGTTTGGAGGCTCCACTAACTGGGCAAGTGACTGAGAGCAACACAGACATTATATGTGCTACTAGAAAAATCCCTCCCCAAATAGCTACTCCAACCTCTGCCTAGGCCTGGATCATGTCTGTTCAGAAGGTATTTCAAACACTTGACATTCTGGTCTGGAGTCTGCTTGAGGTGGCTTCAGGACATGGTCCAAGGAAGGTAAAGTCTGTAAAAATCTTTTCCCAAATACATGCTCATGCTAAATAAATTGAACTGTCACTCTAGTCCTCTCTAGACAGACCTGAAGTGATTCCTGGTAAAGTGGCAGAATCTTCCATATTCTTCTGAAGCCCAAGAATACCCCTTTTGATTATATCACTCCCTGCTGGTTGGTGTATGCACCTGGAAGGTGCTAACTAGCAAGACATAGGAAAGACTCACTCCCCTTCTCTTGCTATCTTGCATAGCAGTCCAAGTGTCAGGCCCATTTGGGCTGGAGATCACTAGCATTGAAACTGAGAGATGATTTTGAAGCTAATAGATTTTATTGATGTGTCCTTTGCCCCTCTTCCAAGAAACAACCACAGATGCAAGCTATAATATGCTATTCCTGAGGAACACAGACAGGTATAGGGGACCACATATGGGGAAATGGGCATATTCACAATGCACCTTTTGAGTTACAAAATCCCCCTGTCTTTGGTCCAGTTATAGCAGGCCAAGTGTGTTTCCCGAGGTTCTTGAAACATTTTCCCTCCCTTTGGCATCTAACAGTTAGACTGCAGAGGCTGCTACTTTGCAGATGCCACTGGCCAGAGATGGGAAAATATTCATCAGAAAATTTTGCTATTTCTACTTTTCTGAGGTTGCCTTTGAAGGAGCTTCTAGTCTCTTGGCCTCATTCCTCAGCATGCCTGTGGACTGGCTAGAGAGGCATGCTCAAAGTGAGGCCAGTCCTAAGCCTGCAGCCCTGTGCATTGCCTAGTGTGCTGGAAGCCAATTGCCCATGCCAAATGCCATCCCCAAGAAGCACATCCAGGAGCAACAGAATGTGATCTGAGCTAAGACTTACTCATTCCTAAGAAGTGGTCTTGGCAAAGGCCAAGACACAGCAGGCCAGGGAACTGTCAGGCTGGCCTTTGGCAGACAATGAGGAATGGGGGGCGGGGGTCAGCATGTGTAAAGCATGTGTGAGTGTAGAGTGCCCATGGGTGTTTTAGGATACTTGTAAAAGTGCATCTACAGGGGCAGATGTGCCACTTTAGAACAATCTAGATTATTCTGAATGATATTTCATATGCGTGCTCAGAGGCCAAACTAGATAATATCTGCCCTGCTAGACTAAACTGCTCTGCATTGATTTTGGGAGCCAGGCACTCTCCTGTCTTTTGCAGCTTGCCTTCAATGCAGTTCAGGTTCCTTCTGTGGCTACATGATCAGTCCAATATGTGTGGAGTTTCTGCAAAGAGTCAGTATGTGAGGCAGTATATGAAACAGTGCAAGGGTTTGGGTATTTGATGTGACAGCACAGCCAAGTGGGGCCACATCTTGTGCAATATGTTGCAGGATTTGAGTTGTTCAAACCAAAAGTGTTCCTATGTGTGGAACAAGTGGACTGCCCAAGGGAGAGTCCCAGAGGACACTACAAGGGCCAGCCAATGCCAAAGTTTCCCCTTGCCATTGCAGATGGGATTCACATGACACCCTGGAGAGTGCACCAACAATGCAGTGCAGGTCAGCAGGGAATTTGATCTTGAAGGTATCACTGTAAGCACTCTAGGAGAGTGTAGCTGCAACCTCTCGGGCACCCATATTGCTTATTAAAATAGTGCCATGGATTGTTCTCTGGCTAAGTGACAGGTGACTAAGTGCCTGCCTCACTCTTACTGGCTGTGGTGTGATTCTTGTCTCATGCTGGGTTATTCTGAAACTAGAAACCTAATGAGGAGACAGGCCTCTTATCCACACCAGCGAGCACTTGGACCTGTGTGATGACTCTTTGGCCTAAGTTGCAATTATTTGTTATCTCTTGTTTATTTTCCAGTTCAAAGTGGCTGAAGTCGTGTTCAAATGCTATGCTGCAAGCCATACATTGCTGTTTTCATAGCTTGAAACTGAGAATATGTATTTCATGGGCTGGGGTGTGATCGGGGGTGCATAGGTGTGCTGAAGTCTTTAGTGTGGGAGGACTGTGGAGGAAGCCAAACCTGTCATAGTTTTGCCATTGCAGCCCATGTGAATGGGCACATGCAATCCCTAGGACTGTGTCTGCCTATCATCAGGCTGCATCTGGCTTGCAGGGCCAAGTTCATGTAAGGGCACCTTCTAGGAGTGACCAATGTGGATAAACAGCAGTCCAGTGCTTGAGCTTACTGCCTGGACCTGCTTTATTTAACTCTATAGGCACAGTCTTACTCTCCACTGAACTGACAGCTCTTTGTACTGCAATCCAGACAGTGCTGATTCCCAGCCAAAGTCTCCTACACTGACAGACAAATAGAGACTAGCCCAGGAACATGATCCTCAGCCATTCCAGCCCAGGAGGCAGGGACTGATCCCCAGAGTTTGCTTCTCTTACCGGTATTGGGCAGCTTTCACTCCTCTGCCAGACAGGTGGGTGTGAAGGAGGTATGCAAACACATGCAGCTCTGGAACTGGCATCCCATTCATCTGCAGTGCAAAATGCAGAAGGTCAGAGCCCGGCAGTCAGGGTTCAGCACTACATCTTAGGCCTGCCCATGGAATCCAAAGTCTGATGGACATGTCAGTAAATGTCAGCTTAATAATTTTTTTGAAAAAAAGTTCAGCCCATTCCCTCCAGTATCCCACCAGTTATTTAAAGGTTGCTGTAGAGTTCCTTTCTGAAAATTGTTTATCTTGCTCTAGGTACCCTGACATAGATGTCCAAGTTTATGATACCTCATGCTGGATACTGCACAGATATCTTGCCAGCAGTTGTTCAACATAAAAAAACAAAGTTAAGGTACGGAAGAGCTAATAAATTAAACTTGCAGACACCCTAACAAAACCAGAAGATACTGGAAAAAGGAAAAGCAGAAATCTTAAGACTGATCAGTGGGCCATTAAAGGAATCACCCATGAGTAACCTTGAAGCGGTGCAGAGAGAATCTTTGTAACTGATAAGAGGAAGAAAAGCAAGATTACCACAGGTCTCATAGGAAGGAACAAACTCATTATGTGGCGTTCAAGGGGGACTGTGGGACTGTGTAAAACTTATGGGATGTTTTAAGTGGATTGTGGGAACGTACAGAATTTGTTATGGGATAAAGATCAAAGGTGGGGAAAGAGAGGAACGAACATGGGAAAATGGAGAAAGGAGTAGAAGAAGCCAGTTGTTAGCTGACTGCTAATCAGTAAGCTTGTCTGGCCAACCGCTATGCCTGATTGCTGCAGTCTATACTATCTTCCTATTAAACTCTATTCCCAACTCTTTCCTGTGCAAGCGTGCTCTCTATTCTATGTATATGTGTGTTTGTGCCTGTGTATTTGGGGTGGAGTGGGGTGGTCCACCAGGAAACTTCAAGCTGGACTAGCTTACAAGTAGGAGGACACCAAAATCTGGAAAGACTCAAGGTTCAGGCCAGAGACTGCATGAAGAGTCCAGGGTCTGGGCACAGATTCTGGAAGGATTTGTGGTCTGGGCCAGAGGTCAGAGAGACCCACAGATATGAGTAAGTATGGGAGCTCAGTAAGTGAGTGTGTCTGCTCCACTAGTGAAATTTAAGCCTGATTAGCCACAGAAAAGGAACAGAATCGGACCGTTTGTGTTGTCCATGCTTATGTGGGCACTGTTGGGTGACCGTACTGCTCTCCTGTCTGTGTTGGTCTGGTTGTGGCTGGCTGAGACTGCTGTGTGTGTGTGTTGTGGGGCAGAGGGTGTCTGTGTCTTTGAAATTTGCCCCCAGCCTCAGCAGGGGATGGGCCTGGGAATGGAGAAAAGTGTCAGCCTCACATCTAGCAGGCCTGGAGGGGAGGGACCCCTGGGTCATGCAGGCCACCAGCCTGACTATCCTTAACAACCTCTTGGCTGTTTTTAGAGGGATGTTAAGTCTCTGCTCTAGAGATGCCTTCTTGACCTGAGAGCTGGCACCGCATCCTCCCAGCCTAACACCTGCCATCCCACACACCAATGGTAGGACAAGGGCTTCTTACATGTGGTGTAATAGACTCCCTTGGGGGTCTTGGGAAGTCTCTGCTTCCTTTGTTTTTTTTTCTCTTCCACTTAAATGGGGTGAATTGGTGTTTGTGCCGTGGTTCTGACATGACTACACAGCTCTATGCCAAACCTTCTGAACAGTCATATTGGAGTAGATATTCATTTTGCAAGATGTGGAAATGGGGGCTAAGATGGTACCCTGCACCAAACTGATTTTGGATGTGTCTAGAGCAAGATGAAAGTCCAAAGTGGGAAAGGTCAAGAAGGATTTCCCCACACTCACTTCATCAAACTGGCTAGTATTGCAAAGGCCATAAGATCTGTAGGATTCTGCTCCAGGAGGGATGAAATGTACAGGAAAAGTGAAGATGCCTGTTTGCAGAACCGCCACGTCATATTTCCGTAGCTCTGGCGTGTAGTAGATTCGTATCCCTGAGCTGTCGATCAAACCTTTAAAACAAATATGAACACTCCTTCAACAGCTGCTCCAGTAACATCTCTGGCTCACATGCTTCTCAGCTTTCCATTCATCCCGTGCATGTCTGAATCCTCATTTTTCCCAGCACCCAGACAGGTCCCCATCTCTACTTTCCTCAGCATCTAGATATTCCCTGCGTGACTATTAGCACCCTATACGTATCAGTTTGTCCTGTTCATATTTGCACTCTGAGTTGCCTGTACTTCCTGTTTTATATCTCCATCTTATCTCTGCCCTCTTCCTACCCTGAGCCTCCAGATAGGTCTTGTTGCTCTGACTCTGGATCCTTCCCTGTCCTTCTTCAGGGTCCTTCTTCAGGAGGGGATATTAGCTATTTATTAGAGCTGGGGCCTGAAGTAGCAGCACATATAGTTACTGTTTCCCAACTCGGTTGTGATCAGGCACAGATCTGCAGGGAGGTCTAAGCTCTCCTACCCTCAGTGGTATGATGCACTGTAATGCCATCTCAAAGTCATGCAAGGTGCAGGGTCTCACATCTTCCGGGACTGCATCTTCACTCACAGTGCATCTAGATCTAGTCCTGGTCATAGTCTTAGATAGTTCCCATAAAATCACGCCACACTTTTGTTTCCTCTTCCGTAAAATGATAACAAATACCATGGTGGCAGCCTTTGCAACCCATCATAGGAAGCGAGTGCTGAAGGTCACAGAAGAAGTGTATTACGTTCTCCAGGCTCCATCCTGACCCTTGATAAATCTACTTCTCCCTCAGCCACTCTGTCCCTTCCAACTCTGCTGCTCTTTTCCGTCATGTCCATGTTTCCCTGACATTCCCCTAACACTCCCACATACCCTCTAGTATCACAGCAGACAGATGTGCTCAGGTTTTCTATAACATGGCATGTCTAACCAGGTAGAACTGTCTGTGTTTTCAGAGTTAAAGTTCCTTGTTGAATGGGAGCCCCTGCCAGTTTTGTCTTACTATCCTGACGCTTGTGCTAAGCAATATATCCTAAGGAAGGATTCCATGCAGTAGCTGGTTTCTAATAGGTATGTAGGTGAGGTTTGAGATTTCAATCCTTAGGCTGTTCTTTGTCAAACAACTGCCCAATATTACCCACCTGGTAACAAGTCAAAATTGCTGTAGTGGATTTCCAGTCGGATATACTGAGGGTCCAAAGGTGTCCCTATGGAGAGTGCAGCTTCATCTGGAAATTGATAGGACTTGTGGAAAGGGAAGAAGAGGAATATAATTATATTGAGCAATTATGTTTTAACTCTCCTCTGTTTTCTTATTGATTGAGAGACAATGGAAATTTACAAAAAAAGAAGTTTTGATTTTCATGCATCTGTGAATATTTATTTAGATATTGTTACAAACCAGAATGCTGTGGTAAATACTGCCATTTACATTTCTTTTCCCTTTGAATTGGAATAAGGAAGAATTTTGAAATTTTATTTTTCCTTTATCATTTTGATTGGTTTCATTTTTATTTTTATACTGTATTTAATATGAAATGTATATAAAGCATATGTACACTCTTGCAGCAAATTTCATATCAGCACTGGCACTGCATAATCTGAATAAAATGAGTCTAAGGGCTTCATCTAAAACTCAGGTCCTTTGTCTCTCCCTCCCCATCTACATGCATACTATAGAAATACAAAATACATTTTGCCTTGAAAGGCTGAATGAGCATCACAAGACAGATGCTGAAATTTGTGCAGCCCTGACTACTAACTAGGCCACTTAATCAGAAGCACCAGTTTAACAGAACTTTTAATTTTATTATGCTGAAAAAGAGGCAGAGCCAGAAAAAAAGATAAGGCAAGTAAGTACACTTCCTCCTCTTGTACGGTGCTAGCACAAGGAGCATTTTGTGAAATCAATGGCAATGCTATTAAAAGATCAAAATGAAAGCCTTAGTGTGTGACATAACAAGAAACAGGAGATGGAACAAACCTTTCACACTCACCTCTCCCCCAAGAGCCCAGCCCACAAGCACCTGAGAGCACAGGGCAAAATCTGGATCAGCTCCATAGCAATCATCTATGCCACTGGGTAACACACTGGCATTGCCACAGGCATAAACCAGAATGTGATGAACCAAAGTTATGTTGTGGGGTGTTATTACAGGTTCAAACTGTAACCAAGAAACAGAATCAAAAAAAGTTATTTTCAACCCTAAAATATTTCTTTCCTGGGCAACCAGGAAGAGAAGGGCAATTGTTAGTTTTGCCTTTTGCTAGCAATTTCCAAGGACAGGAGCTTGGACAAACAGACACAGTCTGATTTGCAAGATGGATAGTAAATTGAAGATGATTGTTTATCTATTCATTTCAGTATGTACCCAGCAGAGTCTAATATCCCAGAATGGATTTGCATCTTCCCCTAAAATACCTTCCCTCAACCAGAATAACAGGGATGTCCGTTTGACCTTTTATGCTGGGCAGTGCGATTCCAGACTAGGAATGTAATTAATTTACCTCATACAGCATTTTCTTGGCTGCAAAGCAGCTTAAGGGACCTTGATCTCAGGTCCACTATAATTCACTGCCCTCTCAGTTGTGCCAAAACAACTATTACCAAGATAATTAAAAATAAGCCTGTAAATAACCTGAATCTGTTCATTAATCACTGAACTTTTGACCAGCACTGGTGAGATCAGATCTCAAAATCTTGATGTTTACCACCAGAGCTGAATAACCCCCCTCAGTTTGTTCTGTAGGATTGACTTTAAAATTCTTACTTTTTCAGTCCATGTAAATTCTTCCTTCTGAAATTTTGCCTTATGTCACTTCAGTGGAACATCTATTTTTAAATCTTCAAAGCTTGCAAAACTAAGAAGAGTTGTTTGACTTCGGAGTAAATTTATCTTAAGAAGTAAGCTGGACTTGCCATGGAAAAATCCTGTTTCTTTCCTTTGTTCCTTGATTTTGTGTATTTTATATTGAACTCTGGACTGCAGAAATTGTTAGTTTTGCTTTTTGCTAGCAATTTCCAAGGACAAGAGCAAAAGCCTTTGCATTCTTTTCAAATACAGAAAATTCTGGAGGTTGCTTTTGTTCTTAGTGATATCTGTAGGTAACATGGCCTGAGCTCACTATACTGAGAGTCAAGACTTGTAGCAAGGTTCCTTCAGGTGTGATGTACATATAGACAAGGATGCTTCCAAAGTCAGAAACAAGACAGAGAGTATGTCTTCACACAAGGTGGACAAATTAACTGGCTCATCCCAGGGACAGTGAAAGACAGTTCAAAAATGCTGTAAAATACAGACTTGCAAGCAGAATTCAAGTGGCATTTCTGCCTTGTCCTATTTTTCCCCAGTAAGACAGCCTAGCAGTGTACCTTGTAGATGTGGTGTTTCTGCTTGACCATGGGTAGCGGGATAAAGGTACAGGCATACTTAGTTTCTTCAACTGGAACAGCAAACTGGAAAAAAAACAGAGATACACAATTCACATAAAGGTTCCCCTGGCAATCCAGTAATGTGCATATGAGAGTGGAGAACCCAAAAGGGGGCAAGTCCAAGGAGAATGGAGCATAGAACGAGACCCCATGTCCTCCAGTCAGGAAGGGAAGGAAGGATGATGCATTTAGCAAGGACTGATTGGTTTTTGGTAGCAATGAAAGAAAAGATTAAAGGATCAGGAAGATGAGGCTGTATTCTGGTGAAAGGGAAGTACATCTGTCGGCTTCACCAGATCTTAAATTCTTTTTCATTTAATTTTTTTTCAGTATTTTTCCAAAAGGGAATTGCATCACTAATTTGCCTATTATAACATGAACTGAGTGTGGGAAACCTCCAGCACATTCCATCAAAATTTTTTGACTGCCAGTTCTCTGGAGTCACAAGCAGAGCACAAATTTGTACCTCCCTTTTTCTGAGATACTCTGTCTTTCTCTAATCATCACAGATGGTAGGTTGTTCCTCAGAGCTGACCATGGACAGAGTACTTGCCGAGGAAGGGTTACTGAGTCTCCAGAATTAGGCATGCCATAAATTGCCCTGGCTACTCATTCAGCTGTCTGTGTTCAAGTGCCACCACTGATATCACAACCTTAAATATTCTCTCTCTGCCTGCCACGGATGTGGCACAGTTTGGGACCTAGGGAGCATCAATACTTTCATCTTCAAACATGAGAGGTTCTGCCTTCCACATAATAGAAAGTCCTGAAGTCTTAAAGCCAAATCTGTTCTACACAGATGGAGCTCCACAGTGTTCTTCTGCTCCAGGACTTTATTTCAGCTATACACATCTCCAAGTGGGTACTGCTCAGCAGTAAAGTCTGGGAACTGACTAAGTTTTGTTCCTGATGTACTCCCAGCATTTCTGTTCTCTGTGATATCATGTTGTTGCCATAATACGAAGATGGGAATCAGTGAATATCTTCAGTATATTACAGATATTTTTATATGGGTCTATATGGATGAGACACTAGAGCTGTACACATGCATGCTTGAGTTGATAATTGTACCACAAATCAATAGCACCATAACCTGTGTTTTGCTCCCTATATTCTAGTCAAAGGAACAGGTTGTAGCTTACAGTATTTTCTTAATAAAGAAGCCCTTTATCCTTCACACAACAAGCCCATCCCTTCCTATTTCATTCCTGCTCTATTTGCATATTTCCAAGATTAGTCATGCCCATTTTTCAACCTGTGCAACCCAAACCTCCAGCGTGGGCATAATCAATTCTGCAAAGAAAGGCAGAGGGAGGAGAAATTTTTTAACAGGCAAGACAAAGCTCTTGTCCAATACTTACATTGTCCAGCCTCAGGTCATAGGTGAAGAATATTTTGGGGTCAGCTGAGTCAGATGCATCTCTGTACCTCATCAAGAAAAGAGATTTGGAAAACCTTTGGCCTTTAAAGAATTGGACTGTGTCATCAGTGCCAAATGCAGTAATAAGGCGTGCTGTGTCCACCTATAATGAGAATGTTTCATTGGAAAATCCCCTTCATTCCTTCCCATGTACATGCATTCACTGCACAACACATGCCTTATATCACTGCATGCTTATTAAAACACACTATATACTACCATATGCAGTTAAAAGTTGCCTAAACATATCATAGATGTGCATATTTGGTACAGGTAGTTATACCCAGACACTCAGACGTTACACCAGAGCACACAACAGAAAGTAAGCAGTGCAACACACAAGATTCCTCCAGACACAGACATAATAGCTGCTTTTTTTGAAGCAGGGGGTGCTGATGGGACAAGACTCTAGCAAGGTTTTACCCACTGTCATTTCATACACTTACTTAGAGAATGCATATACACACATGCAGGATATTTAAATGGTATGTGAAACGGAAGAAAGCCAGAAAAAAACTGTAAGGGATTTGATAAAGATTTCAGAACCTGCAGTGCTTCGTGTTTAAATGTTTTGATACATGTAAAACTGGCCTTCAGAAATTCCAGGCCCTGGAGACCAGAGGGAAAGTCTGGAGAAAGGAACACACCCTCAGTGGAGGAGGATTGGGTTAGGGAACACTTAAACAAGCTGGATATACACAAGTCCATAGGCCCTGACGGCATGCACCCATGAGTGCTGAGGGAGCTGGCAAATGTCATTGCAAGGCCACTCTTGATTATCTTTGAAAGGTCATGGTGATCAGGAGAGGTTTCTGATGACTGGAAGACAGTAAGTGTCACCCCTATCATCAAGAAGGACAAGAAGGAGGCTCTGGTGATCTACAGGCAAGTCAGCCTTATGTCCCTGGGAAAGTGCTGGAGCAGCTAATCCTGGAAACCATTTCCAGACATGTGAAGAACAAGAAGAGGATTGAGAACAATCAGCACAGATTTATGAAGGTGAATTCATGCTTAACCAACCTGATAGCATTCTACAATGAGAAGATTTCTGAGAAGACTAAGCCTTGGATATTGCTGATATACACAGAGATCCCTGAAGTAAAGGTGAAACAGTGCACAATATCTAAACATGCAGAGCTCTGAAACTGTGTCAGTGTCCAGTGTGCTTGAACACTCTGACAAAGCAATTTTTTTCCTCATATTTGAAAAGTCACTGTCTTAAAAAAACATTTTGTGTTGGCCAAGCTTTTAATGTCATTTGGGATCAACAGGAAGCTCTTCCAAGAGAGAAAGACCAAAATTCTCAAACCATTCTGAATTTCCCAAACACAATTATCACCAAAGTACTGACTTTAGGTGAATGAAAAACTTCATCTCCAATATTAGATTGTCTGCTTAAATGTGGCAAACAAGTGATAGCCAGAGAAACAAGCACAATTTTGAAGAGTTGTATTCAAGCTTCAGAAAATTTTGAGATTTACATCTTCCCAATTCTTTGATGAAAGACATTGTAAGAAAATATCAATATAATGCCCTTGAGACTATAAATGTGGCAATATATTCCTGCATTTTTCTATAAATTCCTGGTATTGTACTGTTATGAGAAAAACTTGTCATTATCACATCTAATCTGGAGGATATGGGAATACAGTGGGACATAAGAGCAGGGTTTTTTTTGGAATTTGCTTGAACAGTCTGCTTTCTTACTGTGATATCCAGGTCATTCAGGTCACATGTCCGGAGGTGGCGTTTGAACAGCATGGTGGTGAAGGTCTCATCCTCTGTCAGTGACAGCAGTTGGTAGTCCTGGCTCTCATCTTCCTCAAGGGTTGCCTCATCTACAACATGACAATCCTAGAGAAGGAACAGTGGTAAAGGCAATAGAGAGGAGAGGAAAACTTTCTACAGTCTGAGAAGTCAGATTTCTAAATATTGCTCATGGGAACTGAATAATTATCAAAGTAAACCCTTCATGAAAAAGCATTTCTGCTTTCACTGCTAATTTCCACAAACCCACCAAAGAGAAGTCACATCCAATGCTTACCATATCCAACTGCTCAAGGTAACAGCAGCCACTGTTCCCATCACCTAGAGGATGGCCTCTGGTCATCCTGGCTCCCTGAGTGAGAGCGACCTGATGCAGGCTGAGGCATTTTTAGCACATCTGGTTCAGCTACACAGGGTGGGAAGCAAACTAAGCCTTCTTGAAAAACACCTAGCTCAAACAAAACGTTCTGGGCAACCCGAAGTTTCTATTTTACCTCTTTTGGCTAGATTTTCCATACCATCTGGAAAAAGATAAACAACACTTATTTCTATAGGTCAAATAAGATATGACTGAGATCATCAAATGCAATTGTTACGCAGTAAAAAGGTGCAGAAATATGAGGCAGTGTTTGAAAAGCATCTAAAGGTCTAGTTCCTGTAGAAATCTCACTGGGAACACAACGGACTGCAATAATTGCTACTATGAAAATACAAGGCAAAAAGGCAGGATTGTACACACAGCTGCAGGAAGAAATGGAAAGTATAAAAGGAGTAAAACTCTAGGTTGACTGACTGAGATCACATCGTGTTTTTGTGGCAAAGGGGTTAAAATGACCAGAGAAATGAGAAGGCAGTGGTTGCAAATGAAATGAAAATCTCTCTAAGAGAGATCTGAAATAGAATATAGCAAACGTATCCCTAATATGCTGCTAAGTGCTGCATTGAAAAGTTTTGTTACAGAACTCAACTTTGGAAAGATGATGAGAATAGAAAAGTTTTCCCAGAGTGTTCTTAAAGAAAGAATATTTTTATGTGAAATTCTTTCTGGCATTTTCTCCTCCCATTTCTGCTCCTTGGAGTGATGATTTCAAAACCTGTTTACAGCTTTTGCTGAATTTCTTAGTATCTTCTTGGACATTCTTTTTTCTTCTTGAATTCACCCACAGCTTTGGACTGTCAGAATACTCTGATCAATTTTTCTCTAACCCAAATGCTCCAATTACAAAGGTAGACCTCATGGTCTGAGAATACATCTTTTGTTTTCCTATTGTTCTGAATTAGCTTCTATGCTCTTTCATTCAAAGAAAAAAATTCAGAGAGAGTCTGAAAATTAGTTATTTTAAAACCAATAAAATCTTTAAAATTAAATATACCTCAGGAAAGAGGAAGGCAGTAAATGCTAAGCTGAAAAAAAACCTCTGTGAAACAAACATTTTTGGCTAGTTTTTCTTGATCCCATTGATCTTTACTCAGATAATGATTTTTTTTATGTTTGCAGTATAGAGGAGGATGGCAACCAAGGATGGCAAAGGGATGGGTAGAAGGAAGATGCACAAACAGAAAACCACCCACAAAGTCTATCTTCAGTGACTAGCATATTTTCCCTTAAAACTGTCTGTACCATGGGTTCAGTGGCAGTGATACACAGCCTAGTAAGCAAATGTAGATTTGTGTAGTCATTAATGTGCTTGCTTATTTGAATGCCTACAAACCTAAATAATTGGGAAATATTTTCTGATATATATTAAAGTTGAATAAAACTGGAACTTTTGTGGGGAAAAAAAAAGATTTTTTTAATTTAACCAAAGAGTTTCAGCTACCAATGCAGAAAAACATTGAAATTGTTAAATGCTTCATCTGAAAATGATGGAATGTTTCATTTTAATAATTTTGAAACCAAATGCTTCAATTTCTCATTTTAGGTTTTTCCCTTTAGGACAAAATTAAATGGTTTGGTTTTACCTCAAATCACTTTTTTTTTAATCATTAGTCAAAAATAAAGAACAAGCAACTGTTTCTTCTAAACTGATCATATATTTTTTTCTGTAGCTTCAGTCACCCCCACAAAATTCACTGTCTATGTCACAATCACAAAAAGGTTACAAAACTCTGGATATTGCAACAGAAGTTTTACAACCCACCACTGAAAAATAAGTGAGACTAGCTACCTCATCCCCTCCATACTTAACTCACATTAGAAATGCACCAAGAGAGATTTTTTCAGGCAAGAACTCATTTTTCTTTTGTTCTGAATAAGGAATTAAACCCAGCTGAACAATGTAAAAACCCTGTAAGCTGCAAACATTTCATCAGTGTAAACTCTTTTTCTTTCTGTGTCTGAATAATAATAAACTGGCTATTTCTCTTGCACATTTAAAGACCAAAATCATTTCTCATTCAGCACTTTCAGTAGCATTCTCTTCTCCTAAACTTTAGCTGTTTAACATTAGGCATCTATCCTTAGTTGTTGCCTTCAGTCAGTGAAAAGATAGAGGCATGTCCCAAGTATATCCTATCCTATTCCTAAGGGAGACACTTAAAATAATCAGGAGGAAGCAACCTTTGGAAGTGAATACATCTCTCAACTGACTACTGAGGAAACCCAGATAACCACCTTAAACCAGATACCTGACTTTTAGACATCTATACTTAGGTAGGAGGATTCCCACTCACTGCACTGAAGTCAGAGCTACCCCAAGGAGGCCTCTTTTACTTTGCAAAGCTAAACCACAAACCTGGTACACTTGGGCTGTGGGTTCCTACTCAAAATCATGACAGTTGAGGGAGTAAGTGGAAGGGAGAAATTAAAACTATTTTTTCTCCCCAAAATCTGTATGGGGCAAACTGTATTGGCTGTCATTTTCCTGAATTATATCTTGCCTATCAAGAGATTTGAAAAGAAAAAATGTGGACATTTCACATTAAACTTCTGGATGAACTGACCTATGGTTTGGATGAAGCAGAAGTTATACTTCTGGGAGCCTTCTCTCGCTTCATGGTAGGTGATTGCTTCAGTCATATCTAATTGGTTCTGGATATGTTTTTGGCCTGCAGACAGGCTCAGTTTATTTGCCTGAGCAACAACATCTAGCGCCATCTGGGATACCTTAGGGTATCTGAGGTATCTCTGTGGGGGTAGCAGACATGACACAAGACCTGGCCCCTTCTGCACTCTCAGTTGGAGGCCACGCAGACTAAGCATCCCAAATGCCCTAGACATCTATCTTCAGCCAGTTGTGCCTATCTGCTTTCAAGCCAATATACTTAGAGCATGACATTGGCAAACGGGGAAGCAGAGGAAGTCTTGAACTTACAGAGAAATAGATGCTGCCATTAGGGAAGATGCCGCCGATCACAATGTCAGATCCAGGTAACTCTCCATGAGGGCTGAACCCAAATGCTACCCAGCCAGTCGTATGGACCTGTAGCTCAAAGGTCATCATCTCCTGTTCATCAAGGTCCCAGCGGAGGTAGACCATGTTGGAAGGACCCAGGAAGCTGGAGAAACGCAGCAATGGAGGTGCAGGCTGACCAGAACAAAGGCATGGGATGAACAAGAGGAGGAGCATACCCTTGATCCTTGGGAAGAGATCTGCCACCATCTTCAGCACTAGCGTAGCTTCTGTGTCTGGCTGATCCCGTGGGCAGCTGTCCTGGTACAAGGGCCCAGCTTATATGGAAGTGTGTAAGGCTGGGCCTGTTGCCAGAAAGGAGGAGTGGAAAAAGACTGCTCTCCTACATCCAATTTGACAGGTGGGAAAAATCAACACTTTATATAATATATCCTGGCACCCTGTCCCAGTGAGACAGGCACTAGGCCACCCGCATATTCATCCCACAAGATTTTAATGGGCTGTTTTGTGCTGTGCATCCAAAAAAATCAGCATTTACCTCCTACCCAGTAATCCTGTGAGCAGGTGAATGCTGGCTGGCTGTGCTCACAAAGGAAAAGGGGTTCTTCTGATTAACTTGCCCTTGTGTTGCAAATGCTGAAATGAACCCCGAGTGTGCTACCCCATTGTCTGTTGTGATGATTGTTGGCAAGTCTGTTGGGAATAGGTTGGTGAGTCTCAGTCCCATGACTTTAAGAGGAAGCTACTGGGGCACATAAAGAGGGCTCCTGTGGTAGGAGCAGCAATGTATAGGCTCTCCTGCTGAGTGATTCTGGACTGAGGCTATGCTCCACGCACTACACCCTTGGTGGGAGTGTGTGGAAGGAGGAAAGAACACCATCTGCTGTCCTCACTAAGACCCTTCAGAGTAATGATATGAAAAACAAAGGGCCATAGCAGACATCCAACCGGTTCTGCCAGGAAATGGCTTGTGCAGCTCATCTCCAATTTGGCTAGTTGCATAATCCACTATAAGACATAGCCTAGGTCTGTGGATTTTGAAGGAGGTTGTAGTTTACTCCTATTTACTTGCCAGAAAAGCCTAGAACAGCCAATTTGTATTAATCTACTGAGCCAAGTGCTCCCAGGATAGATGAGTAATGCAGGAGGGACATCTAATCTGATTTTCAGGGACAGAGCTTAAACGGATCAGACTGCATACAGATTTCTTGGATCCCAGGTTACTATCCTGACAGTCCTGCTGTAGACAGCAAGTATATTTCAGCAAATATATTTGTGATTCCTTTTGTGGATTACATAATACAATACCAATGTTTAAAATATTATCTGCCCAAGAGAGGCTCAAGACACTGTGCTGGGGGCACTAGGCAGGACTGAGGGCTATGGTAATGTAAGGTGATATTTCAAGGCTAGGACAGCACAGAGATATCAAAACTGATAGATTTTGGGCCCTTTAGGGGGCGACCCAAAAACAGAATTAAAGATGAGGGGAGAGGGAGAAAGTAAAGGGAATCTACATGGCTGCATTAGGATGCTTTGCAGAGCAGCTGGGGTGAGAAATTTTCATTGTTGCATGTTCTGCATTCTTTTTAGAAGAAAAAAACTCTTTCTCACATGGAGGGGAGCGTGAGATTAGGAGATGCAACCAAGATGCTGCTGGAAGGTGTGACTATCCAGGGATTACAAGGAGAGATGGTTTAGCTCTATGACAAAGATTAGACTTGTATGGTTTCTTTGAAGGAGCAGGATGTGGTGTCTGCGTGCCTGTGCTGAGGGGCGTGGGAGAGATATCCAGGAACAGGAAGATACCACAAATTGGCAATGAGCGTGCCAAAGAAGATTATAAAATGATAGAGGATCTAGATAGGGGAAAGAAAATAAAAAGCCTTCCTTTAGAAAACTAAATGCTCATATAGGAGCCAAGTGTGAAAAGAAAGAGGAGGGTCACATAGCCAGCTAAACCCCAACCCTCCCCAGTTCAACAATCATTGCAGTGCAGAATAGGAAGCATAGGATTCTTGTTATAACCAGCTGAAGCAATCTCAGTCTTTCACTTCACAATATGTGACTTTGTGTTGAGGTTATTTAACAACTTTGCTTGTTTTCTAGGTCAATGTTAAATAAAATATTCCATTTTGCAATAAAAAGTCAGAGTCTTGTTTTGGAAATGCAGAAAGAAATGGCAACGTTCATCTCGGACAACTTTAGCCATCAAAGTTGGAAATCCAGTCAGAGGGTTTTATTTAGATTTCCTTTGTGATCAATGGCAGAGGGAGCCTAGACTGATTTAGACCAAACATCTATTTTGTTGTTGACTTAAGTAAATCCAGTGTAGCATTTCTATATCCTTTAAATTTCTTCTCATTCTTTTAGTAAAAACTATTCACCTATTTTGACACAATTCTCATTTAGTTCTTATTGTCCCTTCCTCCTAGCTCAGCCTTGAGGTGAAAAGATCCCCAAACTTGCTGAAGCTTAGCTATGAGACCTTTAGGGTAGGATTTAATTTGAGGTTAACATGCCAACATATATACAGAAGTCTAAATATGTACAAGGGCACCACGTTCATTACATGTCAGTAAAGACCTAGGGCTCAGTTCGGCTGCCCACACATAGGTGTCTGGTTCCATTTGAGATTACTGATGGTATTCCAGTGGGCCTCATCTGCTGCTCTAGGAGGGCATGGCTCTCCTGCAAGTCCTGTCTCATCTCTGTTAGCCCTACGTGGATGTCTTCGGCATACTAGGACATCTAAAATGGCAATTTATGTCTATGTTTAGGCAACTGATTCATGCCTGCAGTGACAGTAAACAGCCTGGACAATACATTTATACCTCCTCAAAGTGAGGGATTAATGATGGAAACAAACAGCATCTTAGAAACAGCTACTTTTGTCAGTGTTCATGAGTTAGGACAACCAAAGGAGCCTATTTCTCATAATTTTGACACATCTGTTGTGGTAGGTGATAGGAACAAAACTAAACTTTGCTGTCTAAAATGGTTGTCTTTTTCTACCATTTTCATGACTTTGTTCTTCATTTTTTAAAGATGTTAAGTATCACAACTCTGCAGCTATGCTCAGACTAAGATTGAAATAAACTTTTTGTTTCCTTTTTGTGTTTGTTTTGGGGGGGCCTATGCAAATATGCTATATTTTGATTTAGAGTAGAATGGTGAAAAGTTCACTGTCTGTGAAACAGTAAAGGGAACAAATGTAGAAGCAGTAGAGTTGGTCACTTGTCCTTCAGATGAAATATTTCTTTCCCAGAAATGTGGATTATTGAAATCAAAACTTTTCACATACACATACCACATTTTATCAAAATTTTGTCAGGGAATGGTTTCAGTTCCCAGTGGAATCTATGGACAAAAAACAAAGAAAAAGAAACAACTGCCCAAATGAGCTAGTGAGAAAGAACATTTGGTAGGCTGATATCCAGCTTCTGGACCATGTGGTATTTGGAGCAAGGCTTGAACCTGAATTTCCTATTCCAAGTCAATACACAGTCAACAGAATATTGGCTATTAGGGAGGAAGGAATTGTAGCACTGTAGTCCTTTTGTCCCCTTTCCCCTCCCAAGCTTCAAAGTGGTGATGGAAGTGCTGTTGAAGACAGGAGCGTTGTAGGTCAAGGATAGAGGCATTTTGGAACTGATGCAAACAGCACAGTGTCTACACACGCATTTTGCTGACAGACTTGTCATTTGAAGGTTAGGAGTACTGAGAAGTATAGAGAGAGGGTCAGAGATGACTGAGATTGACAAACAGGCTTTTGCTGTCTCACATAACAAGTATGAGGGCACACGCACACAGAAATTAATGCTGACTGACAAACTCTTGCACCATAGACTTGGAGTAATCAGGAATATCGCTACTTGTGGAGGTCACAGAATCAGAGATGCATTCTTAGCAGGTGGATCCTGAAGACCTTTTTTGAGCGGTGCACTGTCTGGAAATAGGTTTGGAATGGTGAGAGTAGAAAGCATTCCCTGCCGTATTGAGTTCAGGGGAAGTAGGAACCCATATACATTCTATACAAATACACAGGATTGCATTAAAGAAATTCTTAATTATGTTCTTTTTTTTTTTCTCTTCCTAATAGAAGCAACAATCCAATCAATGGTCAACCTTTTATGTGAAGAGTTAGCAGTTTTAATGTGCTTAAATGACAGAGCAACGGTAACACTTCTATTATGCAATCTAGTTTCTTGTGTATAATATGAGCTTAAGCCCATCCCATACAATAGTGCTGTGTGGACACCAGCACTAATACAAAGAAGCTCCAATCCATTAAAAGACAAGACTGAGTGTTCTGTTAGAAATAATTCTTAGTGCTCTGTCTATTCAGTACACCTGATAAACAAATGATTGGGCCTCACAGCACCGAAGTAATATTCTTGAATCACAAGGTTGCAGAGCTGACAGTTTTGAAAGATTTAATTCTAACAGCATGGATCTTCCTGGATTTTCTCTATCAGAAATTGCTGTAGTTCCTCAAATCCACTGGGCCTAGCAATCACTTCACTATGACCTTTTTGATAAAAAAAAATCTGGAAGCAACATGACTACCCTCTCAGTTTCTCTGTCAAGTCTGCAAAGAGACTGAAAAATCCTGATGGCTTTAATCAGTTCAGTCCAACAAACATTAACTTTTCTTCTGATATATAGGTAATAAATGTTTGATACATATGTAAGAGACTGATCTTTACTTCGTGGTATTGTCTATATCACCCAAAAGCTAGCATTACCAATGATTTATACTCTTGGTTACCACCATTGCTCCAGGACAGATGATTCCCTACTTATTCATGCCAATGTTACAGAGGTTGTAAAATATTATGTGCATATTGTGTAATGTGAAATCAAAGCAATGCAAAACAAAAAACAAAAAACAAACAAAAAAGGAAGCTGCAAAAGCTCTGCTCTAGATTTCTTGTATTTTGTTCTGAGAGTTTTTTAGGTACATTGATCCAGCGAAGCAATCACTAACCTCAGTCTTTTTTTCAATTTACTACAGATGGATACTGCTGCACCCCTGCGGCTCAATTTTACCCTTAAAGTAAGGTGCTTTTTTTGTTGTTATTTGGGATGAGGTATAACCCTGAAGAAGCACTCTGTTCCCAGATTAAGCTACAGCATTCTAGGTGCAAGCACAGACTTCACCACTGTTGCACATTGTTCTGAGTTATATTTGGTGGGCATATCACTCTTGTATAGGGCATTGAAGGGCTGCCAATAACCGTACACTCAAACTTGTACACGCCAACCTGTTCCAACACTAGATGGCATTCGAACATTAGCAAAGGATCTGAAACCAATGTACAGGCAACACTTCATACACAACTGCATCTTTGTGTTATTTGGATTTGGATTGCGGTGTTTTAAGATTGTGGTATCCTGATAAAATGAGTATCTTGATATCTTTAATGAAATGAAATGATACCTTTATTGACCTTGAATAAAAGAACGAACTTCAGGCTGAAGCATGTGGAAGAGCTGGGCACAGGAGTTACAATCCTCATGGTCTTTTCTGGGCTCTGGCAGTGACTGTGGGTGTGACTTACAGCTATGATACTTATGCAGCTTCCTAAGAGGGGCAGCAGATTGTAATTTTTGAAAAAAACATTAAATTCCTGAAAGGCAGCAGGACTTAGGAGCATGCATTATCATTAGTTTTTACAGACATTTTCTCAGAAGTTTCAAAGAGAGAAGAAATATAAGCACTTATTCAATGAACAGTTGTGTTCTCACCACTTGACTTCTTGCAGTTCTGCATCCTACATCCTGTAAACACCAACAGCTGGAGCAGTGCTGGCTCCTGCAACTTCTGTTTATCTCAACATCATTATTTCCCTCCACTTCCCCTACTGGTCCCATACCATGATACCCATTCTAGCCACACACCCTCTCAAACCAGTTATCTCCACTGCAATATCCCCAGCTCCTTCCATGTCCCACATCCCCAACCTGCCTTTGTTTGGTCTGCCCTCTGGACAAGGGACACCACGCCCTTCAAATGATGCAGAAAGATGCATATGCTGACTGTCCAGCCAGGGTTTCATACTGCTTGGTGTGCAAAGAGACAACTGACTATAACCAAATTCTCCTGCTTTTCCCTCATTGGTTACACTAACAGGATCTCTCTCTTCTACGCAACAACTAGAAGATAGGCATATCAATGAGCAGACAGACAGACAGGAAAGCAGTCACCTAAGCCTCACTTCTTGGTGAATGTGGCTAAACAACGGTCATATATCACATAGAGACAAAATAAGATCTGCAAATTGGGCTTTTCAGTTAATTAAATGGGTCACTCTTGTTGGTTTTCTCTAAGAATCTGTTCCCTCACTAGTCTGTAGGTGGCATGAACAGAACATGAGTCAGAAGAATGTTTTCAATATTTTGAAGATTTTTCTCTTACTGAAGGAAGGACAAGATGCTACCTGTATCTGATTGATCTGCTTGTTTCTTTTCTGCAGAAGAACATGAAGGCAGGGCTGATACCTGAAGGCTAGATCTTTCTGTCAAGGCATTTCTATCAAGTATATTACTTGTGGTCTCTGAAAAAATCCAACAGTTATCTAAAAGAGCCCTTATCAGGAAAGATGTTGAAGATAGAAATCACTGTGGAGGCTGAAGGAATTAACAGAGGAAAGCAAGGAAGGGAAGACAGGAAATACGTGGGAGCCAGTTAGCTACATTAAAAAGATAACCAGTTGCTTTCCATGAACAGAAGGATAATCAAACTGAATTGCAGTCCCAGCTGACTGACTTCTCCCTCAACACTCTGAATGCCTTGAAAAAGCCATCAGCATATGCCATGAGAAGTAATATGATGCTGCTTGCTACAAAAGGCTATTGAAATGCCTTAACTGTGAAGAAAACGCAGCTACAGCAAATGAGCCCGTACGTCAGACTGGGTTTACAGCTTCATTAGGACTAAGCAATACTATCAAGAACAGCTTGGTATGATTGACCTCAAACTTTGCCTCTAAAGACAAATACACAACTGCATAATTCTGATAAGAGATATTTTAGCTTGGAGGAGTCTAAGCAATCATGTGAACATACCACAACAGAGATGGAAAACGAACGCCAAGTGAACTGAAACATTACAAATTCTAGTTCGAAGGGTGCAAGAATCTGGTCTGTCACAATAGATGGTATCAGGATACCCTTCTGCTGTTATTAATCTACACTGAACTCTTGCACTTAAACATAAACCCTTGGCTTTTTATCTTCTGTGTTACCTGCAAACAGCCCAAATCTTTCTCAAATACCTACAACAATATATCTGAATACTCTGTGTAAGAAGGGATGAATCATTCAGCTCCCATCAGGGGTGGAACTCCTTCTCTGTGAAACTTTATAAGGCTCTGTCCACATCTTTATCCCTACGTTCTGCAAGATGTTCACCCACCCTGGATATTCTATGCAATCACAGAAGTGTAATGCACAAGAGAACTCACTTCTCTTCGTACCTCACTCTGGTCAATATGGGAGCATTTTATAGTCTCCAGGATGGCTAAGCTACAAAGGAGTGTGTTTGAAGCCAGAGATACTGACATTCTGGTACTGCAAGCTGACCAGCCTGTCAGTGATGGCTTTATCACAGAAGGATGATATTTGTCTGCCAAAATACCTTTATAATTCACTGCCCAATTACATTCAATAATGGTCTATTGCCCTGCTTGGGTTGCTTATCTTCCAGGTGATTCTTCATGAGTCCCGAGACTTGCCTGAAACCAACAGAATGATCACACCATATCTTGCAGACCATTTTCTGTGCCCCACTTCTTCTGAGATCACTCTTACCATTAACTTTGTACTCAGTAGGAGAGCACACTGCAGTAGGCCTTTTGTCATAGTGTCACCTCTGTACCCTGCCAGGTGGCTTGTTTACTCATTTGTATGCAAGAGCTGTGTTATGAGTGTTCTCATGTCCTGTGGGTTTTTCCTTTGCATGTAGAACCTGTGGGAGCTTGCTGTTATGGTGACTCTTAACACCTACAATCACTTAGTCTCTTGGGATGACTGCAATATCATTGTTACAGTAGTGGCTGCATTTTGCAGAATAATTTCCTAAAAAAAAAAAAACCCAGTACAATTTATAGGCCACAGTAAAGGATAATAGTCATAATGAAATGGGTGCTTTATAAATGCAAAGAAAAGACAATGTATTGTCCAAAGAGCTTAATGTTTAAATTAATTATGATTCTGCTCAGGAGTCATAGAAATCTGTTCTTACAGAGCATTAACTAAAACTCCCTCTGGAGGACAATTTACTTGAATCAAAACTTGCTGAAATTCATCCTTCTTCTTGATATGAATACAGAGTGGGTTCCCTGCAGAAGCGGGCACAGAGTATGATTCCTCTTTGCTGCTGCTAAAGAGCTAAGAACATAATCTACATTTTTAAGTCTACTAAGAAGGAATGCCAATGGCTTTCATCTCGTGCTTCATTCAGAGAGAGGGAGAAAGGGAGAAAGATGGAGATGCTGGGTTTGATTTCTTTTACTATTTATATAGAAGTAAATCAGCAATCTTATCTGTGAATTCTTCCTGATTTATGATGATATAAGTGAAAGGATTCAGATTCTCTGATCAATGTATTTGTTTGTTTAGCTCCAGGAAGCAGAAACCCTTAAATTCAAAAGTCCATTATAATATCAAGCATAAGCCGCTCTCCACCTCTACAGTCTCCATTTTATTAGAAATAGTGCCGCTAGCTGTGAAGGATCTCTGATCATAACAAGGATGTTAGTTAGGAAAAAAACTGTTTTTCACATTTTGTTTTGGTTACTTGGACTATTTTAGGGTAAAAAGAACATTAAGAGTATCTACAACATGTGCAGCCCATACATAGAGAGATACAGTTTAAAGTGATGTTCCTGAGTATATACCTACAAAATATATTAGGTATGGGACTGAACCAATCATTGCTTGTATTAAATATTACTTAATTGGTGGGAAAAAAAAAGAATTTTTCTGAAGAGCTGTTTCACCACTGTGTTCTGCTTGATTTTTTTTGATAGCCTTTTCCACTCGGGTCTTCAATTGTTTCTCTGGAATAACAGGTTTGCTTGTGTTCTGCAATTCATTTTCTATTGAGCCTGTGGAGGGCACAGTGGGAGTCAGTCCTTCAGCCAGTTCACTTTTCAGTTTGTCAACACTGTCTTGACAGATATTTTCTATTAAAAAAAAAAAAAATAGCGTGAGACTGCAAACTGTCCACAACAGGTAAACAAATCATCACCACAAACTCACAAAAGATCAGTCGATTTTTTTCTCTGGGATCTCACAACTATCAATGTATTCTTCGGTCTAAAAGCAAAGTGCACTATGATCTGGTATCAGGTACCATATCTGATTATTTCGCAATAAAAACAGAAAAGCTCTTTCTGTGTGAACCTTTAGTGCTGTCAGTCTTCTTGTTGGTAGCCATTACACGACATAACCATTAGGTAGATCTGTTTCTATAGAAGTGATAAATAGTGGCTCTGTCCACCAGAGTCCATTATCTGCATACTGTTTATCATCACCTCACCTCACTTCAGACAAATACTGCTAAACATAAAGAAACACCAAACACTGATATAAATGCACTTAGTTCTCCAGTTGGCACATGCTTACGAATATTCTCTTTTTTCTTTTCTGGTGTAAAGAAAGAGCCATCACTCATTTTCCTTGAAATCTGTGTTTTCTGTCTTGCTTTGAATGTTTTTGGTTCCTGGATCCATGCATGCTTCATTGCTTCATCTGGAGTCATTCGCAGGGCAGGTTCCCACCTTAAATCCACAATAGATAAACAGTTATTCAACAGTAGCTGCGACTGAAATATAGTTTAAAAACTAACATCCAAAGCATGCCCTACTGTCTCCTGAAAGTCATATCATGAGGTCATTTTCTGAAACAAAAGAACTTTAACTGAAAACAAAAGAAAATCTTATATGATATTTTTCATACTTCTACTTGCTAAAATATTCTATTCACTTCAGCATTCTATGCATGCTGATAGAATCCTTTGCAGCATAGAGACATTTTTAAAGGAAAACACATGAGTTCACAGTGTTATTAGCATCCCTATATTTGTTTCAAGGTTTTCAAATTCTGTCGATATTAGCTCCTAGAAGGGGAACACAAATGAGACACAGTGTTAATTCATTGGAAGAAAAATCTTCCATAATTTAGCTGCACCTGAGACTAATGCAGAGAATTAGTGTAATAAAATTCATTGTGAGATCTTATTATGGAAGGGGAAGGTGACATTTATTTACGAATTTTATCCACTCACAGGTTTCTCAGAGATTTTGTTCACTCAGTTCTCACACCCACATACTCACAAGTACCAAGTGTTCTGACCAAGATCACTTGTGTGTGACACCGAGGACAAGGGATGTCAGCCACTGAGTCCACATCACATCTCTGTGGTTCTTCTTGATTCGTGATGATGAAATAGTCTTTGGACAGATCTTTTATACCCCTAAAGAGTCATCAGCTGTTTGGGCATGGTCCTTCACTTCAGAACCTTGCTGACTTTAGTCTCCATAAATCTTAGGCAAGGTACCTGCTCATGGTCTGTTCTTTCTTGCATGTTTGGAATATACAGGGATAACAGGAAAAGGAATGGCATATGTGATATTCTGCAATGCTGTTGCTACCCTCCTGCCGACAATTTGCAGATTTTTCGCTGATGGGTCATCTGTGCTGTGGTCTTATCAGAGTGCTGGCTTTCTGGTTTGTGACATAAACAACACATTCCTCAGTTTTACTGGTGGGAGTAGAGTCCTGGGAACAGCATCCTTCGTTATCAATACAGGCCATTCTTTCAACCCTTGTTCTGCTGTTTGTCCCAGTGCTAACACACAAATACATTTCCACTTGTACTGCATTCATACCAGTCCTAAAATTTCTATTACAAATCTCTACATTAGTTGCAGAGTAGTTCATTCTGATTTGTCTAATATCAATGCTGTCCAAAACTGTACAGAAATAGGGTTAAAAAAAGATACTTTTGCCACCACAAGAGGTGAGTGAATTTTTTTCTGTCTGATGTTTTCATCTGCAAAACATGTGTATACAAGTTGATCAAAACTATTTATGAAGTCATGACAAATGTATCAAGCTGCTTTGGACAAAAAACTGGAACTGAACTGGGAAATGAAAAAGGCAAAACAGTTCGATTTTTTTTTTTTGTCTCAAAATGAGTTTTCATTTCAAATCTTGCTTTATTCCTTTGAAAATTAAAAAAATCACCACCATGCAATATTGTTTTCTATGTGACCTGAAATGACTTCTATTTACTGGAGCTTTTTTGCTTCATTGAGATGATTTTTTAAATGTTCTGATTCAGCCAACAAACCAAAATGAATCAGTGATTCATACAACTTTAGCAAATAAAGAGGAATATCAAAAGCAACCTTCCTGTGAAAAAGAGAGGGATTTTTTTTCATGTAAACAGAAGTTTGCTTTAGGAAAGTAATACTCAAGTGCTAGCAAGAATCTCACAGTCAGCGCTAAACAAGGTACAAAATATTATCCTTACATAAGCCACAGGTAACACTGGAAAAGGCATGGGACCAGCTTCTGCTGCCATTACACAGTACAAATTAGGAGACAAGCTCCCCACCTGAAGCTTTACTCCACTAAGAGGTCACTATTTAAGGCAGCCAGGCAAAAATCTGTTCCTGCACTCTCAGTCCTTTAGGTTGCTGGATGAGTAAAACCCACCAGTAACACTCTCTCAAGATAAAAGACACATATTCAGAAAATAACACCTCATACCAGCAAGGTCCATAAAGTTCCATCCTGTAAAATGCATAGCAACCTGAGCTCCGTGCAGAGACACATGATTAGTTTTGAGCAGTCAGATAAAGTTCTGCTTCTCCCGCACCACTTCATTTATAAACAAGTCCCATTTACTTTGTGATGACAGATGATATGCTGGTGGCATGCTGAAACGTCAAGTATAGCATTTTAATTTCCACATGAATGCACACTTTTTTCCAGAAAGAAAAAAAAATTAAGACAGTCCTTATACTTGCTGATAGCTTTTCATTTTTTGTGTGGTGCCCACAGTGTGAGAGACATTTTACAAGTGGGAAGAAAGACAGTCCAGTCTAAAGGGTTATGATCAATCATATGGAGTCCAAGTGGTAGGTGGTGGCTGGTGGTAGTTGCATTCCTCAGGGGCTGATACTAAGGCTTCTAGATTTTAATATCAATATGACCTGGATGATGAGATGGAAAGCATCCCCAGCCAGTTTGAGGACTATACCAAATTCAGGCTGCTATCCAGAGGGGTCCCTCACATTAAGATCAATGGGCCAGAGAAATAGGATAACAGCTACCTCATGAAGCTGAACAAAGACAAATGCAAAGTCCTGCACCTGGAAAAGAACAACCCCATGCAGAAGGACAAGCTGGCAGACAACTAAAAGAAAACAGCTCTGCAGAAAAAGACATGGCAGTCTTCACGGACAACAACCTGAACATGAGTGAGCAGTGCACCTCTGCAGCAAAGAAGGCCAAACACATCCTGGGCCATATTAGCAAGACGATAATTAGTAGGGAGAGGAAAGGGATTCTCCTTCTCTGTTCAGAGCTCGTGAGACTAGAACTGCATCCAATTTTGGGCCATATTAGCAAGACGATAACTAGAGGGGAGAGGGAAGGGATTCTCCTTCTCTGTTCAGCTCTTGTGAGACTAGAACTGCATCCAGTTTTGGGCTCCCTAGGACAAGAAAGACATTGACAAACTGGAGTAAGTCCAGGGGAGAGGTCAGGGCATGGTCAGGGGCCTGGACCACATGACATATAAGGAGAAGCTGAGAGAAATGCATTTGTTCAGTTCGGAGAAGAGAAAGCTTCAGAGGAGATTCTACTGCTGTCTACAGTTACCTGACAGGAGGATGCAGAGAAAACAGAGCCAGGTTCTTCTCTAAGGTGCATGGTCACAGGACAAAACGGATAGGTGGATACAAGTTGCAGCACAGAAAATGCTGATTAGATATTAGGAAAAATGTTTTCACCCTGAGGGTGGTTAATAATGGAATAGGTGCCCAGGGAGGGGGTGGAATCTCCATTCTTGGAGATATTCAGAACCTGACAAGGCCCTGAGCAACCTGCTCTAAGTTTCCTCTGCTTTCAGTGGGGATGGTTGGACTAGATGACCTCCAGAGGTCCCTTCCAACTGAAATAATTCTCTAATTCTATCATCCTTTGAAAAAATCCTAAGGACTTGCAGAGATGGGACAGGGTGGAGAGACAAAAGGTCACAGTCTCTCTCAGCTTCAGAAGGGTACAAAAACTTTACTCAAAACCTACCAAATGGTTGCTAATTAAGAAGAACCCAGAAGTGATGTGGACTAAGCAGTGGGCATCACTCATCCTCCATGTCACTGCAAGATATCATGGACAGCTCATTTAGATACATGCATCTTGGTGTTTGTGAGTTTTAGGGTAAGAAAGTGTTAGTGCAAGTGAAATCAGTTCTGTTTTAAAATAAAATCATATCCCAGACTTGCATGGAACATTGCTACTTTGATGCAGTATTAACTGCTACAAAAGCAGGGCAGCCAGGAATGAGAGGCACCACTTGAACAGCTCAAGTCCAGGTCTGTGCTGACACAGTTTGTCCTACAGCTATCCCCCTGAGCCCTAGCTTCAGAACTCTGCCTCCATTCCACTACACAGTGCCTCAGTTCAAATCATGCTGTGTTATTTCCAAGGAAGAGTAAACAAAAAAGCTCCCTAAACAGAGAACACATAATCATGTTTTTCTAGACTGAAATTTTCATACCCCCTGGCATTTCTAAGCCAAGCAAAAGGCTTCTTGTAGGTGTTTTTGCATCTTCTTACAAAAATATATATATTCCAGTGCTCTTTTAAAAGATAAAATAACTCTGTAACACTCTTGGTTCTCATCTTTCCACAGAAAATAAAATGGGAGGGATGGTTCATTTTCAGATTCAAAAACTTAATTATTGGCTTATATAGGACTTGAGTGAATGTGATGAAGGCCACAAAATTAAGCTTCTAAGACAAACAAAATGCTTTAGGAGGCGTACTCGTTCCACCTCACCCTTCATGCCAGTCTGCATCTTGTAACTTCACCCAACTCATACACATATTACAAATCAAATTAAACAATTTGTAGTAATGCATCTGTGGCAGGTTGCCAGTTTCAAAGTCTAAACACTTGAGATTATTCTTGGGTTCACAAACAAAATGCATTACGTGGGGCCTTCTAGACCAAGAGATCCAAAAAAACCTGAGACCTACAGAACCTGTAAAGTCTCTCGTATAGAAAGATTCCACTGAACCAGAGGAAAGTTGAAAAAAAGAAAGATTGGAGATGGTGGTGGTAAGTAGTGCATGTCCCTCATTCACTGGGGAAAAAAGATGCAAAGGAATATGAGGAGTACAGGCAGGGGGTGGATACAGACTTTGTGCAAAATAGGAAAGGAAGAAGGAAAGCTGGTTTTATAAATGCCAAAAGTGAAGACAACTTCAAAACACTCCTGCTAAGTTGGGTGTACCTTACAGTCTCTGGAAAGAGTCACGAATCACAGAATCACAGAATGGTTGAGGTTGGAAGGAACCTCTGGAGATCATCTAGTCCAACCACCCTGCTCAAGCAGGGTCACCTAGAGCACATTGTACAGGATCGCGTCCAGGCGGGTTTTGAATATCTCCAGAGAAGGAGACTCCACAACCTCTCTGGGCAACCTGTTCCAGTGCTCTGTCACCCTCACAGTGAAGAAGTTTTTTCTCATATTCAGATGGAACTGCCTGTGTTTCAGTTTGTGCCCGTTGCCTCGTGTCCTGTCACTGGGCACCACGGAAAAGAGTCTGGCTCCATCCTCTTGACACCCTCCCTTCAGATATTTGTACACATTAATAAGATCCCCTCTCAGTCTTCTCTTCTCCAGCCTAAACAGGCGCAGCTCTCTCAGCCTCTCCTCAGAGGAGAGATGCTCCAGTCCCTTCATCATCTTTGTAGCCCTTCGCTGGACTTGTTCCAGTAGTGCCACATCCCTCTTGTACTGGGGAGCCCAGAACTGGACACACTACTCCACATGTGGCCTCAGCAGGGCTGAGTCGGGGGCGGGGGGGAGGCTCACCTCCCTCCACCTACTGACAACACTCTTCCTAAGGCACCCCAGGAGACCATTGGCCTTCTTGGCCACAAGGACACATTGCTGGCTCATGGTTAACTTCGTGTCCACCAGCACTCCCAGGTCCTTCTCTGCAGAGTTGCTTTCCAGCAGGTCAACCCCCAACCTGTACTGGTGCATGGGGTCATTCCTCCCTCGCTGCAGGACCCTGCACTTGCCTTTGTTGAACTTCAGGAGGTTCCTCTCTGCCCAGCTCTCCAGCCTGTCTAGGTCCTCTGAATGGCAGCACAGCCCTCTGGTGCATCCTCCCAGTTTTGTATTGTCAGCAAACTTGCTGATGGTGCACTCTGTCCCTTCATCCAGGTCACTGATGAAGAAGTTGAACAAGACTGGACCCAGGACTGACCCCTGGCGCGGCGACGCTAGCTACAGGCCTCCACCTAGACTCTGCGCCGCTGATCACAACTCTCTGAGCTCTGCCATTCAGCCAGTTCTCAAGCCACCTCACTGTCCACTCATCTAACCCACACTTCCTGAGCTTCTCTATGAGGATGCTATGGGAGACAGAGTTGAAAGCCTTGCTGAAGTCAAGGTAGACAACATCCACTGCTCTCCCCTCATCTACCCAGGCAGTCATTCCAGCATAGAAGGCTATCAGATTGGTTAAGCATCATTTCCCCTTGGTGAAGCTATGCTGACTACTCCTGATAAATTGCTAAGCAATTTATCTATTCGATTTTTTATAGTTCTTCCTTTTTTTAAACTAAGACTGAAAGCAGAAACTGATGCAAGTGCTGACACTAAATTATTTCTCTCTTCCCCCACGCAGACACATATACACTTTGCCACTGATGCTCTCTCAGCACTGCCAGAGAGAAGCTGATTAACCAGTGAAACACAGGATGCCTATGAGCTTCATAACTCACCTGAAGAGAGGGGAGCACATTCTGCAGGCTCTTTTTTGTTATCTGAGGCAGGCTCCTTTCAAGGCAAGGAGGCTTTGCAGTGTCTGCAACCAAACGATGCTTTGCTTGGCCTTCCAGAGGTCGAAGGGAAATAACACTGTAATTGACTTTCTAAAAAGAAAGCATAAGTAGATATAACATAGCAAACTGGCAAGCAATTCTTTATAATGACTTTGAAATACATCAAGATTCAAAACATTCAAAATGTGTGTAGCTCACTCTGACACCTGTTGGTGAAGGGAAAAAGAGCAGATGCTATCCAAGAAGCCAGATGGACAGAGGCTCCATTGGAGGAAGAGTTTCTCTGTTACTGGGAGGCAAAAAGGAATGGGACAAACCTAACTGCTTGTTATTTGGTATCACTGGGGTCCTTTCTGTTCAGCATGGTAGCATTTCAGAGACGAGGTGTATATAAATCTATGTAAGTATATTGAAAAAGATAAACAATTAATTGTCTTCATTGTGCTTGGGGTGGTGATTCAGGCCCTTCACGTTTTTAAGTCTGCCACAGTGGGGAGAAGATGCCTCGAGAAAGGCGAACCAAGGAAGAGAAAGGAAGTCTCCCTCCTGATGTACAGAGTTTGTAAGTATCCTACCTTCTCACTGATGCCTTTCAAAGACTTAAAATGATAGTGTCACAGAAAGATTTAGGTTGGGAAGGGACCTCTGAAGGTCTCTAGACAACTTCTGCACAAAGCAAGGTTAACTTCAAAGTTAGATCACGTAGTCCAGTGCCTTGTCCACCTGAGTTTTGAAAACATCCAAGGATGAAGATTCAGTGGCATCTATTCTTAACCACTCTGTGATTTTTTTTACCCCTTATATCTAGTCTGTATTTCTCTTATTGCAATTTCTGTTGTTGTCTCCTGTCCTTTTACTGTGCACCTTTGAAAAGAGTCTGGCTCTGTTTTCTCTACAACCCCATTTAGGTAGTGGTAGACTTAACTTTTCCTGGCTAACACAGACAGATGCAGGCAGAACAGGGCTAGCACTGAATATGGATAGCTGGAGAGATTAGTAAGGAAGGCTGCAAGCCAAGAAGAAAAGTCTTGGAGAAAGGGGTGACAGTAGTTCCCAGCTGTACTAATGTGTGGAAGCTGGTTGTCCAGGTAATTGGGCAGTCTAGCACGGGCATCTCCATCCAGCAGCACGGCAGTGACTACTTCAGCTGGGAAAGGTGGTAGGGTTTGAAAGCTGAACAGCCTGGTGGGAGAGTATTCCCTGCACTGGATTCTCAATATTTCCTTCCTCCCTTATTTCCCATAGAGTTCTCCTTGCTTAAGTCCCCTTTGCTACACCCCTTGATAGTGAGGAAAAGGCATTTTCTGTGCACTTATTATTGAAAAAGAGATCCTTATAACCATTTGAAAGCTCCAGGATAATCAGGCCTTCCTGAAGACTAGTCCCATTTGTTATCTGCAAAACATTTCTACACCACTTATTCTTTAAACTCAGTCATTTAAAAATGTGGTTTTATGAATGCTAGGAATTCTGATATTGTTGGAAATCAATGGTGAGAGAAACCACCCTCTTATCAGCAAAGAAAATTTTTGAGGTAGAATATTTCTTTTGCAAACATTAAAAAAGGATTTGAAATAGATGTGAAGTAGATCACCTATGCACTATTAAATGCAGGACAAGGCCCAAAGAAGTCAGGCTGCAACCCTTAAGAGCTTGTGAAATTTTTGTCATCAGGGAAGGACAGAAAAATGATTTTGTCAAGCTTTTGAAAACAATGGAGGGATTTGATATTCTCTCAAAAAGCTAAGAAACAAAGCTCTCAATCCAGCCAACTTGGATGAATAAATGTTCTTCTTCAATACTACAGAAAGGCTTTAAAACCATAGAACTGAGATTCCAGTGGATTTGTCATGAAAACATCAAGAAACGAAAGTGGTTGGGCAGAAAAAACAGCCTCAAATGCTACTGAAAAGCTAGCAGAAAGAACATACAGGCACTTGGGACAAAGTCATAGAGCTACAGGGAAAATGGGCGAGGACAGGAAACAAAGAACTTCTTTCTGCTCAGTTTCATTTATTACAGGGGTTCTCTTAGAAAACAAGCTTTAAGAGATTCTTTAAAGTCAGCTAAAGAGTCACACACCTGATGGAAGACTTTGTTAGATCCCAGATGATCACTCTCTTGAACAGTCAGTTGAGACTGAGAAAATGCATCCACATGGGAAGACTGCAAACATGAGATGATGTTTTCTTTAATAAAAATGATTCTGGAAAAAACCCTAAAATCACTGTATAGTTTGGGTGTTTCTGTGACAACATAGCATTGGAGAGGACCATGGAAGCAGCTGAAAACATGCTATGCTCTAGCAATTCCCCTCCTCCTAATCGAACAGCTGTTTTGTGGGCAGGTGCAGAGACAGCTTGCTTGACCTATTATGCCTCTCAGCATGCTTGATATGCTGAGTCCTATGTAGTCAGTGGAGGAGAAAGGGGGCCTTTGGTACACCCAAATCTGTGCTCAAAAGCAGACAGTAAGTCTGCTCAGAAGAACTGCTTTAAACTGACTCTCAAGGTAGCTTGTGAGCCCGTCCGTTGTTAATAGCAGCATTAAACTGAATTAACTTGTGGCACAGATTTTATAAAAAACATAATGTGATGTTTAAATTTACTGAAGAATGGAAAAAAATCCATTGATTCAAATGCAAAAAATGAGACAGATATTAAGATTAGCAAAAATTACAAAAAAAGAAACATGAGGAAAGTGCTAAGCAGCTATCTTTTTTAAGATTCTGCTGGTGCTTTCAGCAGTCTTTTTATAAAAAATAATCATGTTAAGAACCATTGTACATTTCTTCTAGTAACGGAATGCAGTAAATCACAGTAATCTATAATTAAATTTGGGTATTGAAAACTCTGTAGCTGCAGCAGCATGGAGTTCTGCTCTACGGGGTGGAGTGAACCTCACTGGGTTTGGTCAAATGTCTTCTCTCATCCTTGGGTTCTGAGAGAAAGGGTGCTACTACTTACAGTCGAAAAACCACCTTTATCCAATCAGACACAGCAATTGACTGGAGAGTTCTACAGCGGCAGAATAGCACTATTTTCTCTAAAAGCAGAGGAACTTGGAGGCATGAGAGGGAAATTTTAATTTAGAGTTTCAGAAAAACTAATTTACAACCAAAATATCTTATGGTTGTGAGCTGCTGATTGAAAATATTTAAATAAAGAAGAATGGTGGTATTCTTTGTCTGTTTTGCAGCCAGGGCTGCTGTGGCCTCTATCGCACAATCTTAGATGAGCAGAGCACCTGCTGATGATAAAGAAAAGGAAGCTCTTTGCAATGGCTTTTAGCCAATCCGGTGCCAATGATACTGGCTGATGGAAATTACAGGTCCTTTGGTGGTGAAAGAAGACACTGTTGTTACCTTGGTCTCCATGATAAGATTAGTTTAAACAGGTTAGCCAGAGAAGTAGCTTGGGAGGTGGTAACATATGGAAGGAATCACTTTTTAAAGACCTTTGTGGTGGACTTCAGTAAAATGAAAATACGACTGCATACTGAAGGAGTATGACTGTTGTGTTTCATACTGACTAATGCCATAAAATGTCTTCCATGACATAGCCAAGCTACACTAAAAAGGGCAACAATGCCGTTTTCTTTCAGGCTCACTGTCTGACTTAAAGAAAGGGACAGCTCAGGTTAGACTGTTGCATCTGCGCCAATCCACTGCATATCTACAGGAGCTGCACTGGGTCTAGGATGCTTGTGTACAAACTTATCTACAGTGACCTTGATATATCCAAGGCACACTGGAATTGCCTTAAAGGTGCAGATCAAGCTGAAGATATGTGTACAATGACTCTTAGACGTTCTGCCCTGTAACGATGAACCAGTGCTCAGAGAGGCTGTGGGTTCTCCATCCTTGGAGATAGGGTTGGACTGGAGACCTCTAGAGGTCCCTCACAACCTAATTCTTTCTCTATGTACAAACCTACATGCTCGTACAAATTAAATCTTTTCTCTAACATGGAGGTTCAACTGTCTCACCATCAACCATGAATACATCACTAAAGTTGGGCAGGCCAGTTAGAAACCGGTCTTTGGACAACAGTGGTTTTAGAGTCTATCACAGGTATTTTCTCTTTATTTGATCCATTTAAAAAGTTAGAAAAAAAAGAAAAAAAAGAAAAGTCCTTCTGCAGGCCTAAAGGGAAGAACAAGCTGGGAACAGCTCTGGTTTTAACTTGGTTACGCAAATTGGTTGCAGTTTGAGAGGAAAGCTCATGGGTATTTGTGGAGCAGAGGAGACTATAAGGAAGAGGAACGGTAGGAAAACCTCTAGTCTGCATGAGACAGAGTCAGTAATTCTCACCTGTGGAACTAGAGATGGGCTTGCAGGGGGGAAGTGATTATGTGCTGTAAATCCAAAACATCTCCACAGCAACCACAACAAATGCCCCCAAAACAGAACCGGTGGATTCCTTCATCCTATACATGAATGTCCTAAAACATGATACACTTCACCCAGCGTGCCAAATGTCCTTGCGGCCACTGTTCAGCAGCATGAATCTGCATAGACAATCTATGGAAAACCCAATGCCAGAATATTTTGGCAATCATTTCACATGTAAACTACATATCTTGAAATTCAAGGGAAAGTCACAACATTTCTTAAGAAGGTGAGCCTGGAATCCACATTCATAATTCTACTAGATATAACAACCAGTATTGATTTTAAGCCATGTTATACTTTTTCCCACTTTCATCTATACTTTACTACCAGCGAATCTATTTTTCAATTTCTGGACTCATTGAAAAAATTACATTCTCTAAAAAGCTTTTTTAAAATATTGCAGAGCATTTTTAATAGAAAAAAAAATATTTGAAGAGCACAACTTTGTGCTTTTCTAGCCACAAGTCAATATAAAGCCAGGATTTTAAAGAAAAATAGTCACTGGAGACCAAATAAGATACACTGGACCTCACATACCTGTACAGACCATACAGTCTTCACCCCCAAATGGCATTTTATTTTTTAGCAATACTTAAAATAAGCTCTGCAGTGATATCTATATTGCAAAATTTGAATTTAAAAAATGTACTATATTTACTAATAGATCATGAAGTATTCACAAAATGCCATTAAAACTCAGCAAGTGCTAAGAAAGTATGTGAGTGAGCTCCAAGCTGTGTACAACACTTCTGAATCAATTCCAGTTCTATACACTGAGAAAAGATCAGTAAGATTCTGAGATGGACATGTTTCCTTTTACAGCAAAATATAATCATAAATACAGATTTTATATACATACGGATTGGCTCATTTCATTTATTCTTTCTGTACAACTTTGTGACTGTAGGCATTTCTGTGGCTCCTACCCATTTACATGGCAAAAGCAGAATCAGTCCTTCAGCCCATAGTTTTGCCTTTTTTATCACAGAAAATTGTGATTTTCTTTGTCTTTGTCAAAACCTACTTATTAAGGGTTTATAGTTCTTTAGGACCCTTTGTGCAATTCATTCAAAGCACCTTGAAATCAATAACTGATCAACCCTTATAACATTCCCGCTAAATAGGTAGATTGCATCATCTTTTACATGTGGAGAAACTGATCCATGCTTACAACAGTCCTACCAGTGGCTGGATGGGGAGCAGCTGGCTTAAGCATTTAGTCCCCACAGTGACTTATTTGATGATGATGAACTAGATGACCCATCAGTATCTGCACTAGCAAAATCCTGTACATCTAGAATAGCAACTACAGCTGAGCTATTGTCACTGGTTTAATCCTGGCAGATGTACCCTAAAGAAAAATTGCAGCAACTCTTACTATTCTACTCTGTCTCATTCCTGGCTGTCCTATTAATATAGTACTTGGCCTATCCTACAGCTCCAGTATTGGGTTTCAATCCCAAACTACAATCTCCTGTTATTCCAGCCCTTCAAATTACGTTTTACTGGCCATTACCTTGCTATTTCCAGTTATCAACAAGAAATAGAACAATGGCCCCATTCACTACCTAATCTGCAATCATAAGCAGTTTTAGGTACTGAGCATTCAGCATTCTGCAAAATCAGAAATTGCGACACATCCTAATAACGCCTAAAATGTCAGCTTATTTTTTTCAGTACTTCATTGACCATAGAAATCAGAAACATATTAAGATTACAGAAATGATAAAATACACAACTATATAAAATACAGACTCCATTGTCTCCTCTTTTAAATGGGTGCTTTATTCTCTCTGTCCTTGATCAAAACAGAATAAAGCCTGTAAAATGCAATATAGTAAAAAGCCATAGTAAATGCACTCTCACTCACTCAAAATATAGCAGGAACATAAACATTTTCCCCACCTTGTCAACTATTTCTGTCAGCATAACTGCAAGAGATGTTCATTGCAGGAGAGAGGCTGTTCATTCAATTTGCAAAAGGCATTTGAGAAAGTCCACCTTCATCTAGTCAGAGCACAGTGAGATCAGTTTCCTACACAGTACCCTGATCTGAAAAAATGGATAACCCTTCTGCTTGACTTCAGATTTAAATTTTTATCCCTGAAATATGCCAGTGACTACTAGCTGCTCTTGTATTCTTTTAGTGGCCATCTGTTCCCTTTCTCAGACTCCTTCTAGCCAAATATAATTTTCCATATTTATCACGGCAAGTCAGTAATAAGAAAGACAAATATAACAGGATTAGCTGTTATCCTAGCTGTCTCAGTCTGTTCTCTCTCACTGAGATCGTATGCTTGTGAAACCAAAAAAACACCCGAACTTATATTTTTTCAAAACTTGTTGTCACAGTGACCTCGCTATGCAGTGAGAAAAATCTATTCATCAGAACTACCAGCCTGGAAAATGAAGATTAATTAATACCTCAAGGGCTGCTTTCTCATTGGACATTAGGTTTCATTTACTGAAGGCTGAACTGTGGCATTTAGTCTGTGGTCCTCGCTGGCATCAGTGCAGAGTTGCTCTGCTCTGTGAGATAATGGGGCTCTCCTCTGGGTACAAAGAGTGAGAAAGAGCTTAGCTGCCACCCTGTCTTTCCCTTACCTCTCTTGTGTGTTGTATATGTGTGAGAGAGCACTGATGGAGATATTGCTACCTCCCCACCATCTTGTGGATATATCTAAGACAGAAAATGCTTTCCTCCTTCATACAACCAAGGAATGTTCCCTGCTGGCTCTAAATTAGTCGACAACCCAGAATAGTTCTATCTTCACTCAGAAACAAGAGTTTTCAAATAAGAAATACATAGAACTTAGTCTAGAAGCTGCAACATTTACTAACTCTCCTGGACTGAGTTTTTCACATTGTGGCCAAAGGGCAAATAGCTATTCCTTTGCACTCATGAAGGTCTAAGCAATGCCCTTGCCTGACACTATTGTTGAAGCGCACCATCCCAAAAGGCATGTCACTCTCATTTCCACCACTCCCATTTTCCATTCTTCCACATTTGGCAACTCTCCAGTCAACAAATCCTCACCAGTATTACACTTTGCATTCAAGAGAAACACAGCTTCTCCTTTTCTAGCCAAATAACAGCAGACACTCTCATGCTGGCAGGGCAGGCTCAGCCCTGCAAATGCATGGAGATTCCTTCTGGTGAAACACAAAGTAAACAGTACAAACAAGCATCAAGTGTGTCTAAGATAAATCACACCCATGCAAACATTCTCAGACGAACAAGCATGCATGTGCACATACCACTAGGTACACTCAAACTCTCATCTTCCACAGGTATATCAAGCATTTCTGAGTAATCCTCACCAAGGTTCACAAGAAGGGATTTAGTTAATGCTAAACAATGTAGTGTGTTGTAGATATTCTCATTGTGAAAAATATCCATTTGTGATACTGGAAGTTAGCAGTGCAATCCCCTGTTGATATCAAGTATGTGTACTACATAGATGGGATGCATCACAGTCACTGCCAGCACTTGCTAATACCACTCTTTTATGAGTCAGTATTCTGCTTATAAGCAGCCCTGCTGGATATTTGAGGTGGGGTATGTGACAGAAAGATGTATGCTGCATTCTCTCTGGTTTGTCTGCAATGCAGCCATTTTTTTCATTAGAGAGATTTATAATACACATTTACATGGTTCCAGAACCCTCTAGGCCCTGCTTTCCCATCTCAGGTTTTGACTCTTAACTTGTTGAGAATCTATTAACATTCCCAAGAGGGCTTACACAGGAGGGAAAGAGGAATGGATCTGGACATGCATTCAACTGTCCCACATTAAGAGGAATGTCTTTTACTTCATTTTCTTTGATTTATTTCTCTTCCTCATAATGCTTTCCATTCTCCATATTTTACTTCATGTCATTTTTGTAAGCACATTAAATTTTTCCATGTGCCAAGTCATGCAAGAATAAAAACCATCTTTAGGATGGTTCTTTTCTCATACCTGAAGAGGACCAACTAATTTTTGATAACACAAGAAACTATATAAAGTTTTCTCAGCAATATTCTCAAAGTGAGAGAAACCTGCCAGGATTACCACTAAGTTTCAGTTATGATACATTAAAGTAAAAAAACAGCTTTTAAAAAGTGTCAGCTATAAATTTCAAACTTAAGAAATCTGTTTTGTAAGGCATATCTATACTGTTTGTCTCTAACTCATTGTTAACAAAATATGTTTGCCAATATCTCTGTGAAGTAGAGTAGTATTAGTTTCCCCATTTGTAAATGGGGAATAATGGAGCAAAGGAAAGTTAAGGAACTTGCCCTGCAAAGGAACAGGTATTTTGGAGTCAGAAGAGGATTTGTTCCGTCTTAGCGTTAAGTGTTCAAGATAAGCAAATTCTCCTGTGGAAGTGTCACTGTGTTTTTATTAACTTGAGAAGTCTGTGCAAGTAATGTTGATTAGATATCACAAATTTTTATATCCCTAAAATTAGATTAGATTAATTCCACTCTTTATATCTTTTACTGTGCTCCTCCCACAGTGCAATGCATCTTGTAAAGCCACTTCCACTAGTGCCAAATGGATACCAAATGCCTTAATTTGATTTGAAAACATTCTACTCCTCCTTTACAGTTATTTCACACTCATTTACATGAGGACACAAGATATTGAGGAACCATAAACTGAACCCTCTGTGTCTAGCCTAGATGTGGCATACATACAAGTTGACCATTGCTGTACAGAAAATGAAATACTGCTACTGCAGGCTGACGCAGGGAAGATGAATGCTGAAAGTCCCCAAAGAATAATGTCAGTAGAGGTGCCAGAAAACAGAGTTAATGCATTTTAAATCACTCCTGCTCTATCTGCTGTAATAAAGCCTATGAACTAGGGCAATAATACTGTTGCTTAATCAGTGCAAAAGGAATGGGCGATGTAAGGTTTTGCATACTTCTACTTGGACAAAAATCCAACCAGATGAAACAACTATTTAAGTTTGTTGGAAATGGAAAAGCCAGTTGCTTCATTTTTGAGTTCTTGAGAAGGTACATTTTACGGGAGAGTGCAAAAGGTTGGGCTATGATAAAGTCCAGTTTGTAACATTTGAATTATCTGCTAAGAAGCAGTTTTTTCTAAAGTTTATTAACAATACTTTTCATGGTTAGGATCTGATCCCGCTCACAGTGAAAAGAACAACAAATTAGTAATGCTTTTCAATTCTAAAAGTGCTGAAAAGATAGATAAGAATCATGAATGCAATTTTACATATAAGAAATCTAAAGCATTGTGTAGCTAAGGATGTAATTATCAAAACTTTAGGACATACTTCTTAATGTCTGAGCAAGTGTCCACAATGGAATTCAAATAGGAATGGGGTACACAGGGATTTTCCAAACAGCTGTTTGGCTGCACAAAGCCATCAAGACCATAGCAACATGATTACTTCTAGGAAACAGACCGGGCAAAGGAAAGACATAGCCTAGAAATCAATGCTCAAACAGCATACACTAAAGCATCAAAAACTGTTCTTAGGACTATTTCAAGAACACAAAATGTGGTTGGCTATTCCTGGACTCAGAAGCTGAAGCTGAACAGGAATCACACGAGAAGCAGGAACTGGACATGGACTGGACCAGATAAGGACTTAATCAGATAAGCTGGTTTAAACAGAGTGGGGTGCACGGATGAAATGTAGCTCCTAAATACGTCGAAAAGCCAAAGGCAAAAAAGGTGGTAGGCAAATAAGATCATTATCTGGATGAAGAAGAACTCTTAACCTGAAACCTTGCAAGATCATCCTTTCAAGAAAGAGCTCCAGCACAAGTCCAAAACTGCGGAGATCTGAAGATCAAACTTGGGAAACATCTGTGTCATCTCTGTGATGAATGGAAATGTGAGCTAGATAGGCTAGTCCAGAAGAATCAGATCCTCTCAGTTCCTGTACCATTCATAGCTGCACTTACTAAATACCTTCCCAAATACTACTGGCCTCAGACATATACCTGCGCATTTAGATGACCTGCTAAATGGTGCAATCTGCAGAAGGAAATTAGAGGCTTCATTTCACAACTTTATTACTTCAGAGGAGTTATAGCAGTGTAAAATTGGTAGCACACGAATGAATGACCCCTCACATTGATTTTTCTGTAGAAGGTCAATTTAAAATAATGATCAAAGGTTAGGCTGAATCTCAGAAACACGCACTTTTAAATAGGCAGAACTTTTGATTCCAGATTAATTCAACTCACTGGGATTTCTATAGATCGTCTTTTTCTCTCTAGAATTAGATGTAGACCAGATGTTTAAAAAACATATCTGTTCTAATAAACCAGAAAGCCTCTTATGAAAACCAAAAGATGAATCTGAATTTTTTTGCAGAAACCAAGGTACTCTGGGATTCTAAAAATTAACCACTTGCTCACCATTTATGCAGAAACTGATAAAATACTCCTGTGACTTAAAAATGCAAATATTTCCTAACTTTTCAGCATTAATAATGTTAAAGTTTTCATTTAAGATTGTCATCTTAATTCTCCTTCACCAAACATTTAAATAATGATTAATCTAGTTAAAATACCATGCAGAATTGATGGTGCATAGTACAATAGATCAAGTTGTCTTCTTTCTGTTTTCTAATACTCATTTTCTGTTCCACACAATAGGTATGTCATAAACTAACGCTAACATGTACACCAAAGAATAAAAACAAAACAAATGCGAAACCGCTATTACCTTAGGCTGGATTCTTCTATTTTTTCTCATTCATAAATAAGAGTTATTGAAGAAGCTGAAATCACGGCAGTTTTCGCTGCTTCCTTCTCTCCCCATAACGACAGAGCTCCACGTTTAAAATCTGTCTCCATGAAATTGTTCACTTTTGTAATTTAATCCTGACATTACTGTTCGTCTAATCCAACCCTGTCACACAGGTCCCCCTCTACAAATAATAGCATGGGATCTATGATGATTTTTATGGGTGAGCTCTCTGGAATCAAATCACATGTTGTTTTACCACAGCATTGACACAAATCAAATAAAATCAAACTGAACTGCGAATATTAGCACATTTGCTGACGTGCTAGGAAATCTTTGAGGACTTAGTGCAAGCACAACATGTTTGTCAATTAAGCTCAGCATGACTGCATAACCATTCCCTTGAGGCACAACAACAAGGCGTATCATTTGCTTTCTTTTTTTTTCTCCTTTTCTTTTTCTTCCAAAGAAGTATCCATAGTGTTAGCTCTCCTGCTATAAACATAAACTCTCTAATGAAGGCAATTCAAACTCTCTAATGAAGGCTGCAGACAGCCTTTTAGATATTCCACCAGCAAAACATATGCTTGCAGAAGAAGCAGCTTTAGTTTGGAATACTAAGGGAACAGACTTCAGTGGTCTTTTTATTCAGTACACTGTAATTTGTTTTTATATTCCTGACAGGCCCCATGGGGGAATAGCTAACACTTAGTCTCAGTTCATTATTTTCCTACTTTTCTTCTAGAATGATAAAGCAATTCACATTTCATAAAGACCAGAAAATGCAGTCAAAATCTATGTCAAAGTGAAACAAAGATTTAAAAAAGCAGAAGAGCAACACAAGCATTATGACAAAAAACCTGTAATGAGTTTGGAATAAAAAAGAAAACTCCAAATCTGCTTTTTGGAAAACACTCATATTAATACTAGTTAAATTTCTTAAATTTTTAACTTTAAAAAATCATTTTTACAAACATTAATGTTATTTGGTCACTATTTCAAAATGTGTTTTCATGAAAATAAGATTCAAAACTGTAGAGACATTAAAGTTATATTCTTTCCTTTTTCAAAGTTTTTGTCTTTTGGAAATTTAAATAAAATTTGATAGGGGAGGAAAGAGAAGGACGAGAACAAAGACAAATGTAAAAGAATATCTAAATGCTGAGAAGTCAAAACCCAAAACTGTTTTGTCATTTAAAAAAAATCCCAAGGCTGTAACTTTTTCCTGTAATACATTTCATTTAGTTTTAGCAAATAGAATCTCAAAACTTGAGAAAGATTTCAGAGAATCAGCAAAGAGTTTGTTCCACATAACAGGAGATACAGCAATAAAAATAATAAATGGAATGCCTTGCACTATAATGTCTAAATGAACATCAAATTCTGCCCTTGGCTTTATATTCTGCTCCAATTTACATCAATGAAATGATCTTCTGTTTCTAGAAGTCAAATTAAGAAGTTGGAAGATGAAAAGGAAAGGGATGGAAAATGGAAAAATTGTATGACACCCAAAGCTTAATTTCTCCTCTATTTTTTTGTGAAATTTATTTGAAGATGGACCATTTCCCAAATCCTGAACCACAGTCACTATGAACAGAGTAAATCAACAACAGAAAAGTGAGCTTTTATGTAAGCATGCAAAGGAATTTTTGAGAAACGTGTCAAGACCACCCTAGTTTCCACAAACACAGTATTCTTATGAACCTGACAATCAAAAAATGCCAAGACCTATAAATAACCTTGACCATTTCAATATAAGTTATATAGAAGTTACAACACATGCCAATCTGGGGATGGTAGGAGGGGGAGAATTGGTCCTAGTTTCAGTCACCTGAAGTAGTTAAATTGATTTAGGAGGGGAAGAGGAACAGGTAAAAGAATCTGCATCAGCTCCTTTTAGAGCTCAACAAATTCCAGTGCATGGCAGTGACCAGACATCAGTATATTGCTAAAGCATATGTTATTCCTGGCAGGAAGGTAACAGATTTTAAGAGATGCTGAGCCTATGGTGCAAATTAAACTGATTCCTGCAAGTACAAAAATTCATCTGCACACTTGTGAAAGACTGAGCGGCTGTAAGCAAATGGGAGTCTAAGCAGGGCACAGTCCAGATCTCCCAATTTGCCAGCTAACCAGCTGTTTCCCAGACCCCTGAAAGCTGAACTGCACCTTCTGGAAGTTAAAACTCCCAGTGCTCTCTGCCATTGCAGCATCTCCATCGATGGTTAAATGTTTGCTCACCTTACTGTGGGTAGCTCCTGCATCTGCTGAATAGACATCAGGCCTATCCACAATGCGAGAAACAATGCCACTGACATGACTCTTCTTCAGGACATTTTTTTTCTTACACATTAGACTCTAATATTTTAATGAAAGTCTTGCAAATCATTTACTGTCACATTTCCTTAGTTAGAACTTCCAAAAGCCCTGCTGCTAATGATAGGCGACATATTTTCTGCTGTCATAAGTGTGCATCACTTCATTCCTCCACAGAGAAAGGGCTCAAAGTAGAATGAAATAACTTGTTTATTAGGAGCATACATACATTCATGCAAGACCACTCTTTTACCTCTCCTCTGCTCTATGCTTGCATATTGCTACTGTATCATTCACTACATCTCCCATTCTTCTGGCTGTGTGTATACAGCAAATACTAGATTAATTTCTCAAAAAAACCCACAAAAGTCAATTTTTCAGATACTGAAAGGATGGAGGACTCTACCGTAAATAGTCCTAACATCATCATCCCAGCCTTCTGTGATGGGATGACTGGCTGCATAGATGAGGGGAGAGCAGTGGATGTTGTCTACCTTGACTTCAGCAAGGCTTTCAACACTGTCTCCCATAACATCCTCACAGGTAAGCTTGGGAAGTGCTAGATGAGTAGACAGTGAGGTGGCTTGAGAACTGGCTGAATGGCAGAGCTCAGAGAGTTGTGATCAGCGGCGCAGAGTCTAGGTGGAGGCCTGTAGCTAGTGGTGTCCCCCAGGGGTCAGTCCTGGGTCCAGTCTTGTTCAACTTCTTCATCAGTGACCTGGATGAAGGCACAGAGTGCACCATCAGCAAGTTTGCTGACAATACAAAACTGGGAGGAGTGGCTGATACCCCAGAAGGCTGTGCTGTCATTTGGGGAGACCTGGACAGGCTGGAGAGCTGGGCGGAGAGGAACCTCCTGAAGTTCAACAAAGGCAAGTGCAGGGTCCTGCAGCGAGGGAGGAATGACCCCATGCACCAGTACAGGCTAGGGGCTGACCTGCTGGCAAGCACCTCTGCAGAGGAGGACCTGGGAGTGCTGGTGGACACGAAGTTAACCATGAGCCAGCAATGTGTCCTTGTGGCCAAGAAGGCCAATGGTCTCCTGGGGTGCCTTAGGAAGAGTGTTGTCAGTAGGTGGAGGGAGGTGAGCCTCCCCCCCGCCCCCGACTCAGCCCTGCTGAGGCCACATGTGGAGTAGTGTGTCCAGTTCTGGGCTCCCCAGTACAAGAGGGATGTGGCACTACTGGAACAAGTCCAGCGAAGGGCTACAAAGATGATGAAGGGACTGGAGCATCTCTCCTCTGAGGAGAGGCTGAGAGAGCTGCGCCTGTTTAGGCTGGAGAAGAGAAGACTGAGAGGGGATCTTATTAATGTATACAAATATCTGAAGGGAGGGTGTCAAGAGGATGGAGCCAGACTCTTTTCCGTGGTGCCCAGCGACAGGACACGAGGCAATGGGCACAAACTGAAACACAGGCAGTTCCATCTGAATATGAGGAAAAACTTCTTTACTGTGAGGGTGACAGAGCACTGGAACAGGTTGCCCAGAGAGGTTGTGGAGCCTCCATCCTTGGAGATGTTCAAAAGCCGTCTGGACACAATCCTTGGAAACATGCTCTAGGTGACCCTGCTTGAGCAGGGTGGTTGGACTAGATGTTCTCCAGAGGTCCCTTTCAACCTCAGCCATTCTGTGATTATCTCATGAGATGCCACAGCAAAATCCTGCTGCCACTGCAACACATTTTTCTGGTGTTTTGTTCTCCCTCCAGGTGTGGACACACAAAACCTTTCACTAGCATTGACTGCTCAGACAGATAAAACGTCAATGTGTTGGTGGAGAGCAGTAATGATCCGCTGTAGATTCTTTGCATATCTCAGATCATGCCCAAAATACTACAGCTTAAAGATAGTAACAGGGTTTAGACTTGAACTTTACCTGGATTACTTTCACCTCAGAGAAGCAAGCATAAATCTAAAGCACTTAAAGGATGTCTGAATGCATATCAAAATTACTTCAAATAAGACATTCAAAGATTTATATTAATAATAAGGGATAGTATTTTATTAATATCATACAATAATTATAAGACATGAATATTCATACTGAAGATGGTCACAACAGTTTAAATTACCAATCTTACCATTAGAATTATCATATGCATTACATTATAACTTGAAGAGATGCTGGCCTTTTACTAATGAAGGGGTGTGTCTTGCTCCATCTAACCAGGCAACACATGGAAAAGAGTACTGATGTAATACTGATAGCCAGTAACAGCAAGATTTAGGAACTGAAGATGATTTGGTACCGAGACACCCAGTTTGGAGGTTCAATGAAGATTAAACAAACAACTAAGGAAGTGGCTGGTGGATGTCTTAGTTTAGATGAAGTGTCCTGGCAAATGAATTGTCAAATCCTGATGATTTGGATCAGTGCTGGCGACAGCAGATGTCTCATGGCAAAGCAAACACGTGCAATTGGCATCTCTCAAACTGCTAGTTCCATCTAATTCTGACATTTTGAAAGTGTGGTGAATTCTCCCATAACTAAATGTTGATAGACCAAGTGGGGATCTAGGTGGCTTTGCAGTGGATTCTGAAGAATTTAAAAAGCTGTTCAAAATCATACTTACAGCAGGCAGAATATAAAGGGATTTTAATGTGTGCTGTTGTTATTGATTTGTGGTGGTACAAGCACTTATTCCACTAATATTCTAATAATAATATTCTAACAGTTTATTAGCTTATGAAAATGCAAATGCAATCTATTCATCCTTATTTATCCTTTTGCATCACAGAAGGACAACAGCTTAGGCAATGAAAGAGAATTAAGGCCAACTCATGATTTGCTTCTACTTTTTTTTTAATTATAAATTCTTAAAGCCTGATCCAAACCTAATGAAATCAATGAAAGAACCCTCCTGACATCAGTGGGCCTGAATCAGGCCTTCAACATAGCAATATCTGGGTCTCAAATGTGACAAAAGAGAATTTCTAAATCTTAGTTTTGACTGAAAGGGTGATTTAGTACATTTTCCAGTGTTCTATGGTTTTATAAAGGTTGGGTTTGGAAAGAAAATGTCCAGATTTTCCTTGCTAGTGTTCCTTTAAACTAAGTATAATGCAGATTTTGCTATGTCACCAATATCATTTAAATTCAAAGCACTAGAACTGAAAAGAAGTGACTTAATTTAGACTTACATCCATATAACTGATAACAAAGTGCGCCCACAAATCTCTCATTTTTCAAAACTTCTGTTTGAGTCCTGATTTATCTAGATCAAGAAATCCTTTTGATTGTATACATCATGTAATTGATTTCACAGCCATATGGCTGTACTGGTCCCTCTGCTAGGTCTGGAAGTGACTGGTATGAAAAACACTGTAATAATAACAGCTATGCCATTCACTAAATAATTGTTCTTTGCATATCTTCCGTACTTCACTAACAATAATTTTCCTATATATACACAAGCAACTGAAACATCGTTCTTTACAGCTGGTCATGTAACTCAGGAGTTACTTTGAATACTTATTCTAATTCATCACTTACCAAAAATAATTGAGGGAATTGTGCCTCACTGGATGGTTTTTGTGCTGCTTTTCTTTTGCATACTGACTGGCACATATCTTCTTTAAAATTTCTTTCTGTTTGAAGGAATATAATGGGAGGGATCCAGTAATAATATATAAATGGAATATAGTAAGTAAAACAACATAAAAGCAATGCACTTAGCTTATATAAGCAGGAATTGCATCAAATTCCTCATTCTTATAGGCAGGCATCTAGGTGCAATTGCACTGAAGGAGGAACCAGAGGATTTTCTTACTGTAAGCACTATTCTTCCTCCACCCCATCTCTGACTTCTGTAGTATGGACTTTAGTGAGGCATAATATGATGAACATAATAATTAAATTAGTAAAGAAAATTTACAAAAATTTGCATGGGGAATTAATGCAGACAAATCAATCCACATGTATGTAATGAATGACATTTGTTTGCTGTGCAGATTTGGGGTTCCTTGAGGAGTTTTTAATTAATTTTTTTTGGTTAATGTTTTGATATATTATTTGACTGGAATTATCAGTCAGGTATCAGGAACAACTTTGTGCTGTTAATGAAACTTAACATTGCTAGGAAGGGACTAGCCCCAAAATGTATTCTCACGTAAAGCTGACATCAGTGTTCATAGCAAACAGGAAGGTAGAAAAGGAAGGAGGATATGTGATCACAGCAGAACAATTACATGTTACATGCTAAGAGGCAATCATAGACTTTTATAACCAAATGGCAGAGGTTTTTATTAGGTAACCTAGGAAGAATGTTGGAAGAAGGGAAGATTTAAGAATAAAGATGACATTTTCAAAACTGGACAGTTCAACTATGAAAATGAGAGTAAAGATGATAACTGAATACAAACAATGGGCAGCTGCATATGCAATTGCCTGAAAATCGCTCTTCCCAACCTTATTATGACTTCAAAACTGAGGAAAATCAAGTCTCAGTCAAAAAAATAGAAGTGGCATCATGGCTGCAATGAACCATTTAACACAAAAAATCTAGGGCAAACATAATCTGAATGAGTGGAGAAGTAGAGGAACAGACTTCAGCTCTGCAAATGAGCTATCTAATTATTATTAGAAAACAGAACACACACGCACATATACATACATACATATATATACATACATACATACACATACATACATATCTATATATATAAAAAAACCAGAAGCAAGTCTATTTCTTTCTAACTATTTGAGTTAGTCTGATGACTTTTGCTAAACTTTACCTCACTTACAAACTTAGTCCATCACAATTGCAGTTACATGGCTCCTACTAAAAATAAAGACAGCCTTACCCATACATTTTTATTATGAATAAAAACAGATGTAATGATTAGGTGGACATATGTAAAGGCAGCATGCCCTCCAGAGAGGGCAGAAGTTCAGCCACATCCATCTGCCTACAGTTTGCTATTGACCTGAATAGCTCTGAGTGGGTCACTCCAGGTGAGCCCTGCAAGGGCTGTACATGAAGACCAGGGACCTAATTTAGGCAAGATGGACTACCTACCACTGGTATCTACTTTTAGCTGTTGTGAGGTCTATCCTAGCTACTCTGGTTCCAGCGGCCAAAATCCTGTTTTCATAAAAGATGTAAGCACTTAAGCATATCAAACACACTGGTGCATGCTTAGTGCAGTGGTTCCTTGCTACCCACTTCTCCTCCTGCTCTCCTCCAGAGAACTCATTTAGTGGTCCATGCTCATCCCCCGACATCTCCTTCCCAGAAGAGCAGCAGCAGGGAGCCTCAGCAGCACAGCTGCAGCCAGAGGTACAGAGATACTGGAGTATGAGGATGAAGGGGTGCAAAAAATGAGAAGGGTCTGAACTATCTCCTATACCGGCAGCACTACCATCCCTGCTGCTGCCTCCCCAGAGTATTAACAGCTCCTGGCAGTGCTATGTTTGGCAAAGGGGCCAAGCTAGCAAGCCGGGCACACCTCCTTGATTCACCTTCATGTTGCTGTTCATCATCAGCTGGGAATCAATGGTCTAGGGAGATATGTTTCAGTGCCTGGACACCATGGGAAACCTCGGGGATTCAGACTTCAGTCTACATTTCATGTGCAGTTATCAAATTGAGCAATCAGCTATGACTTGAATACATGTAGTTAAGGCAAGACCTCTGTGGGAGAGACATGTAGTTGTCTCAGGCCCTGATTCAGAAAGATATTTCAGTGCACAGCTAAACTGAAGCATGAAAGCAATTCTATTCACTTCAAAGGTCTGTGCTTACAGTCTTTACTGGATCCAGGCACTGATACAATCTCAACACATAAGCTGAATTTTAATACATTCACCTCACTGTATTAACGATAGATGTGCCAAAAAGTCCAAACGAGGCAAGTGTGTATAGTTACTGTTAATTTAAATAAAAGATTTGAAGTATATATTTTGCCTCACTTCCTCTTTGGAAAGGAGGAATGTGCTAGAAATTATGCCCCAGTGCTATTTCAGCAGAAACATGTATTTAATAAAGGAGTTTTCCTATGACTCAAGGGAAATAGATCACTAATACTCTCTTCATGTACATTATAAAGACAAAGAGTATTAGGGAGATTTCAAAGGAGAACCATTTCCTTAACTATTATTTATTATTGTACAAATAATAATTAGTATAATACTGCTTACCATACACACAAGTGTTGTGCTGAACTGTCTTGATACTGGTTTTACCACAGTCTTGTCTCATACTTTGGACAATAGCACTCATTCTCTTATCCTGTGTCAAAGACACTCCCTGCATCTTCAAAAACAATATATAAATTAATGTCATCATCAGAACAGTAATAAATCATATTACATGTTAATAAAGAAGAAATTTGCTCACAAACCCTTTTCTATTACAGTGAGATGCACAGAAAGCAGCAAGACTGTACACAGAAGTTTCTGCAGTATATGCTCAGTAATATGGCTCAGGAGTAATAGGGATCAAAATTTGGGAGCTAGGCACAGTTCCCACTTAGGAACAGGTTGGCTGTGATATGTGGAGGACAGAATGGTTCACATCACTTTAATAACATACTTCCCTATTCTTTCAGGAGCAGCCAGAAAAATCTGCCTCCAAATTTTTTTGGCTAGAACGATGAACAAAAACAAATCAAGAAGGGGAAGTGGAAGCTGATCTCAACAGAGACAAGCTCATTCATATGTTCCAAAGTGTACACAGTTCAGTGGAGAATATAAATTCTATTATCACTTATCATTGTTTATCATAAACTCCCCGAGGTTAATGAAGATATAGTGCACAAAGCTGACGAATGAAGAGAATCAGACTTTGTACATATAAACCCTATAAATTAGAGATGGAAAAAAATATTCCCATACAGATCATGTGTTTTCTTTAAATGATGATTTTAAAAGTAGACACCAGTCCCACACTCATTCAGTACATTCAGTGCCATATCTATATCTTACTGATTTAAATGCTCCCAGGAATTTCTGCAGCTCTCCATAATTATAGCTCCTTTGTAGGTAGCCTGAATACCTTATCTTAGTAAATATATCCCATTTGCCTTTGCTTTGTGGTCACATCTGAACCTTCCTACAAAAGGCCATCTTTTCTGTCTGACATTGGTTGCATGATCCATCATAAGGGCAGATGAACTGGGTGGGGGCAGCCAGGCAAGGCATAGAGTGCTAAGGCCCATCTGCATGGCAGGAAAATGAGCTCGAGAGTGTTCACTGAAGGCTCTTTTTTGCAAACGCACCAGCTGGCCTGCCTCTCCAAAACATGCAGGCTGGCAGTGGCTTTGTGATTACTTCTGCCCAGACATGTGAACAAAGCCATGGAGAACACCTTTTACAAGGAATTTCAGTTCTACCTAAAACCGTTACAGAAGAGCTAGATGTTACTAATAATGTTATGATCAACCTGCTAGGTTTTCATACATGCAGACACAGAGCCTTAGCCTACATTATGTCCTGCAGATTAATGCCTTTTGTATGAGATATGATTAAATCCAATCAATGCTGAGAGGGTTAAGTGCAAGTAGAATTTTAAAAATCTAACGGTTAGATTTTATAAGCCTATCATTCTGATTTCCATCTTACATTTAATTTCTTGAAAATGTTATGACTTTTAACAAGTAGTATTCAAAGACTTATTAAAGCCAGAGTATCCCATAACCAAGCTAACTATACACTGGAGGCAGTGAATATGATTACTTTTAGTAGAATTTCTATGGATGAAGTTCTAATATTTTACAATATTTCAAAAACAGCTTGAAAGACTTCAGAATATAAGCATTTACTTTGGAGATTTTCAGCTTATGAGACTACCTGTAAAATTCATCCTGAAATTTTAAATGGTAGTCTGGGAAAACACAGATGATTACCTGAACTGTGCAGTTTTTAAATCTGGAATCTCATGACCAAACATAACTAAGTATGAATGATCACTATAAATGGGAAAAAGGGCAAGAAAAATGCCTGTGAGTCATCAGACAACAGTCTTCAAAGGCATTTTAAGTATGCTGTTTGGAGACTGGTACAGGAACCAAGAAACTCTGCACCTTAAACTAGTCTAATTCTATCTTCTTGCTACATTAGATACTAAAGTAGTCTTCAGTGTTGAAAGCCCTTGTTTCACTCTTGCCATAACTCTATGGCAAAAAAAAAAAAAAGATGAAACAAAGACATATTTAATATTTGACCAAGTTTAATCTATTTGACACTTATTGCCAGGCCACCTTCTACGAGTTTCAAACCTGGTTACAGGTTTGAAAAGAAAACAGCCACGATCAGTATTTTCAGCTACACACATTTACGCACCATACTAGGGTACGAGAGAGTTGATGGATTTAGCCTCAACCAGCTGCTCCAGGAGTCCACAACAGAGCCACTGGCTCTCAGAATGCAACGTGACCATCTGGGGTGTTTAGACCACCAGCTTCGGCAGTGGTACCTGTCACATGTCCTCTGTATGCTCTGGCGCAGGGAAGTAATGAAGAGGACACCCTAAAAGGCAATTCTATCATTATCTTGGCTCCCTTTTAAGCAGAGATAACCCTCCCATACCAGCAGAAATTATCCACCTTGTAAAAATTGTGACCAAGTGCAAAAGATCATAGTTAAAATTAAAAGTCTTTATATGCTAAGTAGGCACAATGGTGCCTTGCTGTAAGTTCTACCTAGGATATCCTCCAGAGGTTGATTCAGAATTGTTCCATTTAGTGAATTCTGCTGTGGTTTTCCAAGATCAGTAGGAAACAAATTATTTTTAAAAATAAAAATTGACAATATTAGTTATCACTGAGCATTAGCTTCAAAAGACCTGACCTAAAGCCTCCTGAAATCAAGACTAACTGCAATTTCAGTTGACTTTGAAGGAAGACTAAAGAGATTTCAGACAGGTATGAGGACCTTGTGGTTTAAACCATGCTGTTATTGTTAAGAGTAACTTTCCTGAGTTGAGTTGGTTGAAATTCATTGTATACATTCTGAGAGGATAAAATATAGGTAATATTGGGCATATATCCCTCACCTCCCACCTCTTTTCCTAATGGGATGTGTTATCACAGATCATAAGGCTAAATACTGAAGAAACTGCATATATTCAGCATTGCTATAGTCTGCTCTCCTCTCCCATGAGTTTAATTAAAATACATTTTAAAAACATTACTATTTCAAACATCAAATTACTATTTATAATTAGTAACAGCAATCTGGGTATGTCCAGACTGAGAACAACTGAGAGCAACAAGATGTTTCTTCATGTGTACTAAGATATAGACTTCAGCAAGAGATAGAGAGGCTGGAAGAACACTGTAGTTTCATGATTGTTTTAAATGAACACTGTTGCTAAAAGAGGATGGAGGGCAGGTATTCTTAATTCTCAGCTGTCCCCTCTTTTGTGCCAGCACAGATGTTCATGAAGTCACACAATAAATTGGATCAAAAACTAGTTCAGGTCAATTAATCCAGCAAAAAAAAAAAAAGCTCAGCTTAGTTTTAACTTGCATCAGTTCCTTTCCAATTTACCTTACAATGGTAGAAATGTTAAGTGCGGGTAAGGACAAGTGACTGGGGTTGGAGAGGGCCTGAGTGCCTTTTTCAGTAGCTGCCTTGCCATGCTTATAGAACAACACCGCTGGTAGCATCTCTGTTGCGCTGAGCCACTGCCTTTACTATCTGACATTTAAATTGGGAACACAGAAATGTCTCAGCTAGGTTTGGCCTCTCTTGCTGGGAGCTTTAGAAGTAGAATAATTAACTGTCCCCATCCCTAAGAGCTCATAGTTTCAAAGGCAGCCATACCAGGTGAGAAAGAACGGGGAAAGACAGATACTGTTTTGTAACTTGTGAATAATTCTTTGCCATGAATTTTGTGTCAGCTTAAAAGCTTTATTTTAACCCCTTTAAAACTGAGGTTTTTTAAATATTGAAATATGGTGACTCTAATAACTATATTTCGAGGAAAGTAAACACTTATCTCTGCCCTCTGTAGAGCTGTGAAACCCAGCATACATTAGCTGAGGCAATGTTGACAATCCTCATTCTTAATTTTGAAATTACATTTTTTGAAATTACAGTTTGAAATACAGCATGTTACATATAACAGAAACTTGCTTAGCCTCTAGTTTCTTATGTCCTGTTCCTTTTACATTCCATAAAGCATAGCTATTCTGTACGAAGATCCCACACAAGCATTAATATCCCAGCAGCCTAATTCATTGGATCACTGATTTTCCCTGGTAGCATTCGAATAACAGATCAAAATCAGTGTCAGAACCCTGACAACAATTAACAAAATAACTGTGAACACTCAAGCAGAGATTATTTTTACTGAAATTAACTGACAGGATCTGAATAATTCAGTAGGACTTGAACAGTCCAGCAAAAGTGAAAATCACAAGTTGCATCTGAAATTAAGCACACTATCATAAAATCAGCTATGAATTCCACATTAATGATTTATGACTGAGAATGAATTGACAACATCAGAAGTGCTGTGATTACTCAAGAGAGTTCAAATAAGAGAAAAGCAGCTATTCTGCACTCTCAGGATTCTAGACACCTGCGAAACTACTGATGTATGGAAGTTGTCCCTAATACCAAATTTGACTGGAACACACATTTAACGCAAATAAGATATCATTTTGAATCTTTCTCTCACCCATATTCTACTGCCACCTCCATAAATCTCTCAGCTGCTCATTCCCCCATTTTCATTACCAATTAATGAAAAAAAGATTACTTTCCCCAGGTTGCATATGGGTCATCTGTCTCTGTGCTTTTGGTCTTCTAGCAAAACACACAATAATCCAAGAAGTGCAACCATGCAGCACACATGACTTATTTACCACAGCATGTTAAAATACATAAATGATTGTGTAGAACAACTTTATTTTTCTTTTAAATTTATTTTTGTGCAACCTTGAGTCAGAAAAATCAATTTTGGAGGAGAAAAGAGGACTATTTGGGAACCAGGATTAAACAGTACAACTGGGGATTCTGTTATTATTATCACATTTTGTTTTTACACAGAGAACCAACATGATTAATAGTTCCCCCCCTCTGGGTCTCCTTCAGCCATGAAGGAGACAGATCAACATGCCTTTGAAATCTTTGGGTAAATTGTTAAAATTCAAAGAAGAAATACACAAACAACAGTAGTAGGTGGTCAAGATTACAGTGGCTGTGCCACAGAAGTTTTCCATCCTTTAATATTTTGGGTATATAATACCAGCAACTCCTCATGTCCGAGAGAGTTGCGAGATGCAATGCACTAAAGAACAAGTCTACTGAAAGTCCTACTGAGGGAGAATCAGGAGAGAAGCACCTTCTTGCCACGGCAATCAAATGTGTAAGGGAGACTGAGCAAGCCAAGCTAGGATATAGTCCACCCTGCCATCTTAGGCATCCTGGTCCCTTCCAACTCCTTAGAGGGAGGTATGTCTTAGGGCACAGGAAGTTAGATTTCCCTGCACTGCTTCAAATACAAAGTTCATAATTAGCACTGGCCTTTGTGAGAAGAGCCCAGAGAATGAAGGAGGATTTGGATGATTACCATGCAATCTGGCCCTGGACAATAGCTGCCAACTGTTTCCTAATTTTAATACAGTGAAATACTATGGCATTTTGAATTACTGAATAAGTTAAATCTATGCCTCCAACTTCGCCAGTCTGCACAGTTCTCTTACCTTTGGTTGTGCTGAATGCATTCTTTTTCCTGACTTCACTATGTTGGGGAAGATGACAGATCTGCTCATTCTTACATTTTCAGACTTGTATGTAATTTTGTTCCTATGAAATGGGAACAGAGAAACTCAGTCAGCTGGGCCAACCTCACAAGTTACATCAATATTACTTCTACCCAGTTAGGAATGAAACTTTTTACGCTCGAGGAAAATGATATCAAACATCCTGGAAAAGAATTATATATTGAAGCTAATCAACCAAGTGAAATAATGCAGGAAACACCTACTCTTACATAATTTATCTATGAAAGAATATTAGACTAAAGCTGTGCTCTTGATAAGATGATTAATGGTTATTAAATTTCTATTTGTTCTTCTATTCCAGATGATATTTGGGAGTAAAACCACAGATAGTTGGAAAATGTAACCTTGGAATACCTTCTGGTTGCTTTTTTTCTTTCTCTTCAGCTAAGCATATTAAGCATTTAAAGCTACAATATACATTAGGGCACATATACTGCAATGTAATCTTTTATTTATTAAATGATAATTGCCTTTTTTATAGAACACACATGTTCAAAGAATCATTGACATTAAATATAGAAAAGATTTATATTATCATCCTCAAATCAGTGCACATTTATTTTCTACAGGAATTAAAGTGGAAACCCACTTTTCTAGCATTCACCAATCTTGATGAGTTGGATAACCAAACACTGGGCTGCTGAAAATTGTAAGGCACCAGTCACTGCTAATGTAAGTACAGTATATACATTGGAATGTCTTCATTCTTATTTTGTCTTCTGCCAAAGTACTAAATAGAGTAGACAATTCTATAGCAGATCTGAAGAACGGTTAACTATGCAAGGGACTACCACCTAATATTCTCACTATCTATTTTTATCTTTTATTCTGTGTTTCATTGTAGTGCCCTATTTCCTTTTAGAACCTCTGGTGTGCACATACACCATTCAACTCTGATATGAGCACACTTTGCAAATACAGATGTCAACCACACATCCTTCCCTTGCTGGAGTAATAACAACGTACTGCCCTCTAGTGTTGATTTTCTGTATATTGGTACAAATGTCTGTTTGCATTCTAAGAAACGTGTACCTAACTTTTTAAGTTTCTGCTGAGATAGGGGTTACAAGGTATTTCTGAAAAAAAAAATCGGATTATAATTCTTCAGAATCCTTCAACTTAATTAATCCTGAAAAATGAACAGAATTAAAGCAAAATTTATACAGATTTAGGATGGCTACTGAAAGTAAAGAACCATGAGATACCCAAGTAAGATCTCTCATCTGTTCAAGGAGGGAAACAGGCAGATGATCTGTCCTCTTTGGATGTACTTCACAAAGTGCCCTATCTCTAAGCAGATAAATATCATCTGTCTTTCATGTTTGATCAGTTGTACTGTTTCATCCTTCAGATGACTTCTTTGCTCTTCAGACTCTTGAGTTTTGATGACACCATTAACTATGACTGCCTTGACCCTAAGATCCAAGATTATGAGAAAGGATTTGGTTAAAATAGAGGAATTGAAATGCCTAAGTATTAAACAGATAGAGATAACCTTAAATACACTACAGAATATGTAGATTCTGTCTTTTACACACAATGCCGATTGGTCAAATTAAGTCCTTTCCTGCTCTTACTCAGTTAAGTCCGGGAAAAACTTACCTTTACCTTTTTAGAAATCAGAGGCATACTAAACACCAATTAAAAAAGCAGGGTGGAAAAAAATGACATTTTTTATTTTCAGTATCCCATTAAATGAAAGCATGGGAACAACGCATGCTCAAAGTCTTTGTTAAAAACTTACACAAGCATACTGAATATTGGGTGTGCGAGGACTGGAAAGATTTAGCACAGCAGAAACAGACTTAATTCAAATAAGATCTGTTTTTTCACAGCTTTTGAACTTCTCAAGAAAATGATGTCACACATGAGTGGAGAAAGACCAACATTTCTTTGAAACTTTGGGACAAACTGTTTAAAATGCAAAGTGCAGTTTTCTGCATAGATCACAGGAAGTGGTAACATTGGCTTTGCATCTTTGTGGTTTGCACTATGTTAATAGTCTGTTGGTAAAGAAAGCTGAGACAATAAAATTGATCAAACATGACAGACATATTTACCTGCTTATAGACAGGGCACCATGTAAAGCACATCTAAAACCCCCTGTCCAAAATTCCAGTGGAGTTTAGGAAAGAGTAGGCTGTGGAATTGATGTGCAGTTTAATGATGCAGTTGACAAGCTTAGCATTTTTGTTCCTATTACAAAAATAATCAGAAAAGGTTTGTTTCTCTTATTATATTAAGCAGCTCTGAGAAAGCAGTAAATTATACCTTCAATATTTAGCTACTGGAAAGATACAGCATTTCACATTAATAGAGTATCTGAAAAAAATAGTCAATACAGACCAGGGAAATGAGGGCTGGGTTTCAGAACCTTTAAATCATATAATGAACTATAAACAAGCTGAGAGCTTCTGAATCAAAACTAAAATTATTTTTTTCAGAAATAAGAAAAGCTGAAATAGTGATCTTTTTGCCTTATGATGGTAACATGATTGATAATGTATCCAGAGCAAACAGACAACCAGTCTGCTACCTAAACACCAGAGAAGTCAATAAAGGAATGCTTTGCAATGACAGATGATGGTGGCACTACATGTATTTGAGTACAGTGGACAGTTATATTTAGTGGTGGCTAATGATTTTTCATATTTCATTGAGATATGACACATACTATCCTCTACACATACCATTTTCTACAAGATGTTTCTAAAGAAATGGAAGTAATTGCTCGCTACAGAAATTCTGGTCAGTTAAGTTGCATTAATTTTTTGGCTGCAAAATTTTTATTTTCTCACATGCTGCCTCCCAGGCATGTTACCAGAAAGAGGACAGAGAAACACAAAGGAAAATATCAGACTGACAAAACTATACTAAGACAATATCCATTCTCAGGCTGATTGAGCTACTGAACAAACAGTAAAGTGTACTTTCATTCCCTTCCAGCCCTGAGTTTGTTAAAAACGCTTTGAGAAAGAGGAGGAATTACATTGCACAAGGAAGTGCAAGCAATATGACAACACATCAACACTAGACTTTCACTAAACTCCAGCTCAAGAAAGTCTGAAGAGATCAGCTTACAGCTGAAGATGCAGTGAAGTGTAACAAGTCTACAGGATAAATGAAAAACTCAAAGATTTTATGTCACTACCACTACTGAAAAGCCTTCTAACAGTGTGCTCTGCTAGACTGAAGTTCTGGACTAGATCACCCGAGGAAGCTGGGCTAACTCCATCCCTCTAAGAGAAGATTTAGACAAGCAAGTAACTGATCCTGCCTCCAAGCTGGGGATGAACTACATGACTGCTCAGAATCTCTTCCACATTTATTTTCTCCTATCACAGATATGATAGTTTCTGTAACAAATTCTTAGATATCTTTTGTTGAAATCGGACATATAAAAAATTCAATGTAGGGCTGAGTCTGAGCATAGAAACAAAGCTTAAACAAATCATTGTCAAAAACTTTTAAGCAGAAAAAAGTTTTTATAAAAAGCATCTCTAACACTAAACACTAGCTTTTATCATAAAAGATCACTCACACATTACATTATCTACTCCACTAATTCATAAATCACCAATTATTTATCCCTAACTCCCTCAATTATAATTGTATAGATTATTTTATTTATATTTTTAATGTTTTTGTTTTATTTCATGAAGTTATTTTGTCTCTACATAGACAAGAAAATCAGAATGAAGACAAAATTATATAGTATTCATAAAATATTGACAAAACTCAATTTTAAGGAAGACTACTTATTCTTCCAAGTCAAAATCTCTTTATCCATCTCTCTCCTTCAATCCACTGTGATATTTCAACACCACAGAAATAATTGTCTGTGAACATGCTATCTCAGGTGTTCTCTGAGCACCACCGAGGAACTCAAATTTAGTGCACTATCTCGGCTTCACAGACACAGTAAGGATTTCTTTAGCACCCTTTCTAATCTCACCAGTGACCAAAACTCCCACCGAAAATGAATGCAAGTTGTCTATGGATTATGAATGTAGGCTATACAATAGAGTCCGTGAGTGTGGATAAATCAGGAAAAATGAATGAGAGCTGGATTCAAAAGCTTGTTTTCATTCTAATGCTGGAGTTTCCAGACACCCATGTCTGCTGCAAGCCCGTTCAGCATCTTCTGAAACCATTTGTTCTTCCAAATCAAGAAGGCCCAGTCCGGCTATTGCTTTTTAATATCCTCCTTTAAATAATACTCTGTATTTATTATTAAAGAATATCAAATCTAACATCTAGTCCTTAACATATTAAAAGGTATTACTAAACCAGCAGTTCTTAAGAGCTGCTGAGCCAAAGCATCAATGTTATTTGCCAGCCTGTTGTTCATAGATCTTAATGCACAAAGATGTCTTCCATGAAATGCCCAGTGAATCACCATTTTCTAGAATGGAGTCTATGGGACTTGTGTGGCACCAAGAATGAGGAGAGGCAGTAGGTGTACCCAAACACATAGATTCATCCCACCAATCAGCACTACTTAACCTGAGGTTTTGTTTTGTAGGTTTCTACCGGTTTTGCTTGTCTGGTGATTTCCTCTTTTTTTGCGGCATTATGTCTACTCTCAAAGAGAGTATCAAGTGAGAGATGCACTGATGACATAGAAGAACATCTGGAGGTATATAATGCTGCTACAGGAATATTCAAAGAAATTTCACACTGCTGGGTCCCTAAGATTTTGCCATTTTCAATCTCTTTTTCTTAAGATTGTCTAGGATGAGGCCTATGTATTAGTCTTGGAGCATGATGTCTTCAGGCCAGTGGAATTTTGCAGATTATTTCTGTGATGCAGCCATATTTTCTATGACAAATCTGCATTATTATGGTCATAGCAACCAAACTGAACTGAAATGTTATGCACAGGGAGCTTTAAACTAAGTTAGAGTGGATTCCATCTCTAAAAATAATGTATCCAGAGTTGCAATCAGAGCTGTCAAAAAATCTCTCTGCTGTTCTGAAGCAAGAGGTGATCTTTAGATCATGCAGGGTATTTACTCAAGACAGTCATGACTTTAGAGGAGTTAGGTAGCTTTATGTTTAAATAGAAAATTATTTATGTTTGTGGACTAACCATGTCTAAAAGTAGGATTTCAATCTCATGATACAGTACAGTAACTACTACTTCAATACTTCATAAAATCCAGTAACTATGCACGGTCTTATGGTCCTCAAAGACTAAGGAACCCAAAGCAAAAACCTCATGGACTGAGCCTGACTAATGCTGTTGACTTCCAATAGAAGTATTCACATGCAAAAATATTTGCAGGACTACAGCTAAAACTTAGAAATGATTTTCAAAATTAATAAAAACAACTACCATGATCAGACTTTTATTTTACTTTTTTTTTCAAAAATATGTTCTAAATAGCATCCATATATATAAATATAATACATAAAAATCAATAAAATCCAAGTATAAGATATGCAAACATTAACTAATTTTGAGAAAAAGTGGAGAAAATATTTCCAGGAGGGTGGAAAGTGATGACTTAACGTTTTCAAGAAGTATTTTTTAAATATGTGACTTTCACTTGCGTTAAGAATCCATCTGAGATATTAAATTCTGTAATTGACACAGTGCTGTCTAGACTATATTAAGGCCAAGAGTCTAGGTATCAGAGAGTTAAAATTATCACAAATGCATATCTCTGAGTATAATCCATCAAAAAGCTGGTGACCCAGAGGTCACCAGGATTAAATAATTATTCAAGAGCACTTAAGGATGCCTAGCATTTTTCAGAATAAAAATTCGTTATAGTTTCAGACATGTACAAAAATGACTGTCCCACAAAACAGATAATGCCATGAAGCTTTTACTGCCCACTGGCTTTCTGCCGTCCATTTATAAGCAAAACATTTCTCGAAGTCTTTTCCAAATACAGTCCTTCAAGTAGCATCTTGTCACTGACCATTCAACTGCTGGCAGCACTTGGATGCAGTGGTTTGACTCTTGCTAGTCTAGAGAGGCCAAGTCTAAGACACTGTGTAGGTGACTTAACCGAGACATATTTCACTGAGTTATTACTGCTTCCTGATGCAGCTGAAAATAATTTAAAAACAAAAATAAGGTGTAAGAAATTCAGAGAAAAAAAAAACCACCATACAATTGTTGTCTTTTTATAGCTTTCATAGGAGAACAAAAAAGTATTCTAAAGACATTGCAAAAGGGTCTGAACAACATACCACAGAAGCCACAAACTACAGAAAATCAGCATACTAGCACAGCATCTATTTTGCAGCCAATGTGGCAAGTATAGCACACAGTTTTAAGTAACCAGCAACACACTGGAGTGATACCAATACACAGTGCCGGACAACTACAGAACAACTGTTCCCAAAATGCAATCTGCTGTGCGTTTTTTAGGCACTCCCTACAGAACCAGACAAGGGAACACAATGTCAAGTGGGAAAGAAGGCTGAAGAGTAAGGAGGCAAACAGAAAAGAAATGTTTGCAGAAAAGGAGGGTAAATAGGAAGGAAAACTTAAAAAGAAACAGGAGTCAGCATCAGCATGTTTAAACACCATAAAAATATATATTTATAATATTTTTCTATTATTATTTGTTTAGAATAGATAATAATACACCATGCACTAGAGATAGATAAAGTTATCTAGAGAAATGGCCAAGAGACAATCTGTTGATTAAGATTTGATCCACACTCTGAAAAACCTTTTATTAACCTCCCCACATACAGGAGTTAAGGATGCTGGAAAAGGAAAAGTAGTACAGCAGTAACTTCAAAGAATTCTAAGGTTAGAAGACTATCTTGCATTATAAAAGGGCAGCAGTTGTTCTGAAATACTGTTTATTTCTGAAGTCAACCAATGTATCTGTGTATAGTATAAGTCTTGCATATACCTGGTGGTATCCATTTAGGTTTCCTGTCTGTTACAGGACTTGATGTGCATAAAGGTCTTCCAACTGGTTCTGAAGAACTGGACATCTTTTGTGTTGGCTCAGATTTTAGTTCTGTTATCCATGAAGTGGAAACTACAGGTAATACTTAGTTGGCAAATAAGAGCGACCTTAGAAAAAATACTCTTTAACAGAGGAATCATCACACTGCAAAACAGTACAGCACAACCTCTCTGAACTGAGTGAAATGAAAGTGCATGTTACTAGAGTGTCACATCTTCAAACCAACAATTTATATTTAAACAGCCAATCCTGTTACACCCTGATATTTCAATCCTGGTTTGAAAATAAGCACTGCAACAAATTTTTGTTAATGACATGCCAGGTATTAAATTTCTAAGAAGGAAGAATCTTCTGTCAGATCCACAAAGCAAATCATTTCTTATCATAACTAAAACTAAATTTAAACTAAGTTACAGACTGCAAACCCAGACTTAAAATTAAAACACATTATCCAGTCAGACACAAGATTAACACTAGGATAAGAATTTTCTTAAGCTATCTAGATGAAAGTAATTTGTCTTTGCAATACAGTGACAATTAATTCTAAAAGGTATGCATATTTAATCTTTTTCACGAGTGTTTAGTAGCACTAGCATTGTTTAGCACTCCTGGATTACAAAATCTATAGATGGAACTGCAAGAACAAGCCCTGAGATTATAACAAACTTAAAAAAAAAAAAATCCACAAATCATTCACTGTTATTTAACTTTTCCTTAAAAACTAGATACAGTTATTAAAAAAATGACTGTTCATTCACTTTCCTCTGCTTGTATTGTAAGCAGTGTTAGAGTTTACTATAAAGCCTTTTTTTTCTTTCAGAACTTTTTCTCCCCTGCATTTGTCTTTACTCTGCATATGGTCATTTTTTGCAATTATCCTGAACAGTCAGTTTGTCAGCCATTTTCATCTACTTCTTCAGGTCTTTTTGCCAAGATACTTTGTTTTTAAATATGAAAAATGATGATAAATATCAAAAAAGTGACTACTGTGAAGAATGAAAAGGAAAGATACTTTTATTATAAAGAAGCCAATTTCAAATTCATTATACAAACTTACCTGTAGTTTTAATCTTGGATTTGGGACTTCCCTTTTCTCTTTCAGCTTGCATTTTTTGTTTAGTTTCCTTTTTATTTCCTTTGGCTTTCTTCTTTTTCATAGCAAAGTCTTCATCATCGTCTTCACTATAAACTAAATCTTCTGATTCCTCACCTATAGCAAAGAAAAGGGGTCTCAAGCTTCACATCTTCTTACAGGCAATGTAACTTAATATTACTCTAGGGTTTTCTAATCCCATTCTGAACATAAAGAACCAGGATGTCTTAAAGATACAGTATAATAAATTGACACATAATTATTCACTGAACTGGGAAAGAAATGACTGCCATAAAAAAAAAAAAAATCTGTATTTACAGGTTTCTCTCTCTGTATTTTAATAACACCCAGATATAAACTGCATACAATAATGCATTTAACAGTTTAGTTAGCAATCAAAAATATTCTACAAGTGTGATATGAAAAAGTTAAAATCATTTGGCAAGACTTTTGATTTTTACATATTCTTAGTCATGAATACTTACAGTGGAAAAATTGTACAGATTTTAAAGATTTATTATTTAAAAAAACCCAAACACCCAGACATTAGCATATCCTAAAAATTATTTTCTATCAGTGGGAATATCTGGATTATTCTCAGATATTTTCTTTCACTGATTATTTAGAAATATTTTCCAATAAGCCTTGCAGTAAGGTACAAAATAATGACTAGAGACATGGTGAACAGAAGGGAGATCTTTATCATACTCTCTAGGCATTCAATAATAGGCCCCCGCCAGAAGCAGAATATGAGGCTAGACTGACCTCTGAGCTGATGCAGCAGGGTTTTCTAAGTGTTGAGAATCAGAGGAAGGAGAGAAGGGAGGCTACTTCTGTAATAAGCTTAGACAATGCTGACACTGAAAGTCCTAACACTGGACATTTCTCTAGAGTCATTGTTTTGATGCAAACCCCAGACTATAACTGGAAAAATGAGCAGAGGCTTTTTCAGGAGGCAAAAAACATTTTTCCTGGACAAAGAAGGTAGAAGAAATTCCTTCTGACATAGTGCAGCAAACACAGAGAAGCAGTATTATGTTTGCCAATTTGAGAAATTGTATAAATAAGTCCCAAGGACCATTTAAGCATTTCACTCTAGATTTATTGCCAGAGTGCAACTGAGACACCACTAGTAACAATGCTTCAGTAATGGGGAAGCGAAGATACAGTAGAACCAGTATACATCTCACTGAAAATATAATTTGAATGTAATTAATCACATTCAAAGCACATCAAAGGAGAGGGTATTTATAGAAGAGAACTTACTGGGTACAGACTCTGGCTCAGAGTCAATAACATGCTCTCTGTCATCACTTTCAATGGTCAGTAACTTCCCCTGTTGTGACAGAGCTTTAGCTGCCGCTGTCCTTTGCCCGTCATGACTTGTAGGTACGTTGTCATCTATAATCTGATTAAGACCTGGAAGACAAAAGGTGGTTAAGTATTCGCATACTTAAAAAGAAGCAGGTATTTAAGTCTTGGGGTCCAGAATTGATTTTAGTTATTCATTTTTAGTTATCTAGTTACTTACTTTAGTTCATTATATAGAATAATATTATCTGCATTTTTTCACATCATTCTCATTTTACTCTTTTAACTGACCAAACCTGTACTTTCTGCTAGCAAAAGTTAGCAATATTTATCTGTAATCAAACCAACAGAAGGACAGAAGATCAAAAATAAAATCAGAAATATGAAAAAAATTCTGAGTGCACAGCAAATGTTTTGGCAACATTTACTTGATCCATGAATGCTTAGACAATATGGACCCATTAAGGAGTTGAGGATATTTATCCTTAGCTTGTTGATGAAGTAAATAAAATCAGTATCTTAAAACATCGCAAGTCTATTGCTTTTTCTAATTAACAATCACGAAGCAAAGGTTTTCCAATTTTAAGACTGGGAACAAATTTTTAATTAAAATAAAAAGAATGCATCCTTCAAAACTAAGCATAATTTAAAATAAAGATTCTTTTCCCACCTAAATAAAAACAGAAATTGTTGGAAACAAAGAATAGAAAAGTGTATTTAAACACAAATTTAAACACTTCCTTGAAAAGACAGGGTATGAAAACAACTTACCTAGAAGTTCACTGTCTACACTGCAGTTGGAAAAAAGGGGTTTCCCACGTACATTTTCTGATCTGATATTCTTACCTGTTTTAGGACCCAAATAAGAATAAAAAAGAACAAAAAATGTTAGTATTTTAAAACTATTTCTATTATAAAAAGTCAAGATATTAAGAAATGAAAATAGCTAGTATTTTTAGCTTTTTTTAACCAAACTATGTATTTGGCAAATCTTATAGAAAAGTTATTTTTCTCATAGGAAAACCATGAACTGAAGAAGACAGACCTAGAAATTCTTATTTTCTGATCATGACACATTGAAAAAAATACATGACTTTCAGCATTTTTTATTGTAAAATAAATTACGTCATGTCCAAATTCACTACATATAAATAAAGGTTGTATAGCTCTTTATTAACAGTAAGAAAGTTTAACTACTGAGAATTAATACAATTAAAACAAGAATTATTTGGGAAAACATTTTACTTATATTTTCCCCCTTCCTCATAATTTGGAAGTTCAATTATAACAAAAGATTAACTACAGCTTTTCATTCCTGCAAAGGTTAAAATCAAGAAAAATCCTTTAGTATGCAAAGCATACAATGTGACAGTCCAAGTCACATAATGTAAATGATGTTGAATTCTCTAAAGTTTAAGTTCATATTTATCACATGAAATTGAATCCTATTCACCTCCACTACTTAAATTTAATGAAAGACTTCCAGTTAGTTAAATGGCTCCAAAAATCAGGTTCTATGAAGGAAAGCTATCATTTACCAGAAAACTTTATCCACCTAAGTGTTTAATATTTGAAATAAAAGTTTGGTGGGAATTTCTGAATAACAAAATAACCATCGTTCAGTACATTACATGTTTTGGAAAGACTGAAGTACATATTTTAGAGAATAAAAAGATTTATTTAAAAATTCTTTAAACAGATTTAAATTTAAATAAATAAATTTATTTAAATTAAATTCATATAAAGTCCTTATTCAAACTTCCAAAGCATAGGAAGTGATTGCTAGAAAGGCAACTACAAATTATGATAAATTGCATTATATCAGCAAGGAGAAGCTCAGGAAGGGAAATGCTGACATGCATTGAACTGTAAAATAACCTTGTTCTTCTGAATTTTGCATCTCAAGGACATTTGCAGATGTCTCTTTGACAGACAAGGCTAAAGCAACTTCCAAATCTCTTTGATAAAGTTTGTCATCCAAGGATATCCTGAAAAAATAAACATGCTACATACTAAAACCATGAAATGAGTGCTACAGAGCTATTTCTGACTCGCTAAACTTTAAATTCAAATGCTTGTACAAAAATTAACATGCAATACATACTTTATAACACACCATACTATAAATTACTTCCTGGAAAGTCTTAGACATTCAAAGTACACACTAATATTTAAAGCACACCATATTGAGAAGTATTATGATTATGAAGCACTGTACACATTAACTAATAACTGGTATTAGAAAATGTTTTTATATTTGCTTGAAATACTGTATTGAAATGGAATATTTATACAAAATATTACCATCCAAATAATCAGAATATTACATTTTTTCATTGACTTCATATTTTCTATCAAACTTTAAATATGTTCTTTTTTAATCAAACTTGTCTTTATCTTTCTCAGTTTGGGATCCTAAGGAGACCTGAAATAATTCAGAATTATTAATATTGTTTTGTACTGTAGAAATATCAAGACACAATCAGATACCAGCTTTCACAATTTAGATTACAAACCTGCTTCTGCACGCAGGCAGTTTTCTGGAGTTTTGGGGAGCTGTAAAAGCTTTTATATGTAAAAGATAGCTCACTACTGCACTCAGGCAAGTTTTCTTGACGCTGGGTGTAATTACAGTATCTTTGATTCACAAGTGCACCACTAAATCTGAAACTGTTATCACACCAACATGTTAGTTCTTTACTCTTGGCTGTTTAAAATTCTAGGAAAAAAAGGAAAAAACAAATATTGCTGTTGAAATCCAGCTTTCTGCTTCACACAGTTAACCACATGTCAGCATCTCCCACCTTTTACTGGGTATCTCCTTTTGTGATGGAGTCAATTCTTTGTGTGGCTTTTTCTGCTTCTCTTTTTTCTCCTTCTTCAGTTCCTTGACCTGTGTTCTGGATTTTTTGCTTAAAGGTGCAGCTACACATGCAAAATCTTCATCTGTTGAAGAAACACTAACAAGCTTTAACTAGTTTTCTCCTATAATATTCTTCCACACGGCAAAAAGAAGTCATTCAAATTAATTTCATCACACACTGAGAATATACCAAACAATTGCACCCACACAGACCCATTTCAAATTAATTGTGTTTTTAAAGAAGAAGCCAAGTATAACTAAAATGTTCTTAAAGGTATTTTAAATGAAAACTTAACACCCTCTCTTTTAAGAGGATGCTTTTAAGAGGTGATTATTTCAATTTTTATTACCAATATGGCAATAAAGCTTCAATCTTCAATGTTTTACCAGATTTCAAATAACTTGAAGTTCACCTTTTGATACATTGAACAATAATAATTTTTAACAGTAATCACTGTCAATAGTTACAGTTTTTTGTATTTTGGGAATTGTTCCTCTAAATGACTCTCACTCTGAAAAAAAAAAAAAAGTAGGTTTCTCCCCCTTTTCTTACCATTCTCATACTGTTTCTTACCAAATACAATGTACATCTCTAGTTTTCGTGGAAAACAGAAGGCACGAGAACTGCCTTTCTTCTAACTGAAAACACTGCAGATCACAGTTCAAAATAAGGAAAAATAAAATAAATTTCAGTGCTCTCTAAATGATGCACAACCCTATATAAGATCACTAACACTTCTAAAAAAAAGTATCTAACCAATATCTTAAGAAGAAAACAGACTAGACTCTTCTTTAATATTAAAACAGCTCACTCATAAACTAAGAGAAGTTGTAGACCATGTTTAAACTCCTGAAACTATGACACTGGGTTATCTACATGACTCACAAACATTACTCACTTCAACGTTATTGACTTCCCCGCACTTCAAACTCTTCCCTTGATCCTGCAAACAGTGCAGGAAAAAAAACCAAAACATGAAAGTAACCAAATTCAGTACGGAAAATGTGTGACACGGAGAGGGTTTAGAGGCAAACGAATGAAACGAATGAAAACGAATAGCCTGCAGTCTATTTTTCATTTCACTAAAACCATTTGACCTCTATGTCTTTATATGCCCCAAAACCATCATGATACAGAGCTATGGGAGAAACATTACATCCACGTACTGATGATTCAAAATTCCATTATATTCTGAGTTACAATCCTGTGAACTGATCATCAGGAGGACATCGAACAAGCAATTATCACTGAAAACTGAGGGGGGGAAACAAACCAGTTTCCTGCAATAACAAAACAGAATGTATTCACCAGTGCCATGATATATTGTTCTTACACTCTGGTTTACAGTCATCATATCTTTCTTGAATTAGGGTTTTTAACAGTGTGCCTAGATTACTTCCAACGAAAACCATGACAACCTTGTCACTGAATTGATTCATCAAAAAGAAAGACCATCTGCCAATATGTTTGGTGGTTGCATTAGTGTTTGGCTTTTTTGGTGTGTATAACAACAGACCACTTACCATCATTATCCAAATCCCCAAACTGCGAATAGTCAACAATTTTCTTGTTCCTGTGGCAAAAACATACACCATTAATCCTCTCAGATTCAGAATCTTGACTTGCTAATGCTCAATTTTGGGTATATTATAAGAAAAAAGAGAGAAAAAACCCATACTGTATGCTCTAATCTATGCATAATTATTGCTATTGAAATGTGCTTTCCATGCAGCTTCTAGGTTGTTTCCTACTTCGCACTGCCATTAATCCGGGTGTTGCTGAGGTCTGAAATGGTACAGGCTGGTCCCTCAGATAGGGGGCCCGGGGCGGGCTGCTCTTGGCGGGACACAGACTTCTCGGCTACCCGACCCAGAGCTGCTGCTTCCTCGGGCTACCGAGGCAGACCCAAGGCTCACGGGGAGGGCAGCACGGCCACAGCCGACCCGGGGACGAGGGTCGCGTTCAGCTCCGTCCCCAAGCCCCACTGGCTCTGACGGCGCCCAACGGACCGCCAGGCGGCAACGGCCGCCGGGCGCGCGCCGCAGCCCTTCGAGGAAACGCCTCTCGGCGCCTCTGCGCTTCTCGGGGTGGGCGATCTCCGAGAAAGGGGCGATTCCCACCGCCCCTCCGCGCTGTGCGGGGCCGCCACACGCACCTCCGCACCGGTCGCGCCATCTCCCTCTGCGCTCCGCTCCGCGCGACGGCCCCGCGCCTCCCTCAGGCAGGACCCGAGCGCCGCGTCCGATGACGACACTGCTTCCTCTTCCTCTTCGTCTCCCTCTCCCCCTCCCCGCCCGGAGCCGGCAACAACAGCAAGGAGCGGGTCTCGTCGCCAGCTTGGCACATTCGCCACAAAGCGGGCGACTGGGAGAAAAAAGCGGCGGCGGCGGGCTCCTCGCGGCCGAATCTGCGCCTGCGGACGCGCAGGTTCGTCAGGAGGGCGGGAGCAGGCCGGCGTCGCCTCCTTCCTCTAGCGGCTCGGCGGACGGGGGCCACGCCCCCGCGCCGGCCGGCCAGAAGCCTCCGCTCCCCCGCCGGCCTTTCCCCTCGGGACTCAGGTGAGCCAAGAGGGAAGGGGGCTCCGCCCCCGCCCTTCGCGGCGGGGGAAGTGGCTCCCATCCTTGACCTGCGACGGGCCGCCGCCAACGGCCGCTGAGCGCCGCCTGGCCCCGGGCGGCAGCACGGCCCCGCCTAGGTGAGTCCCCGAGTCCTGGCGCCGCCGCGCAGAGGCCTGGCGACATCCTTAGGTGTCGGGCCTCCCTCTCGGCCTGAAATTCCACGGTTTAGTGACCCGTAGCACAGAGGGGTTGTTTGCCGTGGGGTTTCGGGGCCTTCCGCGAGGGAGGGGAGGGAGCGCGAGCAGAGTCTTCTCCCAGCGCTTCCCATCAGCAGCCTTGCCTCTGCTTTCCAGTAACGAGAGCTGGTGCTGGTTCTCTTAGCGAGGGCCGCCGAATCTGGCACCCGAGAGCCTGTGGTGGACTTCAGGGCGCCAGCGCTGTTGTTGTAGAGGGAATTTGTCCCTTTCTCAGGGACAGGCTGGGTACCCAGTTGCACTGGGATCAGAGAGGGGGGTTGTCGCCTTGTACCATCCTTTTTCTTCCTCGTTAAACCTAAGTTTTGCCGGGAAGTAGTGCAAAGATGTTCATCAGCTATTCAAATTGAGTTCCTCTCTGTGACAGGGCATGGAATGGCCTCGGTTTAGCTTTGATTTCCTTGAGTGTTCTTTGTTGTTGTTAGTCGGTTAGTCTTTTTCCAGAATGTAGGTATGTTCAAAATAAAAACCCTATAAACTGGTCCCATGAGTTTGGCTGTGGAAAGTAAACTTTCTTCTTTCATTTTCTGGTTTTCATCTCTTTGGACAGTGGATTTTAGCATGGGAGAGGTTTCAGCTGGAGTAATGTGTCCAGTTTTGCATATAATGCTCAAAAAAGAATGTAAATGAGCTGGAGGAGTCCTAGTGGAGAGAAGAATTCCTGATATAGGTGTGTGCTCCCATAGCATGAATTTAGGCTATAGAGAGTTATTTTGCTTTTCCTTTTGCTTGTTTTTAATTGGATATTTTAAAAGTAACAAAAAATCATCCTAAAGCAAGTCACAAAATTACAAAATCTTATACAAAAAATGATCACTACCTTCCCCTCCCCCCAGATCTCCTCCCTGTTTTAAAAGTGCGTTCCTGGGCAAAGGAGGAATCCTAATTCTAATCCTGGGCAAAGGAGAGTCCTAATGCACCCTACAAGGATTTCAGATTTTGAGACAAGCATATCAACAGGTACAGGGTCTCAGTTAAAGAAGGTTATTTATGGTGATTCCTTCTGTTCTGGTCCTGCATTTAAGTCAGGAGGCTTATAACTGCAATTTGTAAGAATAACTATCTAAATTCACATATTGATACACTCAATTAGAGTTTGGAAGCACTCTTGGTTTTTGGAAGCACTTTTGGTAACTGGTATTCATACTTCAGCTCCTACCTATGGACTTGGAAATCAAAATTTAGATGCATATTTATGAAAAACTTGGTTCTTATGTTTTCTTGCCAGAACAAGTTAACAAAGCCTTTTTTTTAAAGCATTTTTTACATGTTTTTGTTGCTAGTGCAGGAAATAATCTCAAGAAGATGAAGCCTAACAAAGGAAAGGCCTGCGCTAGGGAGAGAGATTTTGTATACAAATTCAGTGCTGGAAATCAACATTTAGTGCTTACAGTGCCTCTCAAATTCCCTGTGCAAGAGAACATTAGTCACCTGCATGGACGTCTAATGCTTCTGCACAATCTACCATGCATTGTAGAAAATGGTAAGAATTGATTTTGTAAAATAGTGTCATATGTATGCATATATATGTGTGTGTATGTGTATGTATATATATATATATACGTATAAAATGTCTTATAACATGTTTCAAGAAACCAAAAGTTATTTACGGGAACTGTCTCCATTTTTTTTTTTTTTTTAAACAGCAGAACATTAGTGAAAAAGACTGTTAGTACTAGCAAGAGAGATGCCCAAGTAAAAGGCTTTCAGAAAAACTTTCTACGTTTGCTAGATGGTTATTGATATTTCTATTGAAATTGTTTTGTTGATGGAACATTCTCTTCTTGTTAAGATAGACCTGAAGCAATCGCTTAATAAGTTCGTAGAAGAGGAAACTATAAAAGATTATGATAGAGAAGCTGAAATGGCTCTGGAAGCTGTGAAATCGGGGAAAGTAGATATAAACCAGTTGGCAGATAATTGGGCTAAAGCTTATAAAGAGGTAAGATTAAGACTGAAAAGTTAATATTCAGGCTGTGCTTTGTATGAGTGTGTGTGTGTATGCATGTGTGTATGCACAGATGTAATTACATCTGTGATGATGTGAAATTACATTGAAAGTCACTTTTACTGATCAGTTCTTTCTTTTTTTTTCTTTTTTTTTTTTTAATCCAAAAGTGATCACTGAATCTTCATCCTACATGTTCTTAGTTGAGTTTTTACTGAATTTATCTCGTTATTGATTTAAAAAAAAAAGAAGTAGTGGAGTCAAAAGATACAAAACAGAGAGGTAACTGGCTAGTGATAGTGAAACAAAAATAGATCTAAGGGTTATGGTGTATTAGAATCAAAGCAAAAGATGGTAAAGTGGTGCTCCTACTTTCCCATACGGTTCTTTAATAACATAGGGATATTTCAACTGAACCCAATATACTGACTTGATTTGATGCAGACTTAGATATGCCTGAAGTTGCTTTGCTTTGGCTATTCAGCAAATCCAAAAAATAGCTGTGAAGACTCCAAGGAGAAAATGAGTGGTTGGAACAAACTTTTTAGCTCATCTTCTGTGTTTATGCAACTATTATTTAGTGTTGATGAGGCTTTAGCTGGAGTAATGTGTCCAGTTTTGCATGTAATGCTCTAAGAATGTAAATGAACTAGAGGAGTCCTAGTGGAGAGAAAAAAGAATGACAGAAATTTTAGCCTTTGAGGAAAAGGTTAAAGGAATTGGCTTTGCTTATTGTGAAATAGAGAAGAATATTGCAGAAGCTTAAGTATTCCAAAACATAAATGCGTGTTATAAAGAGAATGGACAAAGAATTTTTTGCCTTATTGAACATGAACAATATGAAATCAGGTTAACCTTCAGGAAAGAAAAACTGTATTGGGTGGGGTTGAGAATGTGACAAACCATTGAAGGAGTTTACCTTCTTTTCTTTGCTACAGATTTCTACCAATAAGTTAGACACTTTTGCATGATACAGGCATACTTAAAATCTTGCCTCAGTGCACGGGTTAGGCTTACATGATGTATTGTTATTTCTGTCCTACACTTCAATAGTACTATCTCAATTCCTCAGCTGAATTAGGTGAGAATGACTGCAGAAGTAAGGATTGTTTCAGTTTAAAAGGGCTTGCAAACCTGGCATCTTTGAGCCATTTTTGGTTCAGTAAAAATTGCTTTTCTTAAGTCAGTGGTATTCAATAAATTTTAGTGACATCTGAGTTTATCACTCATTTTTAGCAAGATATTATTTCTTGCACAGATGATGTTTTGGGCCCTTTTTAAAAATTGATCAGTTGGGAATGTTATTGTTGAGAAATTCTTTTCAGAACCTTAAATACTTAAAAATAGGAAAAGTTAAAATAATTGTTCTTTCCAACTTGGTAATGGCTGAAAATGGTTAATTCCTCACTGGAGTCAAAACCTGTAATGTTTCTGCTACTGGTTGCTTTGAAAGAAAAAGACTGTGGGAAGAAAGGAAAGGAGAAAATAATAAAAGCTAAAGCAGAATACAAAGAGCTCAAATTAGGAAGAACATAATTCATGCATCTTGAAAGATGTGCAGTAGTGTGAATGCCCAGTTGGTTTTGCCCTACCTTTATTAGGGATTCTTATTATATGTCCTTAGACATACCATATGCTTTAAAATCTCTTATAATTTTTAGACAACATTAGAATATGCAAAACCTGAAGAAACCAGTTGGGATGAAGATTTTGCAGATGTTTATCATGATCTGATACATTCCCCAGCTTCTGAAACACTGTTAAACCTGGAACACAATTATTTTGTTAGTATCTCAGAATTAATAAGTGAAAGAGATGTGGAACTGAAAAAACTGCGAGAAAGGTATTTTTTTTAATGCCTTTTAATGTTTCTTTTTATTGTCTTTCTAATGTCTTGAATGTCTTAAATGTAGGTGCATACCACTGGGTGTATACAGCTCATATGACAATGTATGTCAACTCTATTTGGTAATATAAGCTCTGCTTTAACTTTGTGTTTCTCTCTTTAAAATTAGTCATGTAGCCTGTGTTATTGGGGTCAGCTATCTTGTATTCTTCTAAGCCACTAAAAATAATAAGAGCTAAGGTCATCTGAGTAACATTAAGTTTGATTTCCAGTGTTCTGTCCACATAAGTGGTATGGTAATAACAAATGGCTAAGGATATTTAAAAAACACAGTCAGTGTGCCATAGCTCTTGTACCGTTAGCATAATGTAATATGAATGAAAAATTGGCAATTCCACAACATGGAAAGATAAGCAAAAGATTTGAACCAACTTCAATTCAGAAACTGTTAAATTAGGAACTTGGGAAAGTCTATATGGGATCTGGAGTTCCCCAGCTTGAAAAGCTGCAGGTGGCTGCTTTGTCCACATGGGGGAGCACATGCAATGCTTCTTTTCAGTGGAATTAAGTAGATTAAGGAGGATGAATGTACACAAAAATGTATAGATACCAGCTACAAACATTGGAATGCTTGTGAGATGCCAGAATATCCTAAGGTGGTATGTTTTAGTGTTCCAGGTGGCAGTACTCCTCTTACAATGTGAGCTTCGAATCACAAGTTACAGTGGATATCTGCTTCTATAGTTTCTTTCCAGTGTTCTTCCAAACCGAATTTTACATAGCTCTGACTTGGAGATAAAAATTGCCAGTGATGTGTAATAGCATAAAATTCTTGCTGCTTATGGGACTCTTGTCTCAGCTATGCATGTAGAAGAAAGAGCACTTAGGACTAAGAGCAGTAATCTTATAGAGTTCTAATTGAGTGTAGCTGTGTATTGACTCCAGTGAAATTTGTTGTATGTACTTGACATAATCATGAATCTTCATCGATTGGTGGCAGCTGAGGCTATCCCAGATGAGCTGTAGGTGTTGTTCTGTTTACACAGAGGCCTATTTGGAAGCCCTGACCTTCAACTTTAATTTTTTTTGTGGATATTCTTTCCTAAATCTGTGCTAGGCTAAAGTGATTCCTTGCTGGAGAACAGGGTGAATGCAAAAGAGGGAGAGAAGCCAGGAACTTAAGAAGATTGAGGAGGGACAAAATATTGGATAAACTGACAGTAGCAGGGCAATCCTTCAGTTCTAGCTTCTGTTGTTGAATATAGCTTCAGTTGGAAGCTAATCTACTAAAAACAGTAGTGTGTTTGGCCCACTTCCTGGTGGTTACATGTTTGTATCATCTGCATTGGAGAAAAAAAAATCAAAGGACTAAATAGGTCCAGAACAAAACTACCATTTCAAAACAATTGTTGTATCTACATTATGGTATCTAGCTGGGGACAGGGTTAAAACCTTTATCGATCTTTGTCTGTGTTCTTTAACAAGCTTTAGTATCTAGGAGTTTGATTTGATACTTTTTATGGGCTCTAAAATAAATTCTTAAACAAAAAAAAATTACAGGACATGCTTTTTAGAAATGTAATAGCTATTTTAAATTGAAAATATGTAAACTCTTAACTTGATGGTTGAGGGACTAGTATGAAACTGATTTTCAGTAAAGGAAAAATATTCTTGATGTACTGGGACTGAAAATTTGATATGTTTGTGTCCAGTGACTTTTAAATTATTTTTCTGGATCAATTCATTAACCCCTCAAAGGAGTAAAATAATGAAAAATCCATAACATTGGTAGTATTAAATGTCTGACTAAATAGCCATTATAAAATGCTGGTCACTTATTGCACTGTTTTACAGTCCCCACTGAAGTCACTAATGCTCCACTTGCAGGGCTCTTCTAGACCCCTACCCCAATCCACTCCATGTAAAGGGCTGCTTCTGCTAAGAGGAGCTGTTGATTACTTTTTTCCATGTCCTGACAGAACAATAGACAGGACAAGAAAGTGTAACTGAACTTCAAGGAAAATTTGGACCAGATATTAGCAAAATTCCTTTTAATGATAAGAATAGTAAAGCACTAGAATAGTGTGTCTGGAGAGACTGTATTAACTTCTTTTGACTGTCTCTGAGAACGCACTCTGACAAGCGTGTGGATCCTGATTTCAGAACGAGCAGATGGACAAAATACCACAAAAGGTATCTTTCAGCTATGTATTCAGTTTTGCACCTCTTGCCTCTGATGAGCACTGACTGATACAATTGATCATCATCGGGGTGACTGTATCAACAACAATTTGTATTCTTCTGCCAGTTTACTTGTTGCAAATCTTCATTGACTTCTCTTTCAGACAAGGAGCAGAAATGGATAAGGTGATGCAGGAGCTAGGGAAATCACTAACAGACCAAGATGTAAATTCATTAGCAGCTCAGCATTTTGAATCTCAGCAGGTAAACTAAGTGTACTAGAATAGATCATGCAAATAACTGTCTTAACAAACCCCAAAACATTCAGTTTATCACTGTCTGCTTTTTAGGATTTGGAGAACAAATGGACCAATGAATTAAAACAGTCTACTGCTATCCAAAAGCAGGAATATCAGGAGTGGGTGATAAAACTACATCAAGACCTAAAGAATCCCAACAGTAGCTCAATCAGGTATTTAATTCTACTGTGAACTTCACTTCCATCTGTAATAATTTAAAGGACTTGCTTTTGTATACTCTTTCTTTAAGAATAGCTATTTAAACAGGATAACATTTATAGAGAATGAAAGGCAAATAAACCATCATAACTGAATATATACTTCTAGAAATTTCTTCATTGTGGGCCCTCTGTATAACATTATACCCTTTCTGTACAAGAAACTGTACTAATGCACTAAATTTTATCCACACACCTCAGGATTTCTGTTTTTGTTTTTGTTTTGTTTTTTTTTCCTCCTATATTTCACAGTGCTCTCTGTTATCAGTTAAGGAGGCTCTGCAGAGTAATTGCAGTTTAATAAACTGTAACAGTCATCATAAATTTTGTGTTAATAAGCTTCCTTTTTATGTGTACGTCACTGAAGCACTAAAAATCTTGGGTTTTTTTTTTTAGTGTGACCACTTGTGCTGACAGTTTAAAGAAAAGTGTTCTAACTGAGGAAATACCAGGAAAATCAGAATTTAGTAACCACTACCTTTGCTGCTATTTGAAAACTAGGAAGTAAAACCAGATGCTTTCTAATGTCTTGTATTAGGAGAAGAGTCTATTTGAATAGAGCATTAAGGTGGGTGCGGGAAGGAATCTATGGGAAACATGATACCCTTGAACAAAGTGGATGCCAGTGGTGAGAGGATGCAGGCATGGAACATAAGAGAAAGTGATAAAGGATTTCATGCTTTCAGTTTTTCCTTTGGGGAAAAGGAAGCAGAATATGTGGAACATGAGGGAAGAGAGAGAAGAAGGTTCTGTTTGTTCAGCCGTTTGTTTGGCCGTTTGTTCGGCCGTTTTGTTTTCTTTGTTTTTGGGGGGGTTTGAGGTTTTGGGTTTTTTTTGGTGGGTGTAGGTCATGGTGTGTGGTGGTGTTTGGGTTTGGAGTTATCTTTTTGGGGGGGGGTTGTTTTGTTTTACTTTTTAAATGGTGTATGTCAGTTTTATCTGATCACAAAGCATTTGCAGTTAGTGAAATTGCTTACAAGCAATTTATGAAACTTTATGAAACACAGAAAATTACAGACACTTTAAAAACAAACAGAAAAACTTTTCAGTGATGCAGAAAAAAATGGAGGGAATTTCATGTTCTTTCATATAACAGAAATGTTACTTACTGTATCACTTAGTAGCAAACAAAAAGAACAGAATAGATATCTAAAATCTTTTCTGCTAGTTTGTTAACACTGTAGAGAGTTTATTTTGGCCTTTCTAGCTTCCCATTTTGGGGGAAAAATCTTAAATCTAGCAACTTCATAAATAAGGTTTTGGGTGTTCTAAATAGACTGAGAAGAGTTCATTTTTTTTCTCTTATTCCTATTTTCCTATCATTATATTATAACAAGGTATTCTGATGTTTATTGCTCAATCTCAAAATGCTTTACAAAGGAGACTGGTAATATAAGTGGAGTCTACTATTCCTACTCATGTTCAGATGGAGTGTTGCATGCTAGAAGTGCAAGACCTCAGATTAACGGAGTTCATTCAGATAGGCTTAGCCTTTTGGCTTCCATAGACTAATTAAGCAAACTTTGGATCACTTTTGTAAAATGTTCCTGGTCTTAATGAGAAAACTGCTGAAATGTGTATGCTAATCTTTTTTATTTTAGTGATGAAATTAAGGTTCAGCCCAGTCAATTGAGAGAATCTGTAGAAGGAAATGGAAGAATTTATGAAGAGCAAAGACTGTTAGAAGAAAGCTTTACTATTCACTTAGGTAAGTAAATAAACCTATACTAAAACCAAACATAAAAACAAATGCTAATCACAGTTAAGCTAAATGCCAAATAGTAAGTAATAAATGATGGATCTCAGCTATGTATTATTTACAGTATTAAAATGTCTACATATAGTGTACACTTTGTAATTGTTTTATTTGTTTTTTACATATGTAAGAGAGGTACAGTACTATATGTACAGTATCAAACAGTGTTTAGCCAGTTGAAAAATACCCCATGGAAAACATTCTACAGGCACATTTTTATCCACTCAGCAAGGTGACTAGTGTAGAAAAGCATGCTAACATCAAAACATGCAGTGATTAAAAAATTATATTTTAACTTTTGATAAATTTGGTAAGAAAAAGTAGGAGTTAAATTGAATTCCCAAGATAAATTACCAGGAAAACAAATGCTTGAAATATTTACTCTGTGTTTATGCAGTAGAGACTTCTTATTTTGCCTGCACTAGTATTTCTTCCATTGCCTTATAATAGGGGGAAAATGCTCATTTCAGGTATAGATCTGCCTCATTTTGTGACAGAGTAAAAATGCAGTATTTTCACACACTATCTTGTTAATTGCTTATATGAATATAAAACTGCATAGATGGTTAAGAACTTTCTTTGAGTATTATTAGTTTTATTTCCCTTATAGGGAACAATCCCGAGTTTCCTGCCTTATTGTATGTATTAAAATCGTTTATATTCCACTGATCTTAGAATTTGCTTTCCATACAGGAGCTCAGTTGAAGACCATGCATAATTTAAGATTACTGAGAGCTGATATGTTGGACTTCTGTAAACATAAGCGTAATCATCGAAGTGGAGTAAAACTTCACAGGCTTCAAACTGCAATGTCTCTCTATTCAACTTCTCTTTGTGGTCTGGTTTTATTAGTTGATAACCGTATCAGTTCGTATAGTGGCATCAAAAGAGGTGAGCCCTCTAATGGGGTTTGTCATATCAGTGAACACAAGTATTGCTCCGTAACATTTACTGTCTTCTCTCACAAAAAATATTCCCTGTAAAATTAAAATTTACTGAAGACCCTCATGTTTGCAAAAAGGTAACAAAAGTAGGGTGAGGTATGCAAAAAGAGATAAGGATAGAACAGGTGACAGAGTTGTGCTAAGTAGCTTGAACTCTGATATGCTGTTATCTCCCTGATCTCTATCCTGACTTTTGCACTCAGAAGTGCTAAAGTGTTTTGAGTGGACACTGTGATGTTGATTTGTCTCTCTTAGACCAGCTGACTTTCAGTGGGGCCTTGTAACTCTCTAATGTCAAACTAGCATACTGAAATCTATTTGCAAAGATCAAAATTCAGTTCTCAAAGCTAAGATTTCAAATTAATAGTAAATGTATTAGAATGTCACGTGTTTTAAAAATCTCCAGCATCATTACTTCCATAAAAATGTACAATAGGCGTTTTAGTTGCCTACTCTTGAAAAAACTTGAAAATTGAGGGGTGGGGAGGGGAAGTAGCATGAGCTACTTTGATACACTAAAAACAGGATTGTAAAGGGAAGACTAGAGGTAAAAATTACAGTTGCATGTGTGCTCTTTATGGTTTCCAGATTGCTTTAATTCTAAAATTATTTTCTCCTACTCAGTTATATATTTTACTAAATCTAGGGTCATCAAGATAAGACAGACGTTTAAGTAATACTGTTAAACACAAAATGAGACCAGCCACCAAACAGATCTTACAGCCACAGTAGGAGGGAAAATAAGGGGAAATGAGAAAATATATCATGACCTCCAAAATGTAATTCTCAAACTTTGATTTCATTGACTTCCAGAGGGATTTTGGGAAACTTAACTGTGGGTGCCTTCCACAGCTGTCTGCCCCATCCTTCTTTGTAAAAATGTCGGAGAACAGAACCAGTGCCATGTCTCAGCTCCTTTGATCTAGTTGCATGTATTACTTTAAACCACCAATGAAGGTCTGGTTGTACTAAGTCCCCAAACCACTGTAGGCAGCAAGTGAAGTTTGGGCACTTCCCCCTCCCCCTGCCACTTCTGTCAGTTTTGTGGTGAGAATGAGAGCTTTTGGCAGAGGGCAGTAATAAACACCTTTGAGAGAAGAGGAGAGTCTGCATCTTGCAGTGTTAGAGCTGTTTGTTGCAAGAACACTATTCAGAACCAATTCTCCTTCCCAAAAGGCCATTTAAGAAATAGACATGCTCAGTGGTTGAAAGGTACATGAAGCTGACAAAAATGCTAAATAGCAGACTGTTAAATAATACTTTGGTGCTGTTATTTAAATAGAGCAGTAATGGCTTGTGCACTCAAAATTTCTGGGTTCCAAAAGTGTAGAAGCAATTTTCTTTACTGCTTCCATTTTAAAAAGAAAATTACAAACCTAGTAGCCTCTATTTTGTGATGGTCTAGAAAATCCCTCAAACCTCTGTGAATTTGCAAAGCTAGTTGACATGAATAAGCTTCATGTGAGCACATAGTTTATCCAAGTGTGTTACACTGTTTTGAGAAACATCAGTCGCTCAGCCAACACTGAACAGATAGGGATCCAGTACTACGAAGTCCTGCAACTTATTTGGTTGACTTTGTTTGTTTAGCTCTATCCTGAAGAAGCTAGCAAAAATGTTTAGTATGTTTTGCTAGTTCTATTGTGTCCTGCAAAAGTCTTGATGCATTTTTGGTTAAGTCTGTTATCCAAAAAGAGTTCCATTTGTCTCAAAGTTCAGGATTAATGCGAGTATTTGCAAGACTGAGAACCATGACTATAATGTTTTCTGGGCAGTCTGTATCTCTTCCAAGATGATGCTTTTGAAATTGGATCTTGACAGTACTTGGAGCCTGTAGACGTCTCTAGGAAACAGTCTTGAGCAGAAAATTGAACTCTGATACATGATCATGCAACATTCTACTTTCATTCAGACTGTTTTTCCAAGCTGGATGAATAGCTTCTTTTATATACTTTGTATTTATACATGGCCTGGCACAGCCAGTCTCTTACAGTGCCCTTCAAATTCCTTATATAACTCAGATTTTGAGCAGGTATAGCACACTACTATAAACAAATGATAAGCTACAATAGGGTTAATTATAACTTAAATACAAGCAAACAAAAAAAATTTGTTGCTTCAAATAAAATGTTTTCTGCACTTATTTTTATATAGACACCATGAAAGACATAATCTTTTGGAATATGAGCTTCTTTTTTCCTCAGTTTTGGACACCAGAATTTCATAAAGCTTTTTGCATGCAGATTTTTACGATGGAGACTTAATCTAGAAAGATAAAATATATTAAGACTTTCTCTATACCTCGCCTGTTCCTGTAGCAGCCTGTTCACAGGAGTATGTGGTGCTCTTCAGATAGGCAATTGGAGTACATTTAAATACTTTAAGGAGGATTAGAACAGGTACCTCAAAATGGGAAGTAAGTAGCAATTGTGTAGTGTAGTCCAGCTTCTTGCTAATGGCTTGTTTTGGCTTCCATTGGCTTGCATGGAAACAAGGTTGGATGTTGAGGTAATAGAACATCAGTCACAGAGACAGTATGATAAGATCCTAATTATTAGTATAATTTTTCAAAATCTAACATCAGACTTCCTTATCAGGAGAAGGAACTTGCAGCTTTTTCCAGCTGGTAGCTTTAGCTTTCAGGTCTGTGTTTTGAGAACTGAAAGGAAAGAATTGTATTTCCAGCTTTCTAGATCTGCTGTTTATTCATTTAATGAATACCTCTCATTTCGCAAAACAAGTGGAAATGCTGTAGTTGCTGTTGAAAATATCTACTATGTATGTTTTAATAAAACATCTCAGATTGAAAGACTGTTATTAGCAGACAACATCATTTTTAAAGCACAACATAATAAGTTAATGCACATGTTATTGCTGTTACTTTTGTTTGTTTGATCTGTATAGATGGTTTTATCTGAAGGTTAACAGCACTGTTTGAAGATTTCTTTCCAACTAATCCATTCACTTCAAAAAATGTTCTAGCTCTGCCATAAACTGTTTAGGATTTAAAAGAGAATACAGCAGAGGGTTGATTGGTTTGTTTGTTTTGCCACTATAACTAGCCTTGTTTGGACAATAGGACAGAATTATGTAATGTTACCAAGCACAGTTTATGATGTGGATTTTGGTGGGTTTTTTTTTTCTTCTCTCCATAGATTTTGCAACTGTTTGCCAAGAATGCACGGATTTCCATTTTCCTGGAATTCAAGAACAGCTTGAAATTATCCAGAAGGTTGTACTTAAGGCCAGAGCACAGCGTAGCAGTAAGTCGAAAAGACATCATGGTCAGTGACAACCAAAATTACTTTTCTTGAAATAGAATAGTGGTCAGCTGAATATTTATGGTTATGGGCGAGTTGATTTCATTTTATCTATAAGCTAGAACATCCCATTTTATAGATAAGGAAACTGAAATAAACTCAGACAAGTCTGCATGAAATTCTCTGTTTGCAGAGAATTGTTTGTTTGAGTTTCTGATCACACTATTGCAGCATGGAAAATATTTAGAACTGTTATGCTTTCCCTCTTCTGCAGTTTAAACTTTGTCTGTAGCAACATACAGACATAATCTGATTTGACTTCTTTTTCTTTCAATGTAGAGCTTTAAAGTTTGTGCAGAAGAGGAGTTAGAACTTCTTCCCCTCCTTGTAAATGAGTACTAAAAAGTGAATATTTTTTAGTAGTGGCCAGATACTTTGCTGTTGTATATAAATAGCCGAGAAATACAAATAACCGAGAAATTTTCTCACCACGTGCTGTTAAGGCAGTATTTGTACATCATGAAACTTTGTTTTTCTTGCAAAGACCTACTTCTGTGGTTTAAATACATCAGTAACATGAATAGATTCATAACAGTACATAGAGAAACAAGTTTTCCTAGGAACTTGCCTGTCGCTGTAGTCTTGAAAAAAAAAATGCTGAAAACTGTTTTTATAATGCTGGTTTTATGTAAATTTCTTAGTAATTTTCCCTGTAATAGTAGGAACAAATTTATTTTAAATAGTTACCTTGCTATCGCTTTTTAAGTAAAGTATTATGTAGCCATGGAGGTAATTTGGAAAGTTTAGTGTTATGTTTGAGTATATTGTGTTTTCTTTTGTCTGAATGAAAAAGTATCATGGGATGATTTAATTAGAAAGCTAATGATTTGAAATAGGACTCAGTTCAGTGTCAATCAAAGAAAACTAAAATACTGCTTGTACCTCCCTTGTTTTCCCCAGCTTTATGGTAAAAATTAAAACCACATATCATCACAGTACATCAAAGTTGTATGCCAAAGCATAATTGATACATGATATGTTTAATATTTGTACTGTATGTTTATATATAGGAAACAAAAATAGTGGGAATGAAGATAAATGCAAGAATATTGAACGAAACCAGTCAAATATTTTGCCGGGTGAGTTCTTATGCATTTTTTCCCCCTCTTTTTATGGCAAATTGTTTTATAAATGCATATTTTTAGTTCTAAATTCAGAACATAAATTATAAACTAAATCTGAGTTGACCTCAATCAGAGAAGAAGGATGTTCTTGTGGGTAAGGCAGGGAGCTGGATATCAGGACATCTGGTTTCTATTCCCAGCTTTACCACCGTCTCATCATGTGACCTGGGGCAAATCAGTTAACTTCCCTGTGCCTAGAATTTCTTTTCAGAATTTGAGGAAAAAAGATATTTGAATACCTTGGGAGGAAGGTGAAACTTAAATAGTAGCAAATATATATATTTTTTTAACATAACTATATATATGCCATTGTTCTGGTTCGGTAAAGCATTTTAGAATGCATTTAACTTAGAAAATGTAAGAATCTGTTCCTCTAAAAGAAGAAATATCTTTTGTTTATATTGCCATTTTAGTAAGGAAAGTTTCTGTGGGATTTGAAGATGAATGCCCAATAGTGGGGGAGAGGAGATAAATGCAATTTGAGGTTGAATATGGGGGTTTCTTTCATGGTTGTGTTAGATCTTGTTAGCATAAGTGAATTACAAATCAACTTGGGTCCTTAATAGATAAATCCAGTGAATTTTGCTGCAGTGGCTTGTATATTACTACTCTTAGATCGTCATTGCTGGGGATTACTGCCCCCTTAACAGACAGCAGAAAGGAGTGCATACCTGTGCTTCAGCTATCCCAGTGCGAAGGTAGTGTCTTAACTTAAATTGCCAGTGAAAGTAGGTTTGAAGAAGGATATTGATCTGTTGACTACAACTGTAGGGATATGGCATACCTGCTTTTCTGTTGGTTCTAGTATAGAGATGCTGATCTCCAGTGGAAAGGTAAGATGGAGAGACCCGCATTTCGCTGCACCTTGCTGTTTCCTTACCTTTGATTACGAAACACTTATTGTAAAAGTGTCTCCTGACAAGATTTCTTATGAACTTTTTGAAAGCATTTCAGTAACTCTTCATGTTACTATGAATTACTTCTCATTCTAATGATCATTGATACCTATTTCTTCTAGTACATATCTCAGTTGTTGTATAACCCACTATCTTTTCCCACAGAGTTTTTGCATCCTTTACTTTAACCCATCCATTTTGGTATTTCCGCCTCCCACATCTGTCTGCAGTTTGTTGCTTACGTTACATGTTTTGAGTATCACACCTCCTCTGTTTTTGTTTTTCTCTGTTTCCTACCATACATAGATCATATCCGCCTGCACTGGCCCTATTATGCCTTGTTATACCAGGTGTCTGTGATGCCATTGAAACCCATCAAAGTGAGGAACTGCATGGAGGATAAATGTAAAACAGTGATGTTCCAAGAGTTTTTAGATTAGTTGGTTTTTGAATTTTATCTCCTTATATATCTTCTCTGATCTTCATTGTGTAGTTGTATTTGCCTTTTGTCTAACTAGATAAGAGAACGGTACACACCAGAGAATTATAGTCTACTTGCAATGACTGGAAGTCTTAATACTTACTGACTCTATTCTTATGTTGCATAACAATTGTATTTTGATATAGATCACTACCATGATATCTTGCCTTCTTGGTTTATATTATTCTGTAGGAGAATTCTACATCACCCGCCATTCAAATCTTTCTGAAATTCATGTTGCTTTTCATCTCTGTGTGGATGATAATGTAAGATCTGGTAACGTAACTGCTCGGGATCCTGCAATCATGGGACTCAGAAATATTCTCAAAGTTTGTTGCACGCACGACATTACTACAATTAGTATTCCTCTCCTACTGGTACACGATATGTCAGAAGTAAGTAAGTAAATAATCAGTTTCTTTATTTTCTAAGTTGCAAAAACAAAGTTTATATTTATGAAGGGTATGTTTCAAGCTGCTGTAAGCCAAATGGGGCAGTCAGATGTTCCTGCTGCATCATTGTACTGTCACTAGTATCTGTGTGGTGAGCTGGATTAAGGAATTAAACCTGTTAAAGAAAACGTTTTAGCCAGCTGAACCTCTTCATTTTTATTCCCAACCCTTATTCTGGGCGCTTCACTATCTTGATCCAGCTCACTGCACAGTTGCACAAATATTAGTGATGGCATGAAGGAGGTGATGGGAATACAGGGCAGAAGTTAAAAGATGAGCTTATTGGCAGCAGCCCTTGCTTAGAAACTATGGCTTTAGAGTCGCTGATACGATAGTGATGCCAGATCCTCAATTTTCACTGCTGCTAGCTAGAAAAAATAGATTAGAACTAAGTTTTCTGAGCAGCAGGACTAACAAAAGCTTGGCTTCTTACAGAGTTTGAGCCCTGTATCCACAAACACCGCTCTTTATCACCCCTGAGCCCACACTACCATAACCAAATTCCACCTTCGCCGTCACCTGCACTGTCTCCTTTTTCACTGCCTGTTCATTCATTTTAAATTTCTGTCTCTACTTTATGCCCCTCAAATATTGACTGGGCAAGAAGCAGCATATGCAGAGGCTCTCTGGAAGTACAAGTGTGCTTACTTATTGTGCTGAGCCCTTGTATTTTCTTCTTCAGTGGGACACTAATGTGCAGGACTCGTCTCTACCGAACTAACTTTTCACAGTCCGTAGCAATTTAATACCATTGATAATCTCTTTATTCTGTCAGATTTGGCTCAAAACCAAATTGGAAGAGAAGGAGCTGGGATGGGGCAGAGAACCAGCAGACATGTGCCTCACTTCCTTAGGTGACAAGTCTACAAACTTAATGAAATGAGAAAAATGTTATGTAATGCTGCCCTTAATGATACCCTTGCATGTGTTTAATTATAGTCTGTTTTTCAAATACCCCTTTGATTTTTTTCAATTGTAAATTTCAACACTGCCTTTTCTTTGTTGAAAATGCCTGACTCACGGAAACAAAAAGGCTCACCAGTGGACCACTTTTAGCAGGTGGAATAACTATGTTTTTTTTTATCTTCTTTTTTAAATAAAATTTCATCTGAACATAATGCAAAAATGGATCCCTTTTGCAAGATCAGGGTCCTTTATTAGGCAAGCAATGCAAAAGTTAGAAATTGCTAATAATGAAGATTCCAAAGAATATACTTCTATACTTAAATGGAAACTTTTAGCAACAGATGATACTATTTCAGACATGTAGTTTTAATCTCTAGTACCAACACCTTTCTTGGGCAAAAATGCAAGTAATCAACTTGCATGACAGCAGCCAGACTTATTCATGGGACCCAGTTACAGTGCTTCAGAAATTTATAGCCTCCCCCCACTCCCACCCTCTTAATCAAGTTGGCATGTGACTGTATTCATCCTTTTTGTCTTTAAACTTGTTAGTTTTAGCTTTCATTGAACACAAGTATTTTAAAATACAAATAAAGCCCAAGAAAAAGTCTTCACCATGCTTTAAGAGGGTGCTGTTGCTCAGACGTGTGAAACTGAAGAATTGTATACTTGTCTGGTGCTAGATTCTTAAAAGATCCTGGTAAAACAGTTTACTTTTATATATAAATTTTTTTGTTTGGGTATTTGCAGAAGAAGCAGAAAGTGACCTTTGTGATAAGCATATGCTTAGTCAAAACTGTATTATGTGAATTACATTAGCAGCACTGCGTATTACAGTGCTTTGCAGCTGGCTGACCTCATTTGAAACACACGTTATTTGTTATTATTATTGTGTGTATTATTATTTGTTGTTGAAGGAGAAGTGAATAATACCAAATTTCTGAAAGTTAATCTGAGCTTGGTGCCTTCAGCAGACCCAGTTTTGAGTCTGCATTTACCACCTACATAAAAACATTTTTGTAAAGTGGTTAACCAGGAGTGCAGCTGCAGAGATATTTGCATGCCTCATTGTGACAGGCGTTCATCATGAGCTTTCTTTGTTTTCCCAAAGGTTATCTTTTATAGATGGAAAAGTGGTGTTTATAAGTTCACAGTAGTAATGAGTTCATGAAATTCAGTGAAGCCATTACGTTTCAATAGTGTTGAGACTTCATATAAAGCTAATGATTCTTTTTTTCTGAGAAAAAAATGGGGCTTTTGCTTCCCTTAGTTTTTATGACTACAGAACAACAACAAAACCAAGACTTCTGTGTTCAAGCTGATCATTAAGTTTAAAGAAGGAAGGAAACTGGGTTTGAGATTTTAAAAAAGCAAAAAATGTACAAATTCAAATTCAGGCCAAATGAGTAACAACTTAAATTAAAGATTTTACTGTCTGATCTTTGTTCTGAATCATCTGTAAACTGAAGTGGGAAACAAAAGGGCTGTAATAGTATGGCATCACTAAAAATGCTGGCACCTTTCCATGGTAGTTTCTGCATAGGAGCCATTGCTGCCATCTGTATAGCAACATGGAGAAAAATGGAACTCCTCAAGGCTCCTAAGCAGCTGTCTCTGTGATCATAAGACAAAAATGTTTTGAAAAAAAAGTAGAAGTGAAAGGAGTATAAGCTGTGTAACAAGTATTTATGAATATGGTTAATGTTTGTATTTTTGAGAGGTTATTGATGGGTGTGTTATCCTTAAGTAATTCTCCCTGTACAATTTCCCACCTAGAAATAGATAGCTGCTAACACAGTATTTAAGATTTGCACGCCTTGCTAATTCTTAACTTACTAACTATTGAAACTTGTGGCATTTTGTCCCACAAGAAGTGCTCATGGGTTCAGTGTTTTTGTTACCCTAATTACGATGTGGTTCTGCAAAGACTTAAGGATGCACTTAGCTTTATAAAAGTGACAACCCTATGGAGTGAGTCTGTCACAAATTTAGAAAAATAAAAAAGGCATGCAGTACATCTTACTAGTTGGGGAACTTGGCCTCTTTTTTGATAAGCAGAAATGTTAACTTGACAGCAAATCATTGCATCCTGAAAAGCGGTTAAGTGAGATCTCCACTAATGAACAAAACCTAAAGATCCCAAGCCCATACTGTACTTGATAGAATGCCATTAACTAAAATGCATCATAAAAAGAGTATTTTCTTTCCTATCCCCAGTATTGTATTTAGAATTGATACTTACCTGATCCTTGATCTTTTCCACAACTGTTCTTTAGTTTACATGTAGAAAAAAATCTTGACAACATGCCAAAATCATGAGAATTTAGGTTTTAAAGATAAATTAGAAAGGAATCATTAATGCGTCATTTTCAGTTCTTGTGGCTTGTACTCAGTGGCCTACTGTGTTGAACCTGTTATTTCCCTGAGTGCCCACAATACTTAACATCTATGTTCCTCTGAAATGATCCAAGGAATAGTATCATATCCTGCTATTTCAATCAGCCCTTTTAAGGCTTATTTCCCTTTATTGATTACACAATGTGCTCCTAAGTTGACTTCAGGGCAACAGGACCTTTGTTTTTAGACACTGATTTTTAACCTAAGCCAAAGCAGTGATCCAAACTAACAGTAAACGCCTACCTTGAATGTGACAGAAAGCACGTGTAGGCAGATAAATTATAATGAAGACCTAGTATATCTTCCAGAAAGCTTAGAAATGAGAAAAAAAAAAAAAAAGTTGTTGTCCAGCATTGTTCTGTCTGATTCATGTGTTATATAACCTAAAAGCAGAACCGATTCATGCAATGATTTACATCATAAAAGAAGATTTTTTAGAAAAGATATTTCTAGTTTAGGAAAGATATTTTGGGGAGGGCAGGAGATACTTCCACCTAAGTAGAAACTATGGTTTTCAATAATTGTTTAATGCAACCCTGCTGAGTATACTGATTTTATCAATCAGCATTCTTATCTAAGCTTCCCAAATACATATATATTTTTTTTAATCCTGAAATTAAGCTTTTTGAAGATGACAGCTTGCACACTGTTTGACAGATTCCACAACAAATGCTGGCTTTATTGAATGGAAAGTTATTTAAAGTGTAAATTTGAAAAGGTACATATAATGACAATTTTGTTTCCTCATGTATATTTCTGTATTCAGATTGGAAAGTGTTTATTTTATGATGTTTGAGAGTAGATCAGAACAAAGAGGTACTGTTTTCTTTCTGAGAAGTGTTTATAGTGGGAGTCTTTCTGTTTCTGCCTAAGAATATTCATCTTGGTATTTCTTAGTTTATAGACAAAGAATGCTTAATATACTGAAGCATTTAAACTGTTACTTTGATTATTTAGACCAGTGCCTATAGCTGTATCTTAGAATAACTTAAATCAATGTGGTTTCTCACAGTTCATATTGATATTTAACTGCAGATAATATTTCGCTGTCCAGTTATATCTGAAATTATCCCATATATTTTGTTTGTTGTAACTCTTACACAAATGCATCTTTAGGAGAGAAGGGCTTCTACCAATTCCAGTATTAGAGAAGAAATTTTTGCTGTATGCCTACAGTTATACCAATAAACCTTAACCAGAATCATCAAGAATACTTAGTAATCATCAGTTACTGCCATTAAGATGTGTTCAGGAACTTTGTGGCAAACTGAAGCACGAGTCTGACAGTTATTAGTTGGATATTATATATTAAAATTTTCTGAAGCTCCTCAGAGGAGTTAAATAGACTCATTTCCAAAGATAATAATGGGATTGTCTGTCAATGATGTTTCTCTTTCAAAAATCTCAGCTTAAAAAATACATAGACTGTTCTGACACTGAGCTCTTGCAGCAGTAAGCAGGGACTGAGCTTTTGTGGTTACCTGTAAAGTATATGCCACCTGTCTAGCATAGTCTGGAAAACTGAATCCCTCTTCATCCCCTGTCAAGCTGCTTGAATAACTTGATGGGAACACATTGTCTTATAGCAACATTTTTTTTAATTAACCTGCTACTCTTTTTGGTTAGATCTAGGGATCTATGGCAATGGGGGTTTTATTCATTTATTTATTTATTTTTAGGAAATGACTATTCCATGGTGCTTGAAGAGGGCGGAGCTTGTGTTCAAGTGTGTCAAAGGTATGTTAGTGTGTCAGTGCTTGAGCTGTCTTTTGGCCTTATCTCAGACTGTACATTCCCCCCCCCCCCCCCAAAGTATTTTTTATGTGAACTTACTGTTTGTTAAAACACACACTTATATCTTTGTAAGTATTAACTATTGTGTTATTATGGGACTGTTTTAAGCATCGGGAAATAATTTCAGACACTTAGAATAATGACTAAAAATGTTTTGAAAGTACCTTTGCAACTCATAAATATAGACAATGGAGGGGAAAAAAAAAAGCCCTTACTGCTGTTTTGAGCAATCTCCCAAGAAGGGCAGGATCTGGTGGTTCTGTACAGTATCCTTTTCAGTCTTTCATATTTGCATTGTCTCAAACAATGAGCAATCCCCACATTTTTTTCCAAGACTAGTGAATATGCTAATTCATCTCTTTGCTGGAGAGTCCTCATGATTCAGCTTAATTTTTCTACCTCTACAAATTGTTTTATTACATATTGCATTCCTGTGTCCTGCACTTAAATACTCAAAACAGTATTTTATAGCATCTAAAATGTTAATAGTGTTATGCTCTTTCTACCAGCTATTCAGTAACTTCTTCCTGTCGCGATTCACAATAAAGTATCATCCATGTAGTCTCTTTCGTTAAACATGAAACATTTTTGCAGATACCTTTTTGTCATTAGTGTGTTCCTGTGGACCTTGTAGTTCATTGACTATAGTTAGGGAATGGTTAACATAAAAATGCCAAATCATCACATGAGCAATGAGTATTGTTGCTGCCAGATTTTCAGTATACATTTGGCAAAAGGATATTCAGACTTGCACTCACTCATGTGGATTCGATCAGATTAGAGCTAAAGGAGAGAGCTATTTCTCAATGAAAGCAAACTATTGAAAGAACTCATAAGAATCACATTCAGAGAAACCTCTGACTTCTGCTGGCCAGCGGACTGTTGTGCAGTAGGACTGGATATTCTGCTCCCACAAGGGTATACTGATTTTTTTTCTATAACTCCTCATTAGATTCTCCAATAAGATCATATTTCAGTCAGCAGATTGGCAAGTGTGATTTAAGTGTGATTAATTACATTGCTAGTTAAAAGGTGGTTAAAATCCCACTTGTATATGAAAACTCTATCACTGCTTGACAACAGTATAATTGGAAAAAAATTTATTTATGTAATGCATAATAAAAATGCTGGGGTTTTTAGGTTTCATGATGGAAATGGCCTCATGGGATGGAGGAATTTCTCGGACTGTACAATTCCTGGTACCGCAGGTAAGTTAAACCAAGTTCGTATCTAATCTAGGTGACTACCAAAACAAGAACTCGGATTTTGGCAGATCTAGGTTTGATTTCTTTGTTACACCATACTTTTTCTATATGAGCTTAAATTATCACTAAGGTTTTGGTCCCATACCTATAAAACAGGAATAAAAGAGTTTTAGATTTTTTGGATATCCTGAAGTGTCTTCTGAGGGTACCAAAAACTCAAATTGGGAAATTTACCTAATGGTGAATACATAACCTTTGAAAAAGATACTTTTTTGCTATTATTTTCTCCGAAGAGATAGGACTAAACTTGCATTACTTAATTTTAGGCTTTAACTGGTCATATTGTCTAGCATTATGGAAGGTTATAACACGCTGAGTTCAATCATGCTTCCACAAAATCATTAATGGCTTTAGAAGTTTCAAGTTAACTATAATTAAGATACTCAAATAATTGAATTCATGGTTATAGCTGATCTTCAGAAACAGAAAGTTTTCCTACAGTGACCAGTACTAAGTTTTGTTTATTTATTCTGAAAGCAGTGCTGGAAGTTATGTAAAAATCAGAGTTATGTTAGGAGAGAAATAAGATGTATTTGTTGACAAAGTAGTAAACCACTGAGCAAGGAAAAAGCCAAGAATAAACTAAGTACTGAACTTGAATCTAATTCTGGAATTCAGAGAGCAGGAGTCATGTAGGTAACAACAAACAGCACTATCGTGCTTCTGCTAGACAAATAATCAATTACTGGAATGAGAAGTCTACTGGAAACAGATACTGCTGGTATATTTATGTGTATATCTGTGTATTTCTAGGTCAGTCTTTCTCTTTTGATTGAATTAAATATTATTATAACATGTATTTTGAAAACAATATTGTTGGCCTTCTGAAAAACAACAGTACTGCTAAAGGTCAAGAAACAAAGCTTAGAAAGATTTAGTTCTTCCAAACTACAGCAAAAAGCCAAAGATTACTGGTGTATTTTTACTCTTTCCCCCCCCCCCCCCCAGACAATTTCTGAAGAAATGTTTTACCAGCTGAGTAATATGCTTCCCCAGATCTTCCGAGTGTCCTCTACATTGACTCTCACCTCTAAGCACTGAATTTTGTGCAGCAGTAAGGTGTATCCTGTTAAAAAAGGATGAGATTACTGAGATTCTGTAGTGGAATGTCTCTTTTCTGCAGATTGATGACCCTGAATTGGAATTTGTTGCAATTTCAAGAATAATATCATAATAAAAGATGTATGCTGTCTGTACTTGGATGTTAGCATTTTATTTTTGCCTTTTACATTCTGTTTCAGTGCAGTGTTAATGTTGAATTCCTCACCTTTTTTCTGAAAGACTTTGAATGTAATTAAATGTATTTAATCTACAGAAACATAAGTGATTGCCATAATTAAGTACTTGTAGTAGGAATAGGATCTTCTGTTAGTGGGGGTGCACCTTTGGGTTGCTGGGTTTTTAAAAGCATTTTCTGAATTTACCCAGTGGCATTAAAAAAAAAAAAGAAAAGAAAAAAGAGAAGACTGTCGGGTGTCTCCTTAGAATGACTGTCAGGTGTCTCCTTAGAATGACTCCTTAGAATAACTTAGACATAATTTGTTGCAGTTGTCTTTCCAAGGTCACAGTGGCCAGCAAATAAAATGTATAATCCAGCCACTTTACCATTTAACTGTTACAAAATGAAAAATCCAATAACCTGCTGCATTTTGTATATCACTAAAAGTAAGCAATATGCTTGTGACAATGATTACAATTTTTAATTGCTCTTTCTTTCTCTCTTTTTGCTTTTCTTAGTATGTTATCTTTATGCTTTATTTTAAGATTTGACATTCACAAGTCTGTCCCATGAACAGCTCAATAGGGATGCTGTAATGTTCTGAACTCTGTACAGGTATATTTTGCTGCCTAATGTCCAAATGTTTTATGGCTGAGCAGTTCTGTCAGAAAACGCCAATATGTCTAGTCGAGATGCTTCTATAAAACATCTTGAGACAAACTTTAATCCAGTCAAAAAAAGAAAGAAAGCCAAAAAGTCCACAACCCTGGAGGGAGGAGGAGAAAGCAAATTTGCTTATCTCCTGACTTGTACAGTCAGTCTTTTTAAAGTCAGTTGTGGACCCAGGAGACTGGAAACAATCCTTCAACCTGGAGACCGACAACAGGAAGAATCCTGTCTGAAACTGGTGTTCTTAAGGTCCCCAGAACAGTCAGGCCTGCAGCCAAGCAGCTGACGTAGTGGAGGTCCCGAATGGATTTCTGCACTCCACAGTCCTGTTCTGTAGGAAGCCCTGGGATCCTGGCAGAGCAGGTTTCAAATCTGTAGTCTCTTTCTATGTATTGCCAAAATTTTGCACTTCAAACTGCAGATCTTGGAAGTTGACTTAAAATCAAATGATTTGCTGTCTTCCTTCAATGTGATTTTTTATTTAGTTTGATAAATGTGAAGAATGTAAATCTCTGTTCTGGGGAAACTGTAAAATTAATTCTTTAAAATTTTTATAGAGAATCAGAGTATTAATTGAGTTCATGATGTTTATAAAGGCCCTGTGTAATTAACAAAACTCTTTGTTTAATGTTTTTGTTGAGTCCTGCGTGCTGTACAGAAGCCATGTAAGTGACCCAGCGAACACCTATTGCTGAACTGTCAAATGCTATTTTTCTGTGCCAGCAACTTCTAAAGAAGAATCATGCAAGTAATGTGACCTAATTTGGTGTTCTAGAAAAGAAGAATGTAAATTCATCTAGAAGGAGCTGGATTAATCCTGTTAGAGCTCATTTTACAGATCTGGCCGTAAGCTGAAATCAAACTCTAGTCCCAGAAAAGCAAGTACTCTAAGCACTATTCTGTTTATGCAAGATGCAGTAGCAGAAGTATTCCTTTTATAAGTTGTAGGACTTGTCTATGCTGTAAAACAGGTCTATGTGTTTATATACTTTGTACTACCCCCCCCCCCCCCCCACACACACACACCTCACACTCCCCACCCCATCACTACATCTGCCAACAGGTAACCTGTGTCACACCAAAAATTCTTGAGTAGTCAGCTGGCTTATACTTGTAGGTTCTCTGCCAATAAAAATTATGCCCAAATTTTCCTGTTACTTTGACAAAACCCCAGGACATACTATTTAAGTTATTACTGCACATGTAAAACTGCAAGTAATTCTGAGAAAAGAATTTAGCTTTTGTTTTGTGTCCTACTGCCTTTGACTTTTGAAGATATGTGTTTTCAGTCCTCAGACAGTAGATTACATAGAAACATTTCAGCATAATTACCTATTGGTCTTTGATACAGGGATGAGGTTATGAAAAGTGAAATGCTAACAATATTTGGGAAAACTGTTAGTTCTGACTAAAATGCTACTGAAGCCTGGACATACTGTGTACTGGTCTGCCAGCCTGTATCTTTCTCAAAAAGGCACTTACCACTGCATCTATTATTCCGGCTTTTCCTATTCCCAAGAAAGTAGTGCTAACGGCAAATTTTTAACTGTTTTTTTGTTGCAGAAAGGCAAATAATATAGAGGTAGGATGATATAAACTGTCCTTTCTGTTTGATCTGCACCTGGCAGCTGTACAGAACAGGAGCATAAGGACTGCAATTTGTGGAATAAAGCCATGTGCGAAATCCTGTTTGGGTCATGAAAAGCTATTTGAGATTAAGAGGAAAATGACTCAGTAGAAAATCTCATGTCTATGTAGTGCAGTATTCCTTGGAAGGATGACAGTATCTAATACCTTAAAAATATTCTGTAAAATTGTCTATGTGGCTGGACTTGTACTGAATAATTGCTCTTGCCACTAAGAAAAGTGAGGAAGGAATGCCATTGTTTAGCTTTTTTGACCTGCTCGTGGTGGCTGATGTAACCTGCAGGTGTCCTTTACAGAACCTGAACTGAGGTTATTAAAAGAAAGTAATCAAAAATAATCTTGGTTTGTCAAGGACATACCTAACTGACCTTCAGATCATTGCCTTCAGTTACATGATCTGTGTTAGTTTGCTTAGATGATGACTGACAACAAACAGGAGGAGAAGAATGCAAATAGTTGAGAAACAGATCTGTGGACCTTGTTCTGACCAGACTACTTTTACCCTATCGAAATTCCAGAAATTTCGCTGTACACGTCACTGCTTGGGGAGAGAAGAACCCCATCTGAGATCTTTCCTTCTGAAATCATTCAGTCTGGATTACAGAACATAAGTTAATGAAGCACAGTTTGAAGATGTTATCTTACCACTTTCCCTGTTGTATGAGAGATGAGTGAAGCCAGCATAGAAGAGAATTAGGGAGAGAGAATTTAAACCAAAGGAGGAAATTATAAATAATATTGTCTTGAGTTCTAAACCAGTTCTGTTATTTGCGTGAACTTAAAGTTGTTCAGTTCATTTGATCTGTACCTTGTTTTTTCCCCTCATTAGAATGAAGTTTAATTCATACTTGTATAGTATTTTGACCATTGCCATAATTAATATTATTTCTTGTCTGTACTATAACCAAAAATGCAGTGCTGTTCCCTAGTATTCAGACCAGGTCAGAAATGTAAAGAGATGTCTATCCTCTTCTTGTAACTTTGCATCATTTAGATATCAGGATGGGATGGAATGTAAAATTTGCACAAAAATAGATTTCTTACTTCATCTCTTATATTGGATGTGGTAGAATTCAGTAGCATGGGACCACAGAATTAGACGAACATATTATTATGCAAAAGTACAAGCAACCTATATTGGTTGCTTATATTATAACTTATAACTATATATAACTTATAACTTGCTTATAACCTATATTTACATTGGTCATGTAAATTCCAAGGGCTTGACTTTATGCTAAAATAGTGTTTAAACATTAAGCTCTAATTTTTCCACAGTATTCAGAAGCAAGTGGAACAAAGCAAACATATATCATGAGGAGCAGCACTCAGTGACAAGCCAAATCGGTCATCAGTAGCAACATAATGATGAGCTAAATACTCTGGTAGAAGTTGGTACACTTGAGAGAAAAAAGGGACTGCCTGCAGGAAAAGGATGATATTCTGTATGTGAAGAAGTCATCACAAAAGTATATGCTGCCTTGCTCGTGGCTTAAGCTACTTGTTAGAATTACTTTGAAAAGCTGGGCTAAACAGAAAACAAACAGGTCTAGCAATTACAGTTAGCATAGTCAAGCAGATGGCATGGGTTCATCTTTCATAAGCAGTGCTTCCCCTTGTGTTCTCCTGCTAGCAAATGAACCTTACTCCTTTGAACAGAACAAATGCAGCTTCAACAAGCAGAATGGGGGGAATACCCCTAGGTCAGTACAAGTCTATAGCTTGACAGAAAACGTGGGTTTGAATCCCCTCAGATAGAAAAGCAAATTGAACCTTGGTCTTCGATGTACTAAGCAATGCTCAGAGTGGTAGGCTTTTATGTTAAGTGGGACCCTTCATAAAGTGGCAGCTTTTTAGACTCTCAGAATGTCTACCAGGCTGAGCCTAGAGTATGTGCAGTGAAGAGCACCTAATTTAGGAGCTGAATGAGCTCGAACGTAGCCTTGCCTAGGTGCTTGTTATTTTCAAAATGGAGATGAATTTATGAATACTCAGAAGTATTTTTTTTACTCAGAAGCTTTTAAGTTCCTGGGAAAATTTACCTTCCAAGCTGCAGGACCAAGCATTTCCATAAATGGACAAAAACTAAGCATGCATGTTAGGCTTGCAGTTTCTGTTGTAGGCATGTATATTGCATCTTAATTCTAGTTTGAAATGCTGTTCTTTCTGTGCGCATGGCCTAGGCTGCCCTAGCAATTTTAGGCTATAGAGGAACCCATAAGAAGCCTGTAAAGCTCTTTAAGATTAGTTCCTGGAGCTTAGTCCAGATTCTGGGAAAATAAAGGTGGTTCATAGTTCTTTTTTTCCATTCCCATCTCAGTCAGAATAACCTGCAAAGGGAGAAAACCTGTGTTCACCCTTTATAATAAAGGCACTAAAAAATAAAACTAGTTGAAACTAGTCAATGTCAGAGGTGAAGTAAGTCTCGCAAGTTCTGCCTTGTTAAATAGGCTTCCCCCAAGAAGTGTATATGGACAAGGTGTTATCTCCAAAATCTCTTGCTTTGGAGAACCTACCAAGAGCATCATTATAGAGGACACTGTGTATGAAAGGAGTGGAAGAGCACAGCAGGAGTGACCCATCAGCTCAAGCAAGTGCATCAATGTACCTTGGGTAAGGAATAGGAAGTTTAGTCCAATTCCTGTGGCCTGTTGAATAAGCATGAGGAAGGTGGCTGGTGCCTGTGGAGGCGGACAGAATGTATGCTAATTTGGTATGCAGTCCCTGCCATTATGCACATGGAAATGCTGGGCAAGAGGATGATGTGCATAGGTGAGAGCAAGACACACAGCAATAGGCATCATACCTGAAGTGGCTTGGTTGAGTGGATGAGAAATGGAGGACATCCAGTATTCCTATCTAGTAAGGATATAAGAGGACAAAAAATAAGGAAAACAGACTGGGTGGAAGAATGCAGTGTAAAGCAGCCCAGAGATAGTTTGCATCAGTGAATAGTCAGGGGTTTTTTTTGCTAAATTTGATATTGGCTTTCAACTAAGAAAAAAATCCACCACTTTGACAATCTCTAATATGGCTGTGACTGACAGAAGGAAGAGTGAAGGTACAAGGAGGTCATCTGGAACAGCAGGATGATTTAGATGGGGCCAAGGGGTATGACTGGGAAATAATAAATGGAATTTTGCACATCTTGAGATGTTCACTAAATGCTTAGTGGAATATAGTAGAACAGACTGAGAAGGCCGCAAAAAGTTTGCAGAGTTGGTAGATGATAGAGAGTGGGAAGTCAAGTGCATCTCATGGGGAGGATGAGATAACTTTAGAAAGGACATACATGTGTTCCTATGAGCACTTTCTCCACCACGAAACGAGCTCTTTTTTTGGAAAATGCACTGGAGACATAAGTACATGGTACATGCTTCTTGGTTCACCTAACAGTTTCTGTAATTTCAGAATAGACATGGAACAGTGCTTTCACCCAGTTTTACGCAAGGCTGAAGAGGAGGCTGAGAAATTATCTGCAGTGGGAATAATTATCAATACCTGTAGGGCAGATTAAGTCACAGAAGAAAAGGAAAAAGATTCTTTATAACAGGTATTTATAAATATGAAGTATCTGGTACCATTTCTAACATGGAGAAACAAAAGCTAACAGTGTTGAGTCATAAAAGAACTGAGAATGGACTAGCATGTAATATTGTACTATATCTGCATTTCTCAGAAGAGCTGTGGAAAATATTGGCATATTTCAGATAGCAGGTGCAGTTCACAATGTCTCCTAAATCTTCATTCCAGTCACTAGAAATAGAGCAAAAGACATTATTATAGAAAACAAACAATCTTTTGCAATCCAGAGCCTGAGAGATGTGATGTTAACTTTGACTATCTTCCTAGATACAGACTTTATTTAGCTGTCAGCTTTTGCTCTGAGTTTTGCTGATGTAAATTCAAAGTTACTAAAGTTCACAGACTTACTTCAAAATTGCACAAATGTAACTGAGAGCAGAATTTGGCATTGTGTGCCCTTCCAAGAGTGCTAACTTTGAAGAGATACAGAGTAACACTGGCTAAATGACAACTGAAGGGGAATATGAAAACCATCTGTAAATATTTAATGGGTGCAAACATTAAAGACAAGGCTGGTTTGTGCAGACTGTTTCAAGAAGAGTTTTAACTGAACTAACAGGGATAAAACTTAGCAAAGGAAAATATGTAAAAATTAGAGGGGAAATATTTCTAATAACTTAGAAATCTATCTCACAATGTATAAAAATTTCTCTGAGAGTGATATCCATGGCATAATTTACAAAGCAACCTGAGGACACAGCCATCCCTTAACGTTATAAAGTACTCTTAAGCTGCCTTGGAGATGGCAAAATATAACTTCATGTCTGCCTTTCTGATTGCTCATTTGAGACTGAATGATTTCTCCCTCCTACTGTTCTACCTTTGGGTGATACATACATGAGCATCTGTATCCAGACAGACATAGTTTGTTCCCAGTTGGCTTGATATATTTACTGCTTTTAAATCCACACCAAGGAACATACTGTGAAGAAAAACTACATTCTTGCAGGATATACTTTCTATGAGAGACAAAACCCTGTGGTAAGTAAACCTTTAGTTAATACAAATTAATTACAGTTTGGACAAGCGGTGTAGGAAACCATGGACTGCATGACATTGTCAGCTACTTCCCAGTGGCATCAGCTCATAACAGTGGTACATATCATCAGAGCATCTTTGAACCCTAGTAGCTTCAAGTGAGGTTCAAGTTCCTTGGCCACCATGCAGGAATGGACCCTGTACATACAAATTTAGGAGTGTCTTGAACTGAGATGATACCAGACTTGAAGCTGGTTTGGTTGTCTCCCAAATTTTAAGTGGTTTAAACTGAACCATAACAGCTCCTGCCCGGCATAAATTATAATCCTCAAAAATGCTCTGTGTTCACTCATTCAAATAATTTATAGTGACCATTTCAACTTTGTTCCAAAGAACACTTTCGAAGCTGGGCAGAAATAGCATCACTCCACAAACATCAGCCTGTTTCCTTCCGCCTCTCCTTGCGTGTGCAGCATTCATGTTATCAGTGTTATATATGCCTATTTCTGCAGCAGAAATCCTACCAGCACAAGCCAGCCAAGCATCTTTTTTTGAGAAATGCATCTTTCCTCATTCATCAATAAAAGTGGAAATTGCACTGGGCTGGTGACATGAGCTTTCCCTCTAGCTTGTCCAACTACACAAGAGGATGTGACTGCTTCTGTTGAATAGTTTTTTGGAAACCTCTGCCTGACCACCAGTTGTTATCTTGGATGTGCTTTTAGCCATTTTGGGCAAGTCTCCCTGCTCATGGAAGTGGTTCTTCCCTTCAAACAGTCCATAAATCATGGACAAGTCTTGCAAGCTGATGCTACTACATACAAAATGGTATACACCACTCTTGTATTGATAGCTAGTCCTGTTCAGCTGTGTTTATGGAATCTTCTTGTCCTTAAGAGATATGAACTGCAGATAAAAATACATTCTTGACAATTGCTGCATCTTTCTGAAGTTCACATATATTAATTTAATTTGATTTCTAAGCCTTCAAAATAACTCAGGGAAGTGCTGCCTACCAGTGATGGAAATTTTGCTTTCCCTAGTGCAAATGCTTCTACTAGTGTCAGTGCCATTCTGCAGTGTTTTAGTAAATGGAATTTGCTGTGCAGATTGGTCCACTGATCCTTCTGTTCTGCCTTTAATGATGGTCACTGTCTGGAGTCCTCAAGAAAGGTAAAGTTTCCCAATAATACATTTCCTATTAGTCATACTTCTGAATCACTTGGTAGCTGGCAGTTATCATGAGTCCCACCAAAGGTGATTATGTGCACGCAAGCTGAGCAATGGGTGTAGAGCTCAGCACAAGTGGCATAAAAAGTCTGGGTCCCCAGCCCATGGCACACGGCACACGGGTGACCATGGCAGTACAGAAAACAAACTTCACATCTTGATTACCATAGCCATAGGGAGCTACAGTCTAGAGGGGACACAAAGGAATTAGCTGCCTTACTTTGAAGTACCCAACACCCAGGATAAATCAAACTCTCTATATTTCAAATTATCTAGTGCTTTTAAAACTCCCTGTCACAGGATCAAATGCTATTCTACTAGACTGATGTAAAAACTGTTTAAAGAAGCACCCAGGCTATTGAAATATGTATGGTTATCAGTCACATAGAAGACAGGCAACAAATTTTAAAGGTTTGTTGTTAGCATTGAAGCTACATACTGTATTCTAGGTAATGGTAGATTAAATTATGGAGAGATGAAATGTAGGCCTTAAGGAAAATTTTACTGGCTGGGGACGTTATCAGCCTGCAGAAATGTTACTAGTGCGTTCAAAATCACCTGGATGATGGACCAGATGTTCTGCTGTCATGCAGAGATGAGAACAAGCTTTCACTCTGTGAAACATATAGACCAATTCTCATTCCCATAGCTTTCTCCTCAGCCCCAGGTTCATGTCAACTCCAGCACAGGTATCCTGAGCAGGGAAGAAGCTTGCTTGTTGCTTTTGTATTTGTTGGTCAGTTACTTTCAATGTTTAATTCACTATATTCAGGACACCAAGTCTAGGTCCATTTCATACTTCAGGACACCAAAGTCCTAACTCAAAGGTCACTGGAGTTAGTGAAAATGGAAAACTAGTGGCTCCAGAGCACTTTGGATCAAATCCTGAGAGAAAAAAAATGATGTACTTCAGTATTAAAGAGATTTCAGTCAAACTTGATTATCCTTACAACTCTGGCCTTAATATCTCTTCATGAGCCTGTTTTAATTCTGTCATATATAAAATACAGTCCAGGGGAATTTAACAGAATAGAGATACATTGTGAAGATATGAAAAATCTCTGCTGAGCAATTGAATAGTGCAGATAAAAATAAAATACGGTGTTCAAGAGGATGACTCAAACCAATGTTAAGGAGCTTTCAAGTAACCTTTAATTAATGTGATGCAAGTAAGTGATGAAGTCAGAGATGAATCTTTCCAGACAGTTCCTAGAAAATCTCTGCCCGTATATTTAAACTTACTCTGTAAAGAGCATGACCAAAGCTGTTTCTACTGAAACTGCAGAATTTGAAAACCTGAAGCACAAAACCTTCACATCCAGGTCTTTGCTGGATGCCACTATACAAGCTGACTTTGCAGTCAGACTCCTCCACTCAGTTACATACCTAAGCCAAATTCAGGGCTGAATCATTTAGGATGAGGTAATATTAACTTCTGGCCCTGCTAAACGCTGTGGGAGTTTTGCTATTGTCTTCCATGGGGCCAGGATTTCACTTCCCCGTATGGTTCTAACAGTACACAATGTTCAAATAATGAGAAGAAAGTGTGCAAAATATATAAGACTTATCATATCTTTGCAACCCTTCTAAACAAAGGATGTCTAGCAGATAGATTTAACAGTTCAAAATCCAGACTGAGTATCAGAAGACCAAGACTCAATTCCTGAATGTCACCAATACCTCACTGCATCTTTGGCCGATATATTCCCTTTCAACTATTTCATTTGAAAACTGTGAGTTATGAAACTCATCCTTGCAAAATTGACATACACAGTTAAAGAGTGCTGGATAAGTGTCATAACAGACTTAAACCACCAGTGGTCAGATAGTTTTCCAGTGATGATTTGTACTGCTCTTCACCATTCAAACATTCACTTCCCAAAGCATCCTTGTTAGCAGTGTATCAACATTAAGTAGCAAAAGTCTCATGAAAAAGCAAACATAAATGAATAGCCCCTTACACCTTTCAATCACATTAGTAAAATTATTCAGGTGCTTATGTTTTAACAAGATCCAGTTCCTTGCAGAGAAAGGGGAAGCTCTGATATTTAACATGCAGTTAAATAAAAAAAAAAGATTTTGTGGAAGGTTTTGCAATAAATTGAATCAGATACCATTCAGTGCATTCAACAGAGCACCCCAGTCAGAGAATTATTCTTAGCTGTATAGTAATAATCATATGTTAAGTTAGATAAGTATCTCCATGGCTGGAAATATGGCGTCAAGGTCAGCCACAGCTTGATCTGATCTAGAGTTGGCAACAGTCCCACTTCTAGTGGGAGACTAGACTAGATCACTTCCAGAGGTCCCTTCCAACCAAAACTTCTATGATACTATGATCTCATGTCTATATTGCAATTAAAGGGACCAGGTGAATTAAAAAAAAAATCTTTGAGCTGTGATGAACTCATTAAGGTTATTAATATATAAAGCGATTAAAGAAGGTACTTCCCATCATGTTGATTCTTTATCTTTGTACACTACCATTGGACAACAGCAGTATGTTTTAATTTTGTTTGAGAGTGGGAAATAATTTGCTGAAAGCAGACAATATTTTCTAGTTTTTCTTCTCCTCATCTTTATTTTACAATAAATAACTGTTTATTGATGAGGAAAATCAGCTGCATTACTGGGGTGTGTGACCCACCAGGTGAGTCAGTTGGAGAGCCTTGAACCAGATCACCTTACAGACTGAGGGTGGCTACTGCCTACAGGGGAATGGGACTCATTAAGGGATGCTGGGGAAAAAGCATTTTGAGATTGCATGTGACTTATTACAGGATGTTTAGGGGAAGGACAAATGCAGGAAAAAGGAAGAATGAAAGTGGATTGGGGAGGAACAAGCATGGGAAAATAGAGGGAAAGGGGATAAAAGGGGTCAGCTGCTAAAAACAGGTTGCTGATCAGTACTCGTATCTGATCATGCTCTGTGCCTGGTCATTGTAGCCTGCCCTGTCTTCTTATTGAACTCCATTTCAAACTGTTTTCCTGGACTCTCTGTTCTGTGTGCATGTCTGTGCATGGAAGTCTAAGTGCCAGCCACTGGCAAAGGGACCACAAGACAAGGGAGCCCATGAGTCAGGGGTGCCAGCAAATGGGGAGGACAGGGATCTGGGGCAGTTACTGGATAGATCGGGTGTCCGAGAGCCCACCAGCTACCAGGTGGATACATATTGTATATATGTATAAGTATATATACATATATATATATATACACACACATACATATTTATTTTCCACTAATGATCTTTCATCCTGACCAGCCAGAGGCCCAGCATACTCAGCTTCACTGCTAGTTGGACCTGGGGACATGGAGCTGCAGCAGCCTTGTTTCTGTCAGGCTGGATTCAGCAACCTTTAACGCTCCTTCTGACTCCCAAAAGCTCTGATATCTTTTGTGCTGATGGATGACTTATAGCTGTCCTGTCTTACAGCTAAAATAAATCAGACTCACAGTATATATAAAATGCTAAGTCAAGTTGGAGAACTGATTTGCTGCTGAATGCAACACTGCAGGTTTGTGTAGGGCCCTAATTCAGAAAGCAAATGTTTGCCTAAGTGCAAACACATTGAGTGACCCTGACTTAAAGTTATGCTCATATTTAAGTACGTCTTTAATCAGAGCTTATGACAACAGGGAGTCACCTTCACCACTGAGTGAGTCTACAGTCCAGGGTGCTGCCCCACACCCCGCTTTTATCCACAAGAGCTTCATCATTCAGTGGTGCTTCCAACCTAGGTTAGCTGGGTTTTTGTAATGTATGGACCAAACTTAACACAAGGTTGTCAGACAGGCTGGTATTGTACCTGCTCTGCAGTGAGGACACATGCTCCATCTTGTGCTGTCTCCCTCCAGGCACAAGCTCTCTGGTTTCCAGGACATGTGGAAAGAGTGGTGCCTTCTTTCTCATTCATCTCTTTTCTACACCTCAAACACCTCATACACCTCTTTTTCTAGCCAAGCTTGGCTTCTTAACCTATTTTCTTCCCTTAAGGGTCAAGCCACCATCACAGAGGAGTTGAATTTTGAACATCTTCAGACAGAAGAGGGTTTGGAATCTGTCTTCCACTTCAAAAAGGTAGATATAGCTGTCTATACTGGCAAATACATGCCAATATAGGGCATCCCAGCATAAAAGAAAAGAGCAAGCTGATCTTCCTTCCTCTTTGGTGCCTAACTTCAAGAAGGGTTCTGGGGCTACAGATCCAGACCTGAGAATCCAGGAGAATGGTGGACTTTGAAGGCCCCCTATAGTATTCTCTTATGGCTGAACTAGATGATGTGTCCATGCTCACTGTGCTGGCTATCATGATTCAAGAGTGAGTGATGCTCCTCAGATGCTGTGCAGAAGCCTGTAAGGACCCTAGAGTTAGCACGAGGCAAGTTAAGTGCTACAGCGTTGGACACATACATGGCGCGAATGCCCCAGCAGTGGATGATCTAACAAGCATTAATGAGGGAGGCTGGGACCTCCTGAAGGATTAATCCCTCTTCGTTCTCTGCCTGCTGGAAGGGTAATGCCTCCAGATGCTCATCCTGTCTGCCTCCCTTGCTGCTAAAGGCTATCACTCACCACCATCACTGCTTGAAATGCTCCTGAAAATGCTCCCTAAGCCTCTTTAGGAAAAACAAAGTGGGAGGAACTCCCCACTCACCCCATATAAACAGCCACTTCATTTTAAGTGCAAGGCAGCAGCAACGAGCAGCAGTAGGTGATAACAGCTGACATAGTGGCAGTGGGAAGAGAACCAGATCAAGGCTGAGTTATTTATTTGAGCAGTGTAGTGGAGACAGCACCTAGAGCTTCAAAAAAAAAAAAAAAAAAAAAAAAGGGGCCCAGCAAGAACATGGCAGTGCAGGCTGTATGCAGTGCATGTTGGATCCATATCACCTGCATATTTGCTCCATTTTTATGCGGAAAGACACATGCAGTTGTGACTTTCAGGAAGCTCAGGCCATGCACAAAAAGGAAAGCTTTCTCCTATCTGTCCAAATGGCACATGGTGCCTTCATTTCTGAGTGTCAAAGTCTAAAGTTTAAAGCATCTCAAAAATAGGGGCACTTAGAATCACAACTAATCTGGGAAAGTCTTGGCCTACATGCAGTGCAGTGCAACAATATAAGGGCACAATGTGGCTAATGTTACTGTATTTTCTGTTCCCCACCAGTAGCAGTGCTTGCTGTCGGGAGTAGCTCCATGAATGCAACTGCTCTCTATAATCATCATTCTGTCCAGTCATTGGTGCCTGTTGAATCATGAAAGAACACCTACCTGCTGCACAAATCATCTAATTTTTTACAGTGGAGTCATACACAATCAAATTTGACAACCACTTAGAAAAATAAAGCAGGGCAAGAATAAAGAGGGCAAACACAAAGCAACCAAGATGAGGTAAGGATGGGGCAAGCTGGGGATGGCAACAGGATTCAGCAGATGGTGTAAGAGGCTTTAATGTCCTGTGTTTGCATCAACCAGATAGGAATGAAATACAGCAATTCAGGATCCATCAACATGTATTTCTGTGGCCAGTTCTTAAACTGTTTTCTTAGGTTGGATTTTATTGTGCCACAAGCACAATTATTTTTCACATCATTTTCATGATAGATTATTATGCATTAAATTACGGCATTCCCATACCTTCACACTTTCTGTAACAGTAGGAGAAATGGTGGGCTGGGGAAGACAGCTGGAGTTGCATGTGGTGTGTGTCAGTTTACTTAAGCAGGACCATTTTACTGCAGCAGGAAGATTGCAGCAAAAGGTCAGTGCTGAAACTCCACTAAAGAAAGCTGAGCACACATTCCAGCTGTGAACATATGCTCACTGCTTGCCCCATCAAAAAGGGAATTTCAGTGCTCTGCTACGTGCTTGCCTTGACCCTGCTCCATACCACCTGTCTCGTGTGCATCAGACAAACTGTTCTTTAATCTGACGTGGAATATGCATTCTGGTGAGAGGATGCTTGGAATAGCTGCAGAGCAGTCTTAAACTAGGCCCATGCTATGGAGAAGTGCATGACAGTAGGGAGAGGGATGTCAAGAAAAAAGTCATATGAAAGCATTAAATGTGTGTTTTTATTTCTTAGTCCTGTGTGCCCATCACAGCCCGACCCTGTCCAAATGAGACTCATCTTTGCAGGGGAAAAATAAACTCAACATGATTATTCAGCTCTTGCATTTTTGTTGTCTGTGGCTTCTTCAAATGATTAATCTTCTGGAGTCTGCCTGATCTGGTCAGCGTCAGAGGAAGAATTCTGTGCAAGCAAAATGCACAAAGAGGTTACGCCAACTTAATTAAGCCATTAAAAATTGCAGAAGTGAAGCTCTTATAGCTACAAGGGCTTTTGACTGATTTAGAACATGCCCTCATAACATCACTTGATAAAAATAAGACTCCAATTTTTTAATAGAACAAATTACTTAGGTTTTATATTTAACCACAGTCACTGTTAAAGCTATAACTGGTTTTCAGAATATTTTAGGAATCTGATCTTGATCTTCCATATGTTAAAAGCCATCACAACAAATACCTTACATTGCAGTTCCTGGGGAAGAAATAACAAGGTAGCTGCAGCCTTAAATACAAAGTGTTTATTTTCTGTTCAGATTTGCTACTCTTAAATCCCAGTATCAGAGATTATCATTTCAAGGCAAGCAAGGAGGCAGTCTTGAGCCAGAGAAATTTGCTAACCTGCATGATATTTAGAGAGAAGATATTTATGTTCAGAGGCAGCTTTTTGAAAGCTCCCAGATCCCATTTTGTAAAATGGCACTGGCACTGAGGAGCCCTAGATGCACTGCAGGCAGGGGGTATTTTTACCCAGGGAGATGGATTCCCTTCTGTAAATGGGCCTTGCAGACTTTAAAAATATTACCCAATGATCATTATAATCAACCAGGTTTTAACCTCTGGATTTTCTCATCTCAACTTGCCTTTGGGTTGTGCCTCAGGGTGAAGCTTCAGTCAGTTTAACTGTATTGCACAAGAATGGATTAGTAGCAATACATCTAGCATCATGCACAGATTTAAAAGCGTATGTTGAAAATCAGAGGTTAAAGAGCAAATCTTGCTGCCTGTCTTTTCTGGAAAAAATTCAGAGTTTGGCAAAAGCTCGACCCCCTTTTTATGTTGTTTTACTCTGGCTACTGTGTAGATGACCACATAGAACAGAATTGCAACAAATAATTTAGAGAGTGGAAACAACATGCTGTATAAATATAGTAGACATTTGAGGAAGAATCCATCACTAGCATCAGTTTAGCTTGTTCTCGCTAATTCAGCAAGTTTGCAGATGACAACAAATTGGGGGAAGAGTTGACACCCTGAGGGTAGGACTGCCATTCAGACGGACTCTGAGAAGCTGGAGGGATGGGTTAACAGGAACCTCATGCAGTCCAGCACTGACAAGTGAAAAGCCCTGCTCCTGGGAAGAAACAATTCCTGGCAGCAATACAGGCTGGGTACTGACTGGGTGGGGGGAGGGAGGGTGGGGAGTGAGAGCAGCTTTGCAGAAAAAAAGGACCTGGGGTTCCTGGTGGAGACTGAGCTGAACACAAGCCTGTAGTTGTGACAAGGAAGACAGACCACACGCTGGGTCACACTAGCAAGAGTATAACCAGGAGACAGAGGGAAATGATTATTTCCCTGTGCTTGGCAGTGGTGAGGCCACATCTGGAGTGCTATATCCAATTTGGGGCATCCCAATTCAAGAGAGATGTCAACAAATTGGAGCAAGCCCAGTGGAGAGCTACTAGGATGCTTGATGGGCTGGAGCACAGGATGTACAAGGAGAGACTGAAGGTGCTCTCAGCAACATACCAAGGACCAAGACATGACTAAGGTGTCTGTAGCTTTTTTGAGCTTTAGCCTTCCAGCAAGGCCAAAGCCTTTGCCTTTGTTGTAGAAAGATGTGATCTGAATACATTTCTGGATAACATCAGGGAAGTTTCTCTATGGAGAATTCACAAAACTTGAACATTGCAACTGTGTAATAAATGTATCCCTGCCTCAAGCATGAAAGAAACCAACAGAGTCCAATTCTAACAGTCCTCTACAGTAACCGCAGTAACACTGGTCTCACAGAATGGCCAGGGATCATATTACAATTTAATTCCACTTTTATCATTCCATATTTTACTTTTTTCCATGTTTCCTTTTATAAACTCTACCAACTCTGTTATATTACTCAGACATAGAATAACTCAGCTCCTTTTCCTCTTTTGTAAAATTGACACCAAGGAGAGGTTCACCAACTCTGCTTATTTTGCACCTTCTGCTCCTTTATGCTCTGATCTTAAAGCTACTTAAACATGTGCCTATCTTTACTACTGTGAGTCAGCCCAGTTCTGCAATTTACAGTAACATGTGGCTAATGTTGAGCATGTCAATTGTCCTACTTTCCACAGGTATCAAAGACCACAGAGGCCAAAGGTGTGATTTTCTGAAAGTTAGGTACTGCCTGATCCCACTCACCTGACATATGTTTTTGGTCCTTAGTATAAGCCACATTATTTAATAGTTACCTCTTTCCCATATATATTCTTAGAACTTGCTCTACACTTTAACCATTTTGTCTTTTCCTGGCATCCCTCTGTAATCTGATGTGTTCCCCACAGTTTCCAAGACAAACTTCCCAGATACATGGAAAATTCCTGTCAGTCCCTTTTGGTGTCTTTGAATAACGCACCATTACCTTTCTGTCTCAAAATTATGGAGGTTTTTCTCCTTTCTTTTTCTCCATTTCCTGGAGAGAATTCTTCCCATTTGTTAATCTTTCCTGTCAAAGTCTCCTTTCAGAACTAAATCTTAACAGTTTTATTGCCTTTAACAGTAGAAGTGGGGTCCCTGGAGATTACATCATGGTGCCTCCTAAATTTATAATATTTTTTCCCTTTTTCTTCCATTTCAATGATTTTACGACTTCCTACTTCTTTGTCTTCTTCTTCCCTGGGACCATCAAGGATCTTAAATCTCACAGATCAATTTTCTCAAAAATGCAGTAATTGGATGTCACTATATTATAAGGATTTATTCAGAATAAAAATTGATGTGAGAAATTATCCTGTTTCTACAGAGACTTTAACAGCAAGTCCCAGGTATCTGACTCTTCACTAGTGGTGCAAAATCTACAACAAATTTACGTTAGAGTGACTTATTTGTTAATCTGTTCTTGTATCCTAACCCAGCATATTCCACTCCTCTTCTAAGTGATGTTTAAAGTTAAATAACATCATTTTCATTTAGCTGTCCACTGGGTAAAGAGATCTGCTGGACTCTGGGCTCTCTTCCTGCCAGGGCAGAACATAGTTCAGGTGCAATAAACAAATATTCTGCTGGGTCCTGGCCAAACAGATGAGCAGTAAGACCTAGCTTACCTTCCCTACTCCTTGTTTTTTTTGTGCAGCCACTAACACTCTGCCTAGAATAAAGCTTTGCTTTCACTACAGGGTATTTTATCATTCACTGTAAAATTTAGTTGCAGATCATAGGAGTAAATGAATAGCTTGTAATTCTCTGGCAAACAACCTGGCTTGAGCCCTGAGAAGAGGCTAAAATCAAAATAATCTAATAGAAATAGTTGCTTTCTCATTCTACAGCATGTTCCCATGTGGTGCCAAAAAAAGCACTCTTCTCTCTGCATCAGCCATGGGCTGATTAGTCCTTTTTTTCTTCACCCACCACTGGCACTGCTTTACAATCATTGACATTGGTCTGCGTAGCTGAAGTCATTCAGGGCTTTTATCATCTGTCCTCTCTTGTGTCCCTGGTCTTGTGCAAGGTTTCATTAATTATGAGCTCCTCAACATGCTCTGGCATAGCCTGTGCCCTGTTTATTCCATTTCCTGCCCTGGTGTTGAGGAGACATACATTATCCAGTTCTATTTTCCTTATTCAGAAGGAGAGCTATAAGAACAAACACTAAATTACTGCAGTTATATCTGTAAACTCATCTGCTTTAGCCTGCAAATCTGACCAGCACACAGATCACTTCTGAAATGGTCCCATTTCTTCATTTAGCAGATACACTTTCTGTTTGTCTAGGTGAATTTCTGGTAGCTAACTGAGCTCTGGCCACCCATTTAGATAGCTGTCTGAGAATGCAGTCCGGAGCTTTACTGGACATCTACCTAAAATGACATTTTGGATCCATAAAGCAGTTCAAGCTGACAGCTCTCTGATTTATACTTCTAGGGACTGAAGGCAGAGCATTTGCTTCTCCATTCCATGTTAAGCTTTTGGACATTTTTAAGGACCAAGTGCTATAAGGAAAAAAAAAATACCATTACCTCCATAATTTTGAGACAGAAATGTAATGGTGCAGCATGGGAACAGGTAGCTGGAGATGGTGTGGGATCTCTCTCTTTGAAGATATTCTTTTGGGGTCTTGAGTCCACGAGCAACTCACTAGTTACTCAGCGGGATTAGAAAATCAGAGAAGCTTCATGGGGAAGAAGACTTGGTGAGTTCATTCATCAATATAGGCTGACAGGCTACACATCTTCCTGGCTATATGAGTTATTACAAGGTTGCTCTCTCTGTGCTTGCAGGTACCACGATAGACACACTGCAGAACAATGTTGAAAGCAAATAAACGCCCAAGGGAGAAACAAGGTGTTTCTGCCCAACAAGGTGTAGACAGGGAAAGCTGCAATGGGCATGAGAGAGACAGCCACAGGGAGATGGAGTGTAATTTTTCTTTAAACTTAATTTCAGAAACATAAAGCATTTGAACATTCTCTTTTTCTTGCTCTAGTTACACAGTGCATTCAGAGCATCACTGAGCATTTGAGAGGTGGCTGACTGAGACTTTTAGTAAATTGTTCTTGTGGCCCTGAGCTCCTCCTGCCGAGGTAGCCTTGGGCAGCTTAATCATATGCTGTTCTTTTAACATGGAAGCACACACAGCTGACATAAGAAGCCAGGGGCTTCAGAAACCTTGTATGGGGCACTTAGCTCAGTCTGGGTTCCTGTTGCCCTTTTAAAATTTCTCCCAAGTGCAATGTTAAATCTTTTCTAGCCCCAGTCTCCAATAAACTTGCCAATATGCAATTGCTGTGACCCAAGACAAAGGAAGATGGTCTTTGAACCCCAACCAGATCTCCAAGGTACTGCAGCCTGTGGGTGAAACAGCTTCCTGACACATACATGTGAAGAATTGCAGCACTGCGGAGTATGAGCTTGAGATTTGTTTTCAGAGTTTGGTTGAGAAACACCTCTGTGCCATTGGGAGAGAGGTACAAAAGATTTCCAAACATGTTCTCCCTATTGAAGAACTGCTGCTGAATCCCGCACAACATGCCTTGGTGGTAACCAGCACACACACCTTTATCTGCAGCCTATTCGCTGCTCCATTGCCAGAGGTGCTGCTGGGAACCAGGGCAGGGATTCAGCTCCAGAGACACTTCCATTTAGGTTTCTCTATCTGTCTCAGCTCCTGTTACATGTAGACCTTGTCAATGAAGGTAGCAGTCCAGACAGTGCTTCAGTTCACCCCAAAGAAGACACCTACTGGCTGGTCACCTGGGTCAGTCACTTGGCTCCTTGACTGTATTAATTAGATCCCTGCTGACTGCACTGTGAGTTTAGACCCTCAGTGCACAGAACTAGCCCAGATGTAGTCACCCTCACACCAGTGTCTGAATATAGAGCTGTTTCCCATCCCAAATGGCCTAAGGACTCTTTCCCCAGAACCAGGCTCTGCTCTCTCCTCTCCTCTCCTTGTGGAGGCCCTGCATATTGACCCCTGCAATGACTCACACTGCCCAGTAACTCATTCAACCTTCCCCTGGGGATGAGCAACACAAGAGCAAGAATTACACACCAATCTGCCTTATGTAACTTTGAAGTCCTCATCTCTGGTGACTACAGACAACACATGAAGTAGACTTGCCTTCCCTCACCTCACAGGGAACAGCAGGCAGTCCAGTTGTGTGCTATAAATGTCTGCTAGACTTGGCTGCAAGTCTTCTCTTCCACTTAAAGATCAGACCTTACTCCCTGTGGAGTAGGTGGGGTCTGAGGAGTTTCACTCCCACCCACAAGTAGCTGTGGTCAGGAGTCTGGGAGACATCAACCCAACATCTTCCTACTTTCTCCTACCTGGTCAATGGAGTACGGAATGGATGTTGGGGAGGAGAGAGATCAAAGACAGGGTCTTCCCTATGGAAATTAAATAGCAACTCACAACTACTACCAAAGCTGGAGTCCAAGCTTCAGACCTTCAGTGTTACCCACCTTGCAAGAAAAAGCTTAACAAAACCAAGAAAAAGCTCAGATGACTGCATTATTATTTGTAAAACTTGAAAAGCACAAAAGCTCTGGGATTCAGACTTCTCCTTTCAAATATGAGGAGGGACCCAGACCAAGAGATTGAGAATTGAACAAGTATCAGTGAAGGGATAAAAGTGTTGGAGCCAAATTTGCTTGTGTCAACATGCAAGAGAAAGCTATCACCTGAGCTAACATTACACAGAACAAGGAAGACGCAGTTACCTAGCAAGTGCTCTGAGAGAAATGCCTCTCAACTTACAATCATAAAATCAGAGACTCTTATTTTACAGAAACATTCAGCAGCAACAAGATTTGTTTTTTATCTTTTCCTCTCTGGTACTACATATTCAACCTTCCATCCCATCTCGAGTCCTACAAGGTCTGCTAGTCTTCTGCTTAGGCAAGAGCTGGGTTTGTTAGCAGTGACAAAGAACACCTTATCATGGCCCTCACTAAGCTGTCATTCCCAAACTCAGTCTCCACGGTGTTGCTTCTTGCCTCACTGCTGAATTCGCTATTTTAAGCAAGTTGTTATCAGGCAAAATAAATGCATAGTTGAATAAACCAACCCATCTGATCAGCGTCTTTGTCAGATGTTTTTGCATTAATTTTTCTGCTTAGCACCTGCATACTGACTATGGCATAGGCCATTAGCATGATGACAGAATTTATCTATCTTTAACCTTCAGTCCTGGATTACAGCAAATCATCTGGCTGTCTTCCAGAGTCAGGGATCACCCAGAGATGTGGCCACATGGCCTCTTGAACAAAAACACACCACCACCAAAACCAAAAGTTTGTTATTTTTGTTTTCCTAAAAATGATGCTACCTGAATGGGGCACTTAGTGTCCCTGTTTCTGCAGTGTCCCGGTTCCTGCTGTAATGAGAAACCCATACACATAATAAACTAATATCTAATTAAACTTGTTCCATGACATTCCGTTCTTCTAATAAATAACACTGAACAGATCTCTGTGGAGGCTGGTGGCTGTCACTTCTTTTTTTTAAGCTCAGTATTTTGTCCTCGGACTTTGTCCTTGCAGAACGGGAACAGTTGAGGAGGTGATGAGAGAGGCAGTGTGGGCTGGTCTGCAGAGTGCTGGCTTGGGAGTCAGGAGGTTTGCCATGGATTCACTGCTCTGTCTCACGGAAATTGGTGCACTCATGAGCTGCTTTGGCTGTCCCCCTTCCTACTAAGCACCAACCAATTCTGCAGGCTAGGTTACCTACCTTCTTCTGCCAGTCCCTAGAGTGGGAGAGAAGGTGAAGCACAATTTCCTTTCCTGGAGGGCTTCCTGCCACTGGGTTTCTATACCAAACTTTAAACAGGCATAAACCTGTGGCAGATCTTTTGAATGAAACTATAAATATAAAGGATGCAGGTTCTGCTCTGTTACATAGTGGTACGTCAAGAACAGTTCTGCTTCAAGAAAGAATTTGTGTTTTTGTGGTAAGGAGTAAGATTTGCCATAATCCTGTCTGTATGCAAACATAGCAAAGTTACCCTGTGTCCCTGTGAACTAGCTTCTGTGATAACTCCTCAGGAGAAGAAAAAAATGGGTATGACTGGCATGTCTGTGCCTGACATACCATCTTTGGAATATGAATATAAACTGAATATGAATAAGAAATAACCCAAGATTTTTTTTCCAAGCAAGCCAGCATCCATGTATTCCTAACGCCTCCCTGGTTTCCTTTGAGAGTGGATCCTTGCTCTCTCTTCCCTCCAAAAACTACAGGGGAACTGTTCTGTCATTTGTGCCTGCCTGTAGGAAATTAGCATATTAAAACTCAAGGACAACCCTTGTTTTGGAATGCGAAAGTGATTATTTATTTTAAACAACTTTCTAAGTTGTTGGACTCACAAGCACCAAGATGACATGGAAGACAAGGGACACCTGCTGTCAAGACTTCACAACATACCTTGGGTTCCTCTTGACTGGTGTTGACAAACTAGTTTTGAACAGGCCTTTTATATGCTTAAGGAATCAAAAGTTATTATGAGATGAAACTTTTGCCTCAGCATCTCACTTGCTTCAGCCCCCTTGAGCCTTAAACAAGGTTGCTGTCCCTTGTCTGATTTATTCATTTTGAGTATCTCTGTGGCTACAAATCTGCCTCCCTTGTGGGATAACAGGAGGAGGAATAACCAGGGTAGTGCGCTATAAACTCATTGCCATCCTCCTGTTAGCAGGTCTTCCGTGGACTAGTCATCTGAGCTGTGGCCCAGCATGGGCTGCCTGATCTTGATGCCAGTGTTCACCAGTTTTGTTGCTGTCAGTCGTGTCCTTTGTCATCAATATGGGCCATTCCTGAAACCCTTCTTCTATTGTTTTTTCTGTTGCTTTCATACAGACATACTTCATCCATATTAATCTTAATAATTTTGTTACAAATCTCTAAGTGCTGGTCATCTTGCTGCAACAAATTCCATTGACTTAAAGACACTGACTGGACTCCATGGTCATATTTGGGCTGGCAAGTTATGCAAGTTATCCAGAGCCAAATACTTGGCCTGGCAAAACAATCAGATTTCTGACCTGGCAATTTCACTTCTCCTCTGTTTCACCACCAGCCTGGCTCTTCAGCACAAGCAAGGTCAACAATTTTAGTCTGACCTTCTGCTTTTGAATGAAGGGCTGCTCTTTCCAGGCTTTAAAATAGGGAGAGACATTTAATAGATTTGAAAATGGAACTTATGAGCCTAAGTCATGAAGCATTTTTGAAAGATGTGGTCTGCATCTATATCACATTACTTCTTGGCTGCCTGGCTTTTCCTAGACCATCTGAAAATGGATCTGTACTGCTGTGTTCCAAAGAGGGTTTATTTTAATATCGTACTAAAATACTGGCAATCAAAACCTGTTGCTTTAATTAGGTGATAAGCACTGTCATCCTGGGTCTTGATTTCAAGTAAGCGGAGGTTGACTGCTGAGGTAAATTTTCACCAGATTGGAGCTTGCAGGATTTATTTAGCTCCAAATGCTATTGTTGTCTCCCTCAATGCCTTCCACATTTCGCTGGCCACATTATGCTAGGACAATGTCCTCTCTAGCAAATCAAAAGATTACAGTGTCTCTTCTGGAGACAGTTACTTCATGGGCTAAGAGGACAAATTTAATCAGAATGAAACATCTTTAAGAGGAGACAAGGCTTGCCTAGTTGAATCAGGAACTCTAGAACTTACTTTTTCATATGGACATGGCCAAGCTCTATAGTTCCAAATAAAAGCATGACACTTGATCTTCAGACCACTTTGCTAATACACAGAAAACTCAGCAACCTGCTGGCCACAGATCAAACTGCAGGATGGTTCAAGACTCATTTTGGCCAGAGTGCAGAATTGCTGGGCAGTACAAGACTACAGTATACACATCACCTCTCAGCTGCACAACACTCAGAATTAGGCAAGCGACCAAGATTCTCTATCTTTGGGTTGCTGGATGTCCCAGTATAATCACAGTTTTCAGCCATTCATTTTGGTTTCCAGAAAAAGCAAGAGAAGTTCTGATTTTTGTAAGCCAGTACTTTGGCCACCCTTTCCATACCATGCCAGTCCCAACCACTCAGCAAGCAACTGAAGGCAGGATGCTGTCCCCTGCTCTACGCCACTCCCACTTCAGTGCCTTACAAGAGTGTTTCAGGGTGCTCTCAGGATGTGGGGACCTTCAGCTGGCACAATCAGGCCTCCTTCCATCGGCCTCTGCTCTACTGCAGGGAGAAGCTCAGGCAGGACCGAGGGTGCTGGGATCCTCCAGGATACGAACACACAAAGTGCTCCTCTGCTTCTAGCTATCAGAGCGGCTCATTGGGAATCTGCAGTGGTAGACCTGCCAGAAAAAGTTAGAGAAAAAGTTTTAGTCTGTGTTTTGGCCTGCCAAACCAGACACAAAGACACACAGGTGGCTGAAAGACAGTGATGGAAAGCCAGCTCTGCACCTTCCTCCCTGACCCTGTGAAAATACCAAGTGCTGGTTTGTGATGCTTGCTGATCAGCAGCTGCATGCTGCTTTTCCTCTTAGGAAAAAGAGACTGATTATGAACAAATTGCAAAATTAAACTTTAAACATTCTCTAGGGGGGAAAAAAAAGCAGTTAGAAAGTAAATATTACAATGCATATTTTAGAGACCGTGATGGCTCTGAGAGGGTAAGTATTGTTTCTAAAAGTCACGTGGACTGGGAATGAGCAGTTCTTGAGACTCAATTGAGTAAATCAGTACTCCATCTCTAAAATAGTGGTCCTTGTTTCTCATTGATCCTGGCCTCTCACAAAGATGCTGCAGCTGAGCTAAGTGGGTGTAAAATATTAGTATTATTCCTTACTAAAAATTATATATTCACTTTGCATAGTTGAAAAATCATGAGATAAAGCAGAAGGCAGCAGAGAAAGGGATCTGAAGTTTTCTTTGTGAGCAAAAGATAACCTGAATGCTGCTTCAGCAAAGACAGTGAAGCTTTGAAATGCCCACCTGGCACAGGCTGAGGTCTGGTCCAGTGGTTCCCAGTCTTTTTATAGCTGAGCTGCTCTCAAGAGAGTAAGCAGTATTTTATACATCACTGAATCTAATTGCTCACCTGCCTCAAGGCTGCTATTACCTTCTCTCTGCTCACTGTGCTGCTGCTGGAGTGCCTGCAGCATCCAAGGCCTCATATTACACCTCTGTTCATGTGAAACTGTATGCCATGCCTGCTGTGTCCAGTTCAATTACGCTTCCAGGTACTCTCCTTATTAATGTGCAGACCTCTCAAATGGCATAGACTACCCAAGTTCAGCGGTTGTGAAAAGCTGCCAGACTTATTACTCGCAAAAATATCTGCATAAAACTCAGCCATTTTTCTCCTCTTAATGTATTAATAAGCCCTTTAAAACTAATTAAGACAAAAGTCTGATTTGCCAAGCTCCAAAGAAGCTAAAATAGCATCAGTGGGAAATGAGGTGGACACTGAGCAAATGGAAGGAGAGAAAAATGAAGATGCACATACATTATTACAGAACATGAGCACTGGGGCTTAAGCAAAAGAGACAGTGAAACAGTAGGGAGGAGTGGCCATTTTCCTTCCTCTTGTTCTTTAGTGCATTACCTAAGTCCTTGTCTTGCAAAAACAAATACAATTGTGCACCTGTAAAAGTGTTCAAAAGACCAGAGCCACTTAAAGCCGATTTTCCCCAAATATTGAACTATCTTGACATACACTCAGTGATCACACTGCCAGGGAAGTGACCGGCAAAGTTTTCATTGCTCAATGGTGAGGTCCATAACTGTTTTTACACCTTCTTCTCTAAATAAGGAAGTCATCTGTGAGACCTCTGACTAGCCAACCAATCTGGTCCCTTTGCATTTGACAGCCAATGAAACCTCACTCCTGCCTCTGGTCTTGGATGACAGCATTCATCAAACTTCAGCCAGCCCAGGAGGACAGCAAGTTAGTGTTACAGTCATGGCAAGCTTACCTTTGGTGAGCTGTTGATGTCAGAGTGATGATGTGGGGTGGGACAGCCCCTGCACTATAAAGATGGGTCAGTCAAATATAGCTAAGGCTGCCCACCAGCAAGCAGGATCTACAAAACATGGTCCGCACCAGTTTGAGTCCTGCTGGCCTGTCTCTACTTCCAACCCAACTGCTCTCAGGCTTTAGTTTCATGTCAGCAATCTCTATTTGCTTTCCAAAAATAAGCCTCTGCCACCATGCTGAAGGGAGGAAAACAAGAAGGGTGGTATTTTTAGGGCCATTAATTCTGACCACATGCCCAGGAGGTGAACTGGATGGCCACTGCACAAAGACTTCTCATGACTATGTCTTGCGAAGCCAGCATTCACCGGACATTGCCTGCTTTCGTTCTCCTGGGTTTTCTAGCCGGGATTACTTCAACATATCCAGTTGTAAGCAGAACTAATGGCACATTACTGGAAAGAGGATGGCAGGCTCTGTTGTCCAGGTCCATTGCTGGGAAGTCAGGGGAGAAGTCAGATGTGAACTGGGAGAGTGACTATTTGCTAGGAATCAAGAGGCAGCGAAGGCTTTACTGCAACGTGGGCATCGGGTTTCACCTTCAAATCCTCCCAGATGAAAGGATAAGCGGAGTTCACAGTGAAAACCGATACAGTGAGTTGCTTCCAGAGATGAAATAGAATAGATGTCAGTTAATTGCTGTGAACTCTAGTAATTACCCTTCATAGAATGCAAATGTTATTACTTGATTTTATTAATCTCTGACAGATCTGTTGCCTTTTAGAAGTCGCCAGGATCAATAAACTTTAGAACCCTCCAGGTTGAAACATGTCACAAATGCTTGGACAAATTTAGATACCAATTTATTTTTACTCTGCTTTACTGCACAGATGAGAAAAGATAAACCAGGTAGCAAACTTTCTCTCTACTGCATTTGCATTTACTGCACTCCTCACCTTATTGTTTGCCTTTTGAATTCTGGAGGGTCTCACTGAACTCTCAGTGCCAAAGCATGATTTCTGAATTCTAGCCTACTAGTACTTTGGGTACACTCCATAACCAAAAGGCTTTGCTATTTCTGGTTTGCTTGTTCTGAGGGTGCTGTTCTGTAAGATTAAAATCAAAGCATTAGCACTATGGTTTTGAATTTCCTGTAGAGGGCAGTTTATAAAATCTTTTGCAGCTAAGATATCAAAGGGGACTTCAAAATGCAAGGCACCCTTCTTTAGAGCTCAATCACAAACACACTGTAATTATAACATACCAGATAGAAATTATTGCTATACTAGAAAGCCCAGCAGTATTTGATAGATCTGAGAGCAAAAGGATCCATAGCATGTGAATACGATTGCAGAGAAGTTATTCTAAAGCCCTATGGCATGTAGGAAAAAAATAAGATCTTCTCTGTGTACTTTTATTATTCTGGACTAGAGAGAGAATTCTAATAAATAAAATATGATATATTCACTAGGGTTTTAAAATAAATCAATTATATGTAAAATGCCTTTGATTAGCTGTAAATTCTGTGATAACACTGCCACTGAACTTCTGCCCTTTTAGGTCTCTTTGAAATATCCACTGTAGAGAGAGGTATTGTTAGCCTGTTTGGTGTGAAAAGTGCTCTCTTCATCGCAATGAATAACAAAGGGAAGCTATATGGAACGGTGAGTACAAGTGCAAATAATTTTTCAAGGCTTTAGCAAAGTCTACAAAGGTCCTGAGTATTTTTTTTTACTTCTCCTGGAAATCTCTGATTTCAAGCAGAGAAAATAGTCCTTCAATTACACTGAGCCTGCCCAACCTGCTGTCATTGGTGCTATTCAATGCAGCAAGTGACACGGCTGTTAGAGGTCTGTTATTGTAAAGCTTTCCAAGAAGATGATACTGGAGCATCCTTGGAATATGGATGTATTCTGCAAATAGTTCAGATTAATTAGACAGCTTTTCTCATCTTTGAAGGGCTCACTGCTGCAAACACACTCTTGTAAGGCTGCATTTTGTTGATGCCAACATTGTGTTATACATGAAGGGAGGGGATGTGCTCTGTAAAAAACCCTAAAAGGCAAATTGTGTGTATGTGTGCCCATGCACATGTGTGTGGGAGAGGTGCAGTTAGAGCTTATCTGTGCTAGCTTCCATTAATAAAATCACGATCACATGCCTCCCCCTACCGAAAACAAGCGCACCATGAGGAATAAATAAGAAGTGTGCCCTACAATGTCCATATATGTGCAGGGGGATGTTTTAAGGGGCAGATCCCAAAGAGTGAAAAACCAGTAATAGCTACTAACAACATCATCACCACCATCCTCATCTAGAAAGTGCTAGATAGGCTGCCTGAATGCAATTTAATCTCTGAGTCCTGAGCAATGCTTCTTCTCTTGATATTCAGTAGAAAACAACACTTGTTTGAAAGCGTGTTTGAAAGGGGCTGGCTCTGGCAGTAAGCAAAAACAGTCTATCTCAAAATAATGAATGGAACTGATTGCATTCATCTTTTTTTTGTCAAGAAACAACCACATCATTTCTTTTGAAACAGCTGTAATATCAGCAAAGCATTTCAGGTTTTTAATAAAATACCAAATGTTGTGAAGGATCTGTAACCATTACTGATCCCTACTCACACAGATGATGAAAGTAGGACATTTTAAGGCTCCAGTCTAGGAGTATTCTTTCATTTATACCTAATTTCAAGCACCTAAAAAGTGCTGCAAGCCCAAATGCTTTGCTTGACTTGGTCTTTCTAAAGAAATGTGGGGTCTGGCCCCTGAGCTCCTTTTGAAATTTTTTTCCCAGTTTCAGTTCAATCTTGCTTATTTTTAAATACATTTTAGAAAGCTGTAATAGATACTCATTTTCCCTTGCACAATGCAGTGGCCTAAGTTAAACTCTCATAAATGTTGAATGGGTGTATTACAAAGATGTCCAAATACAACAACTCTGGTGGCATTCATATGCCAGGCCTCTGACGTCAGGGAATAACTCTGATTTCCCTTTTAATGCAATTAGAGCAACTCCTTTCATCAGTGCTCTGCGTTTGCCTTTGCACCTTCTCTCCCAGTTAACTCCCTCTCCACGAGGTTAAGTGATGTGACATGCAGAAAAATATGGCTGTTTTCCTGGCTTAGAACCTGCTGCATATCTCTCTGACAGTCAAATAAAATATCTCACTAATGGTTAAATAAAAGAAAGATATAATACTAATATGAGTTTTGTAAGAGAACCAAAGGTTTTGACAACAAGCATATAATTCTTTTATAAATTACAGGACTGTCTTGCAGAAGGGAGGTGTGAAATAAACCTGTGTCATTGGAGCAAAAGGGCATGATGCTGACATAAATCATTGCTTTCAAAGAAAATGGAGAAATACCTGATTCATGATGAATTAACTTGCTCTGTCACAGGAAGTGCACAGTCCGTTATCTGGACAGGTGACATCTGAGTTCATCTGACACCAAATTAGCACTGAGGAAGGAGATTTATTGTTGGACACAGACACTACGGCACCACCTGTTACACCCTAAAACAAGCTCTTCTTCTGTAAAAATGTTAGTAAGAAAAGTCACTTGGGTCTTCCTGAAATATTTATTGTATATGATTTGTTCTTTTTTCCCCTCTCCTTATTCTGCAGGCTGTCTTTCAAGATGAATGCAAATTCAAGGAAACCTTGCTGCCCAATAACTACAATGCATATGAATCAAATGCTTACCGTGGCTCTTACATAGCACTCAGCAAACATGGGAGAGTGAAGAGAGGAAACAAGGTTTCTCCTGCAATGACAGTGACCCACTTTTTGCCCAGAATATGAACATGAGCAAAACAAAAGATAAACCCCAGGAAAAACTGTTCCATTTTGCACATGGGAATAATGTCCCAGGTAAAGTATTTATACTGTTCATTGAAAAAAAATATATATATGTATGTGTATATTTGGATAAGAATATCTGTACTAGATCACATAGCATATGCAATATTGTGGTGCTTCTCTTCTACTCAGTACAAATTTTATGTGGCTGTGTGCCTTCTTTGGTGCTGAACTGATAAAAATGCAAGCTGGAGTGCAAAGGGAGAAAAGTATTCGGAAGATGTCGAATGGCTGTGGATAATTATCTAATCAATCATTGATTATTTACTAATTAATATTAATTACCTCAGACAATAACCCTTCATAGAGGGCTGTTTACATATCATGGGCCAAATCTTCAGATGATTTTACCTCAGCAGAGCTTCCAGGAGTTCACCCCAGCTGAATATCTGCCTGCATCTGCCGTGCTACTTGCACAGACTTGTGCCCTGTCTCCTAAAGGCTTCGGTTTATTTTGATTGCTAGCATGTCACTTCCACCACCATTTCCACATGGGCAAAGTGTCCTTCTCCCAGAACCCCTCTAGCTCAGGTGGGATTCTGAAGGGTTTCCTCACTTGGTGTTGCTGGCATAAACATATAAATATATATATGTATGTATACACATATATGCACACACACTGTGTGTGAGTGTGTATCTATGTAGCTACATATTTTCAGTGCATCAGTCATCCCAGTCTCTAAATGCCCAGGTGCCTTTATATACAGACACACATAAAAGAACATAAATAGTTAAAGGCAATATATTTAATTTCAGCTGAACCTTATTAACCTCCGAGAAGTAGAATTGGTCGGCAGGATGCAATTTGTAAAATGCATGGAATTCATGAAAGCTTCAGCAAAGGGTTATTTTAGAAAGCCTCTCTGTTTTGAATACTTCTATTTACTGCTTTTAGTATATTTGTTTCTCCTCTATCATAACTCACTGAGGTATGAGGGGCAGAGAAAGAAGGAGACTATATAAGCACGCCTTCCGTGGGTTGGTGTAGGGGAGTTTATGCTACAGTCCCAATCTCTATCACTTGCAAAGCAACAGTTCCAAGGAAACATGGCATGCTCTGTGCAATATTCCCCAGATGTCTCCCAAAAGCCATACAAATGGCACAACTCCTTTGCCTTACTGTTTTGATAACCTTCCACCAGATCATCAGTGAAGCTACATTCTCTGTGGCTTTGGAAGAGTATTTTAGGAGGCTCTAAGTCAATAGTCACCATAAATGTCAGTTACCAGAAGCCTTGGGATTCCTACATTGGTGGTGTGCTCCTAAATTTGAAACTAGATTCAACGCAATGTCAGAGCATGAGCATTTTCAGCACAGATGGGCCATGCTGCTGCTGCAGAAGTGAACATCTGAGTGCAAGATAATCTCCCTTGTCCAGCTGAAGTGTGTTTGTGTCCAGCCTTGGCATGCCATTCTATTTGCAGAAGGTGTCTATTTGTAATGAACCCGAGCCTTCTGACATGCATGACAGACGCTGTCAGAGCCAGATCCTCAGCTGGGGTAAACCAGCCTGGTAAGACCATATAGACCATATCACTTTATAGCTGCGGAAGATTTGTCCCAAGGAGTGTACCTACAGGGATGTATCTACAGCCACACTTTCTGAATAATCATCAAGACGATTGTTTTATAAACAAGATACAGTTTTCCAGCTACTTTTGTGTGATTTATACTTGAATTTATTTTGCTCAAATGTAAGTTGTGATCACTGTGAAAACAAAGAGAAGAAAGAACGGAGTACTGCTTACTGTACGTGAACTGGGCATTTTGGGTATGGCAAAGGAAAAGAGTAATTCTTAGTTTTCTGGTCCTGTAGCATGGAGGGAGAAGCCAAGTTGACACACTTCGTCTATATACAATATATGCAGCTGTTTGCTTCAGAAAGAATTGCATTTTAAGAGAAAAAGCAGGATGTTTTGAGCAGGGAGAGTGAGTCAGAGAGAAGTTCAGAGGTTATCAGACAATTACATTGACCTAAATTCCCTAGCAGTGTAGGCAGGCAGACCAAAGCTGTGCTGAAATGCATTAGCTGATAATCTGTAGCCTTGTGTTATATTCCTAATTGTCTTTGAAATGAGATCTGAAGAAGGATGGAAGAGTATATGGGCATAGAAGAAATTACGGTTTGGATGCTGACACACAAGTTTGTTTCTGATTACAGCTTACACAAGTGTCATTAGGTTAGCATGAACTCTGTTCTCTCTTAAACAAGTGTGGTCTGAAATAATTTATTGTTGCCAGTACTGATAAACAATGTGACAGTCAACATAAAAGATGAGAATCAGACTCACTGACTTCATTTTGCACATGCTGGTTGACAGTGAAAAAAAAAAAGTAGATCAGGTCACAAGAAGTCTGATTTGATGTAGCCTGCTGGGCTGAACTTGTAAAGAACTGCAGACCCCTGTGGATGCAGTTTTGGTGGGCATTTGGAAAGCCCTGCCATTCACTCTAAGTTACTCTTCACACCAATGCTTTTTCTATATTACATGTCAAGATAATGCCAGCCAACACTGAAATCCTAAAAAGCTCCTGCAGTGCCAGGAGTCCTGATTAATATGAGAGTGAATGACGCCATTGTCAGAAGTGACAACAAATGATGTCATTGTCAGGAGTGATAACTTCAGCAGGAAATTCCTCCAGCACAACTACTGGAGTACTGCAGCATTGTGGGGTTTTATACTGGTTACACACTTTGATGGAGGTTCTTCTTAAGTAAATGCATGGCTACATTCATAAGAGGAATTAAGGCATTAAGGCAGAAGTTATGCAGTTTGCCGGAGAGTTGGCCCAATTTTGTTCTGCCTCATGCTTGATTAGCTAATCTCTACCTCCTCCTCGTACCTTTATCACTTGCACGGGAGAAGGAGGATTTGAGAAGACCACCCCTCACTTTACACAGCTCAGGATAAATTTGCTGAGCTGGCTCAGAAAGGAAAAATTACTTTCTCGTTTGTAAACTGCATGTACATCATATGGAAGCTACAAAAAGAAATATGGACATGGTCTTGTAAACTCTTAAGTAAAACTTTATTCAAAAGAATAACTCTGTGCCTATGTAAAGATACACTCATGAAAGTAAAGGAGTATCCCAAAATAGGTCTAAATAAGGAACCTATTGCATATTGTTTTTTTGGTGGGCCCTTTCAAAGCATTATCTCATTTCACTGTGCATTAACACACAGTCCTGAAATGGTCTACAAGCTTTAAAAGCATTGTGATGAATGCCCCATACTGGCCTATGTTTCTCATATTTTGCACATGGGATTCTTCGATGGAGTTGATACCAATTTGCAAGGATTCTTTCTCCATAGGCAAATCCCATAATTTAAGACCTAATCCACCTCCATTAGAAATCAGTCTTTACTGGAATGGAATCAGGCTCTTAAATAATCCTCAAACATGCAGAGATGCATACACTGGAAAAGAAGAGTAACTGTATACCTCATTAGCTATTTCAGTTCCAAGGTTTTGTTTTGCACATAAAATGATGCCAAAGTTCTCATATTGTTTTCTTGACACTAAAATATACCTCGTATTCTGACTAAGTATGGACTCACAATTGAGACTGTAAATTTGCAAGAAACACAAAACTGTCCAACCAATTGTTTGTGAAATTGCTTTTATTTATATATATATATATATATATATATGCTGCGAACAATAGTTTAATGTATTCATTAAATAAACTTTTATACATCTTTTGGCAGTGTTTTGACTCCAAATCCCTATTAACAGTTGTTTTTTCTTGCTTCAGAGCTGCTGTATTCAGAAAAAAATACAGTTTTTATTCACCTCTTGAATCATAGGACCTATTGGTACACTTAAACTGGTAGAAGTCCTTCAGACTTCTTCCCTGGGAAGTCAATAGAGAGTCATGCTTGTTGTGGAAAAACTGGAAGTTTCACAGAAAAGAAGGATAATAAAACTTTAATCTGATTAAGGATGAGCTGTCATAGTCACCAGGCCACATTTCAGTGTTTTTAACCTGGGGAGGTTCCAGTGCTGCTCTTCTGCTCTCCAATGTTTCATTTCTTATGCATATCCACTCCTTAATTAAATAAGGAAAACTTTTTATAAACGGCTTTTTCTTCTTGCTTGGAATTGACTTGGGAGGGCAACTTTCTACAGCCATCTCTGAAGATTTTCACCTCATTATCCCTCAAAGTTGGATATTGGAAACTCCACTACATTTCAGTGAGTTGGCAGGTGTTGCTTTCCCTCCCTATGCTCCCAAGCTGTCATGTAATCAATCTTTCAGTTAGCTAAATGATCGCAGGCTTCTCCCAACTGGGGGACATGAACTCAGATATTAAAAACCAAAAGCTGGGAATCTGCTGCCTCTTTCCAGCTCCAAGTGCACTGCTTAACCACTGGCCAGCATGACACTTCAGAGCAGACATGTCTTCAAGGCTCTGACTGCTGGCAGCTTTTCAGAAGGGTAAGAGCATCAGCACTGTGGCCAAACACCACTCTCTACATTTGCATTTTGGCTGCCCATGCTCCCCTGTAATAACTCCCTTTGTTTACCAAAAGTCATAAATCATTACATATAATACATGAAATATTACATACAAGACACACAGCCCACATACAGTGACTAGAAACAACTGGACAAACCTGCAGCTGATGTAAACTGCTGTAAATCAATCCATCTCCAGCAAAACAGCAGCATAGCTGATGTAGTAAGGGGTATGTCTGCAGGTGTTAGGGAAAGGCCACGTGCGGCCACCTCACAAAACACCCTCAGAAAGGTGTTAGTTTCTGCTCCCTGTGTCGCAATTTGCCCTTTGAAAGGTGAAGGGGGCCAGACACACCAAGGTGCCCCTGGAGACACCGACAGCTCCTGCGCTGCCTCCCCACCGTGCGCTCCCAGTGCAGGGAGCTGAACTGTCTCCAGGGAATGTTGGGGAGGAAAGCTGGTGACTAAGCCCCACGTCACTGTCCAGAGACGGGAAAATCTTGGTTTAGCCTGTTTTTTGCTTTGTTCACAAAGCTTCCTTCCTCCTCCCAAGCCATTTGAAACGTCATGGCGTGTCTGTTCCTGAAGGTACGTCCTGCGATACGACAACCTTATCCCTTTCCTCAGTACTTTGACTTGTGTCCTGCCTTGGCAGCTCACTCCTGCTCACCCAGGCTCTGCTCCCAGGTCCATAAAGCTGTGGGATGCTTGTCAGGAAGGAGAAGCTTTAGCAGATAAGGGCAAATGCAATTTAAGCAAAAAAGTATTTGAATGGCTTAAAAAGGCACCTCTCTCAGCTCCCTGCACTAATACTCTCCCTCTGGTCTCTTCTTTCCACCATACCTTGTTCTCTGAGCTGTCACTGAAAATATAATGGCTCCTGTGAAATGTCTCTCGCTGTACCCACAGCAGAGCAGAGGAGTATCCCAGTATGTCTCTGCTCCCTTCCCTGTCCCTAGTCAGGCTGCCCTCTGTGTCCCCTGGCTTGAGGCCATTGGCAGGAAACAATCATCTGCCCATTTACTCAGGCTCTAGCTTCTCTGGTGTCCCGCTGTCCATATGAAGCAGCAGGTGCTGTTTTCATTAGCTTGATGACCCTGGGTTGTCAATAGCTCCTGACAAACCTGCCAGCCCTGAGCTGTCAGAAGGCTAAAGGGTGAGAAACACAGGTAAAAGCAGAGAGCATTACACCTTTCTGAAGCCAGAAAAAACTGCTCTGCAATGGTAGTGAGACTGTAAATAAATAATTAAATAGGAAAAAATATAAAAAGGAGCAAGAAACATTTCCTACTCAAACAAAGCTAAATAGGTGTTTCCCTGGAAACATGCTGTTTGTGGTACCAGAGAAATTTAGGTTGGAAGGGACTGCTGGAGGTTTTCAGTCCAACCTCTGCTTAAAGCAGGGCCAACCTCAAAGCTAGGTCAAGTTGCCTCAGGAAGAAGCCCTTCTAACCACCCCATCTAACAGTGTCTATTATAGCCTCATGATTCATTAAGATCTGGATAAAACTCTGGATGGCAACTCACAAGGAGTCAATCACAGAGAAATGTCTCAAAGGGGTCATCAGTACAACTGGTACTTTGTTGAAAGTCCCTCAAAGAACTGATGGCCTCTTCCCATCAGGCTGTACTACAAGCTGCATCTGGCCTGCCACTGAGGGAGCAGCTTTTCTGCTGGACCTCATCGCTACCAGCACAAGTGGCTGCAGCGATGTCCGAAGCATTCAATTTCCCGGAGATAAAAAAAAGTAAGAGCTTTCTGACACCTAGAGGATGCAACACTACCTCAGCTGTAGATACACAAGATTTGGCGGAGGAATCAAGAATATTAATTGCCTGGCTTCAGCGCAGCTCCAGACAACTGGCAAGGGAAAGGGCCGCAGTGTTATTCTGAAATCTAAATCCTATCTAATGTCTATGCTCCTAGTGGCAGGGAGAATGAGTCTGACCTCCTGGAGCTGATTATTGCACTCTTTTATTTGTTGTTAATATTATTGCCCTTTGGTGGCTATTTTGTTATTTAGCAGCTAGATCTCAGAGACTAAAAATGGGTTCAGTCTCATGGGCCTGGACATAAGGAGAAAAGGAAACTATTACTCCTTGGTTATGATTGGATTCAGGCTTCAAGTCCATCAGTATGTGAGCATCTGTCACATCACTGTACAGGAGAGCCAAAATTTTAACTGTGAAGCCACAGAACTTAGTATTTGGGAATCAAATATCTCTTTGATGAGTGACTTTTCATAACACTAGCAGATAAATTGATCATGAAACTACTTTGCTTTTACTAAACATTTTCCAACCCAGAGATTTACCAAGTTTTTTGCAAACATAAACCCTGATCCTACTCATCAAAGTCAGTGCCACAAGGAACCCTTTAAAAGACATAAAATTACACAGTTCAATGCATCACCCTGCTAAAATTGTTCCAGAAAATACTGATGGCAGGAAATGCTGTTTAGCAGTGTGGAGCACCTTGAGTAGGAAAGTCGAAATGAGCAGCCTTTTCCAAATTAAATCAAAGACAGCAATTTTAAAGTATGTTAAGAAATCATTTTCTTTCATGAGCTCAGTGAGCACCATATTATTACAAATAGTGCTGCGGGTTCATAAGTGATCACAAAGTGATACAACCTTGGGCTGTCTTCCACAAAAGACACTCTTTGTGACACTGGGAGCCCCGAGCAGATTGCTGCCAGGGGGCAGTATGCCACCTCCCAAAACTACACTACAGGGGAAAAAAAAAACATAGAAGGGGACCTTCACATACATGGAAACAAGCATATTGTTAAGAAATATACTTAAGAGAGATTTACTTTACCAGCAAAATTTCTAACATCATACAAGAGTTAGACAATTCTCTGCCAGCAACTGAGCCAGCCCAGTTTTTCTAGAAGAGCTTTGATTTTCAAACTTCAGCCATTTCTTCTCTTTCTCGAGGAAGTAAAACAATTAAATCATGCCAGGGATTCTTTTCAAACTTACCAGGAAAGTCAGCCTTCAGGCAGAGATCAAACTTGGAAAATCTTCAACCTTGCAAACAAATGTTAAGGGAAAATTCTGTAATCTGGGGACTGGAAAAGTATTCTGGGGAATACTATTTTGTACATTATAGTATCAATTTCACCTTTTAAAAATCAGTGATGCATAGTCACATCAGTACACAGGATCTGGAGACTTCAGTACAGTTTTTTGGTTGAGGTTTAAAAAACTCAGCTGGACAAGACTCTGAGCAATCTGTTCTAGTTTTGAAGCTGGCTTTGAGTTGAACTAGAGATCTTCAGAGATTCCCTTCCCACCGACTTCATTCTACAATAAATTATTCTATTTAGAATAAAACAGCAGAATAGTATCAGAATAGCCGTAGAATAGAAGCTACTGTACCAGAATTTCATGAAAAATATAGCCAAAGTTATAAAATTTCCCACCAGCTTAAAATGTAGCTACATGAGACATTTTAGTGTTACACATTTTTTTCTTTCTTGTTAGTATGAATTTAATGGGAACTGACAGAGTCACACACTGTGATTTTGAAGGGACAAGCTGTACTCTCTCTTACTGGACATTTAGGCTGCTGTGAGGAAGGGAGGAAGCAGGTTCATACTTGCCTTGTGTATTTAATCCAGCCCTCCCATCCAGTTTTTGCACTGGCTCTCAACACTGGTCCTAGGTGTGGGACAAGAGATTGGGATGCAGTTTTGTCCCACTGGGACCTGAGGGGCCGCTAATTGCCTCCTGGTCCTTTTCTCATTCAACAGAGGTCACTGAGTCTTTGTACTGCATTAATGAGATGGCAGCAAAGATGCTACTGAGCCACCAGCAGCTGCAAAAAGCTTAGGAGCCTGCTGAGAAATGCAAAGCAAAGGTGAGAGCTGGGCCCAGCTTCTCATAGCTCAGGAAAATGCTACACAAGCAGCAGAGTTCCTTGATCCTGTCGTATGTCGGCTAAACTCAGCCTTGCAGAAGGCTGGGCCAACAGCCCCAATCAAGCATGCCTTCTAGGCCTGAATACTATCTTAACTGAACTGGACTGTATAAGAACAGAACCCTGTGAGCAGCTCAGAGGTTCCTCATAGCAAAGGTGGGGTCCACAGTAACAAAGCAGGATACACTCAACCGGCATTTCTTTTGGGAAGGAGAGAAAAGGAGATGTCCCAGAAAAACACCTGGAGAGAGGGGAATGGAGAATGTTGAAGGAAGAAAAGGAAAGGGAGAACAGGGGGAAAAAAATAAGACAAAATCAGCAGCCGACAAAAATACAAATGAAGATACCAGACAGAAATTTTACCAGTGCCTGTGTCTACGAAAAACTGTTTGAGCGCAAAATGAATGCACTGTCGTGAAGGGCCAATTACAGCCCAGCAAGGGGGTTTTCTGAAAGTATTCTGTCCACTCATCACACAGTGCTCTGGCAAACTGTAGCATTTCGAAGCCTGCTCAGCAAGCTGGAAAGACTCCAAGACGTGCAGACTGGGCCCTCTCTGAGGGGAGAACAGCAACCATGCTGCTGTGACCTTCCTCACTGGGTTTCTGGCTGCCCACTGGGTTTGCTCATTACCTAATGAGGTTGACAAGATCAGAAGGCCCTTCAGGCCTCTTATCCTGCTTGGCTACAGGAGGATTGAAAAAAAAAATGCTCAGTTTCATTCCCACAGTTGCTAAAGAAAGCAGAGGATATTCAGCATCTTTGACAAACATTTGGAGACCATGATCTAAAGGTATATCAGTGAGTTGAGAGTGCTGTTCAGTACTGGCCACGTAACATAAGTTGCACTCATTAAAGGAAATAAACAGCCCCAAATCTCTTTTGCGTTGTCTTTTTTTGTTTTTGCTTGTGTCATTCACTGAAGCAATGGAGGACAGAATTAGATCCCAGGCATTTAATTAGAGAACACTGTTCCTTGGGAAAAATGACCTAACAACAAGCTCTTGTGCCTCGGGCCCAGAGTCATAAATGACTCGGCAGAAGAAGCAGAGCATTAGGTTTCCTTGTCAGGGCACAAGAGTGAAGGGAGAAATAAGAATCTTTTCCAGTTTTTGGATAACTGAGGGGGAGACTGAGGCTAAGCCAAACAGTGGGGGAATCTCTAGGTTTAATATATATATAACGTAAACTGGATGTACAGCTAAGTGCAGTGATCTAGCCCAGCTGATGAAATATCCGTCACTGGAAAAAAATCCTAAAAACAAACAACCAAGTATGCAGCTACAAGCAGAGATTTTTTTTTTTTCTTTCCAGCCAAGCTCTGTATCCAGCTCAACCCAAAAGCATGTTTATTTTGGAAGTCGTAGTCTGCTGAAAAGTTTTTGGCCAAAATCCAAGGGGCAAATAAGTCCAGATGAGCTGAACAAGCTGTGTCCTTGGATGATGAGATGTGAACGTATTATTCAACCTTTTATTGCATGTATTCATATTATTATTGGCTATTTTTTGTTACAACATGTGGACAAAAATGCCTTGATAAGGACTAAATTTCTGTCCCTTAATTGATTATTTGCCATCTATGATTTTATCGCATGCTTTCCATTTCATGGACCAGAGCTCATGGCACAACAGCTCCCCCAAGGACAATGCAACCATACCAACTTAGATCATTTGGGAAATCATCAGGGAGCTGTTGGCAGTTATGTTTGTTTCAGGGCTGTCTGGAGGAGAACACCTAATTTTTTCTTAAATATTCCTTAGGAAAATCGATCCATTCTCACAGAATCCCAGAATGATTGAGGTTGGAAGAGACCTCAGGAGATCATCTAGTCCAACCACCCTGCTCAAGCAGGGTCACCTAGAGCACGTTGCACAGGATCACGTCCAGGCGGGTTTCAAATATCTCCAGAGAAGGAGACTCCACAACCTCTCTGGGCAACCTGTTCCAGTGCTCTGTCACCCTCACAGTGAAGAAGTTTTTTCTCATATTCAGATGGAACTGCCTGTGTTTCAGTTTGTGCCCATTGCCTCGCATCCTGTCACTGGGCACCACGGAAAAGAGTCTGGCTCCATCCTCTTGACACCCTCCCTTCAGATATTTGTATACATTAATAAGATCCCCTCTCAGTCTTCTCTTCTCCAGCCTAAACAGGCGCAGCTCTCTCAGCCTTTCCTCAGAGGAGAGATGCTCCAGTCCCTTCATCATCTTAGTTGCCCTGTGCTGGACTTGCTCCAGTAGCTCCATGTCTCTCTTGTACTGGGGAGCCCAGAACTGGACACACTACTCCAGATGTGGCCTCACCAGGGCTGAGGAGAGGGGGAGGCTCACCTCCCTCCACCTGCTGACAACACTCTTCCTGATGCACCCCGGGAGACCATTGGCCTTCTTGGCCACAAGGACACATTGCTGACTCATGGTTAACTTGTTGCTCCCCAGGTCCTCCTCTGCAGAGCTGCTTTCCAGCAGCTCAGCCCCTAGCCTGTCCTGCTGCAGGGGGTTATTCCTCCCTCGGTGCAGGACCCTGCAATTGCCTTTGTTGAACTTCAGGAGGTTCCTCTCCGCCCACCTCTCCAGCCTCTCCAGGTCTCTCTGAATGGCAGCACAGCCCTCTGCTGCATCAGCCACTCCTGCCCGGTTTGTATCATCAGCAAACTTGCTGATGGTGCACTCTGTCCCTTCATCCAGGTCACTGATGAAGAAGTTGAGCAAGACTGGACCCAGGACTGACCCCTGGCGCGGCGACGCTAGCTACAGGCCTCCACCTAGACTCTCCACATCAGTGGAGCACAACCCTCTGAGCTCTGCCAGCCAGCCAGTTCTCAAGCCGCCTCACCGGCCACTCATCTAACCCACGCTTCCTGAGCTTACCTATGAGGATGTTACAGGAGACAGTGTGGAAAGCCTTCCTGAAGTCAAGGTCGACAACATCCACTGCTCTCGCCTCATCTACCCAGGCAGGCATTCCAGCATAGAAAGCTGTCAGATCGGTTAAGCATCATTTCCCCTCGGGGAAGGCACGCTGACCACTCCTGCTCGCCTTCTGGTCCGCCACAGCCTTAGAGATGGCCCCCAGGATGAGCTGCTCCATCACCTTTCGAGGGATGGAGGTGAGCCTGACTGGCCTGTAGTTCCCTGGGTGCTCCTTCTTGCCCTTTTTGAAGAGTGGGGTGATACTGGCTTTCTTCTGGTCCTCAGGCACCTCTCCTGTTCTCCAGGACCTTGCAAAGATGATGGAGAGTGGCCTAGCAATAACATCCGCCAGCTCCCTCAGCACTCGTGGGTGCACCCCATCGGGGCCCATGGATTTGTGGGTGTCAGCTTTCACTAAATGATCTCTAACCCCATCCTCCTCAACCAAGGGGAAGGTTTCCTTTCTCCAGACTTTCTCTCTTGCCTCCAGCATCTGCGAGTCCTGAGGGCTGGCCTGAGCAGGAAAGACTGACACAAAGGCGGCATTCAGTAACTCTGCCTTCTCTCACCAGGGCAGCCACCCCATTCAGCAGCGGGCCCGCATTTTCCCTAGTCTTCCTTTTGCTCCTGATGTATGCGAAGAAGCCCTTCTTCTTGTCCTTGACATCCCTTGCCAGATTTAATTCCAAATGGGCCCTGGCCTTCCTCGTCGCATCCCTGCAGACGCTGACAACGTGCCTATAGTCCTCCCAAGTGGCCTGTCCCCCTTTCCACATTCTCTCTACTTCCTTCTTCTGGCTGAGTTTTGCCAGGAGCTCCTTGCTCAGCCATGCAGGCCTCCTGCCTCCTTGCTCATAGCGATGCTCCGATCTTGAGCTTGCAGGAAGTGATGCTTGACTAGTAACCCGCTCTCTTGGGCACCCCCCACTCCTTCTAGGGCCCTAACCCATGGGATTCCTCCAAGTACGTCCCTGAAGAGGCCAAAGTTTGCTCTGCTGAAGTCCAGGGCTGCGATCCTGCTTATTGCCTGCCTCCTCCTCGCAGCATCCTGAACTCCACCATCTCGCGGTCACTGCCCCCAAGGCTGCCCCCAACCTTCGCATCTTCGGCCAGTCCTTCTCTGTTTGTTAATATGAGGTGCAGCAGCACACCTTTCCTTGTTGGCTCCTCCACCACCTGTGCCAAAAAGTTATCAATCACCAATGCTCTGCAGGAACTTCCTGGAGTGTTTGTGCCTAGCTGTGTTGTGTCTCCAGCAGCTATCAGGCTAGTTGAAGTCCCCCATGAGAACCAGCGCCCGTGATCGTGAGGCTACTTCCAGCTGCCTGTAGAAGGCCTCCGCCACTTCCTCTTCCCGATCAGGTGGCCTGTAGTAAACACCCACCACAGTGTCCCCCATGCTAGCCTGCCCTTTAATCCTTCCCCATAAGCTCTCGACTCGCTCTTCAGCCACCCCTAGGCACAGCTCAATACATTCCAGTTGCTCTCTCACCTAAAGAGCAGCTCCACCACCTCGCTTTCCTGGCCTGTCCTTCCTAAAAAGCAGGTAGCCATCCATGACAGCACTCCAGTCATGTGAACTATCCCACCACGTCTCTGTAATTGCAATGAGATCATGGCCCTGCGACCACACACAGATCTCTAGTTCTTCCTGTTTATTCCCCATACTGTGTGCATTGGTGTACAGTCATTCCAGGTGTTCAGAACCTGTTTTCTCATGTGGTTACTCTGTCTGGGGCCTGACCAGGGCTCACTGGGCCACCACCAATCATCCAGTTGATTCAAGGGGCAATAGATCTGCTGCTAAATCATATGAAAGCTAATTATGATGACTAGCATAGGTGTCATTCAGTGAGATCATCATGTTTTTCAGTAACACTTTAACTGTTACCCAGTGAGGGACAGGCTAGCTTACGTTTACCATAGGGTCAAAACACAAGCAGCTACTGCAAAGCAGCAGACACACTGTAAATCCTTCGCCTACAGTGACTCCTGGTAGTTCTTTCATGCAGACAGGCCTTCAGATCTCGGGCTGAGCCAACAGGAACAGCAAGTAGCACAAGCAACTTATTTTACTCTAACCTCGTAATGAAAACATGTTAAACACTTCTACACTTTAACATAACCATGGGCACGTAGTTAACCCTCTACAAAAACACTACATCCTAGTGCTGGACTAACAGCAATGTTGGGAAATAAGAAACATTACATAAAGCATAAGTTTTCCCAAAATAAAACAAGCTGGCAGCCTCTTTCTAGTCATTGTACAATGTAGTACAATAGGAGATGACTGCATAAACTGATTTTCTTATTGAAGTTGTGTACGTGGATTCTCAGTATTCTTGAAGACCTAGAAATAATACACCAGGAGAAAGAATATGCTTCTGTAGATGAGACACTATCTAGACAGGCAGGTTGGCAGTACTGGATATGCCAGTGACAGTCAAACTGTAGCACAGGACAAATTTCAGAATCCAGGTAGGTAAGCTGCAGCCCTTCAATGACATACCAGGAAACAGCACTTTGCAATGATAATGACTAGAGCAGCAGAAAAGGTGGGAAAGGGCAGGGGGTGGGGATGGGGCAGGTGTGAGTGTTACACTCTGCAAATGTGTACACTGTGCAAATGTTACACTCTGGATGTGTTGCCTTTCTGTGTTGCAGATTTTAGAAGAGAAACTTGCAGATTTCAAAAGAGGACAAGGATAACATCAAATAGGACTTGTTTTCCACACCCCTAAAACAGACAAAATGCAGGTTTACAAGCCACTTCAGACACTGTAAAATTTCTTTTGTAAAATATTATGCATGACCTCATTTTAATGTTGACCTGGTCATTAGCTGTCATGAAGGTGTTTCTGCCCAGGAATGGAGACTGAGAGATGAATGCACTATGGAGTGAGGGGTCATGACTGTATGTCCAAGAGACATAGTCATGTTTGGGGTGGATGAGTGGGCTAGGCAGTCTCTGTCACGTGAAAACATCCACTAGGGCAATGGAATGGATAAAAATAAAAAGATGTGGAAAAAAAATTGCATTTCTAAGTTTAAGAAAATCATCAGCCAGCAAATCTTTGTTTCTGGAAAACTGAGCAGTTTGATGAGAGTCTAACATTTCAATAAAGATGATAAAAGCAGCCTGCTTGTCTTCTTTGAAACAGAATTCATTTCCCAACCAGCCCTGGCATGAAACCAGCTTGTGCCAGCTGTGACACTGGCCAAAGATCAGCAGGGGCCAGGTGCAGGATCAGTGCCCCGGCAGCGGATGAACCTGTGCATCCAGGGCACCATGTGGCACAGGCAGCAAGTCCCTTTTTGCCAGCAGCAAATGCCAAGAAGGCAACATAAATGACTGTTGTTGCTGCAGAGAGTTGTGAATCTACCTGGAAATCCATTTTGTGATGGAAAACCTGAATCGGGGGCAGAATTCAAAACAAACCTTTGCCAGGTTTCCACCCAAACTAGTCAGTCCTTGTCTATGTGATCCCAGTGTCCCCATCACAGAAATACCTCAGCAGACAGTGTACATCTTCTGAACACAGGTGAGCAAACACAGCTACAGGTGGAAAGATGAAGTCATTATTATACACCTTGCCCTGCCTTGTTCAAAGTTTGATCTCCATATCAATTTAAAGGAGTCCAAAATCATATATGAGTTTTGCTGATGTCAAGAAACACTACAAGGGACTGGTAGTTTCCCACCATAGCCATGTTCAATAAGTATAGAAAGGTGGGAAAAAAATAAATATGTCTTTAAAATTCACAGTCGCCTTGTCTGGCATCACTAAAATGGCTTAGTCATAATAATGTGCTTATTGCATGGTGGCCAGTGTGTACAGGCACATTTTTTGTGTGCTATAATTCTGCATTTCTACAGCATGTGGTAATTAAAAGCGATTTTAAGGTAAGTTTAATCTGAATTTTGAATTTTCTGAGTTTAAAATACTTGGGTTTGGGATAACTACAATACATAAGTAATATATTTTACCCTAAATTACTGGTACTTACCCTCAATCTTAATAGATTTTTAATGTACAATCTTTGTACAGGAATTGGATATTACAGAGCACTATTAGAGCAGACAATCTGAAACAAAGTACTATCCATGGAGATAAGTGGGAACTAATTCATTCACTTTTTTCTTTTTTTTTTATCTGACCAAAGTAAAAAGTTTATTGCATGGTCTGTTCCTGGTTTATTTCGTTTTGATTCTTCCTTTTTTTCAGCGCCATTCATTAATATAATGTCACTCTGTTTGGTTTGTAAACGCTACTCAGAAATGCTTTATAGTTACTTTTCAAATCTTTTTATCAAGATCTATTGCAATTCCAGTGTATCTTTTACATTTTGGGAGGCTTTTGTTTGTTTGTTTGCACCTGTAACCAATCTGATGCTAGAGAGGTCCATTTTTAAAATGTTATCTCTTTAGAAAAAAAATCAGAACTTGTGTAATCATTAAAATGCAGATACAAAGCTTTGGAGATAAACTGGTGAGACTGGAGTGCCTAGACACTATTTCCAATTATCTCTAGATCCAATATTATGGCTGGAAAGTTGAAGACTTAAGAGGTGTGAATAGCATACTGAATTTTTCTTTGCAAAAACAGATTTGGAAACATAAAACAAGAAAAACATTGTTTAAAAAAAAATGCCTTTTCAAACTTGTGCTTCTGCCTCTAAGGCTGCCATCTCCACCACTCCTGCATGCTCTATGTAAGAGCATGCATTTTGCAAGAGTAAACTTGTACTGCAGCTGAGAAATCAACCCTTTACAGACCACATAAATTTGGCCATGCTAGCAAACTACATTTTAGAACATTAGGCTCCAACCTAAGTGCCATCAATCCCTACAGGCTTTTACAAGAGACAAGGAGTTCATACCTCAAAAGAATTATCCAGGGGTTGTCATGAGAAATCTTCAAGTAGCTTTTATCCTGATTAGCTTCACACCCAAACGAGGAGACCCCTTTTTTCCATTCTAGCTGAAGGATGCCTCATTTATGCCAATCTTTTCTAGGGAGTAGGTAGGAGGCAATGGGACTGAGTTTGTTACAGCTATAGGCATTAGAAAACTTGGAAGGGAACCACAGGAAAAAAATTAAAGATCTTCTGAAGGGGAAGAACCTTGAGCAACCAGAGGGACATATGCAGGACACCAGACAGAGTATGATGTACTGACGTATGATGGACATGAAAATGAACATGCCTGGAGATTTCTAAAACTTGACTGAACAAGGCCCTCAGCAACCTGATCTAGCTTTGAGGTTAGCTTTGCTTTGAGTATGGCTGACAAGAGGTCCAGAGCAACCTAAATAAAAACAGGGAAAGATTATTTGTAACCATCCTAAGACTTCACAAAGTCTAGCCCCTCTTTCCCATTCCATTTCTCATTAAGAGACCTTCCCCTGTGGAAGACTTCATGGATCTGCTGATGATCCACCTAGTTCTCCTGCCTCCTGCCATTGCTTCCTCCAGACACCTGCACAAATCCAAAGCAACTCCCTTCTATCCTATAGCTCAGGAACTTGCCTCAACCAATCATTTGTCTTCACCCTACTATGTTATCCTCAAAGAATCAGTCTGTGACCATTCCTTCCAGTGCTGTGCTTCTAAAGTGTATAAAACTGGAGGGACCAGTTCTGTCTCCATATTCATCACTATATCTCAGATGCTGTGCTGGGATCCTCTCTGCTAAATTTTAACTCTTTCTTTTCCACTTTCTTTTCCATAGTGTCCTTCATCAACTGAACTTGACTTCCACTGATTAAATGGTAAAACATGTCTCTCCATTTCAGTGTTAAGACTCTAGAATTTGAAAATACTGGCTCTGCTACAGCACTTCCCACCATCCTATCCTTTAAATCATTCTCTCCCCCCTACACACTTTTTTTCTATGGCCTTAGTCAAATGTTAAACAACATAACAGCATCAAGAAATACAAGTCTCCTTTAACCCTGGATAACCAAATGCTTCTGTTTCAAGTCTGGAAAAAAAACGGCACAGGAAAAGATGGGTTCCCCAAGGGCACATTTCTATTTATATTGATTTTGTTTCCAGGCTGAACAAGAACTGAAAAGGACTGAAAGGCAGCAGATGGTTTGTGCGCAAAACACTCTGAAATGCCTCACAAACAGCTGAGCGCCAGCCTTTAAACTATAATGTAGCCAAAAGGAGCCCTTCTGAAGCTGCTGTATGCCTTTTTGCTCCCCTGCTCGACACATGAAAGGGAGACTATTATAATTATCTTACTGGTTAAAAACACAGACACAGACACAGACACAGACACACACACACACGCACAAATCGTAGCATCTTATAGACTCTTTCAGTGTTAGCAGCTACACAAAGTCAAGCTGGGTCTCCCCCAGCACATGTTTATTATTTCTTCAAATGCTTCTCACATCTCAGCATGCCCTACAATTTCCTTGCCAGCCGTGGTGGGTTAAGTCCTATATCCTAGAGTGACCTCTGCTGGTTTTCCTGTAGTGAGAATCTGTAGTCCATAATTCACTTTAAACCTACAGGTGCAAAAGTAACTTAGCCCATTTAATTTCTCAGGTAAGCTACTTTTCCACTCTTTGGTGGCTCAGCTCAAAAGATGATTGGGACTTTTGGATGTTCAGGCTTCTTCAGCTGAGCATTACTGCCTCGAGTGATAAGTTATGCAAGAACATTAAGTGGCATTAGAGTGTATAGGAAACAATGTAGGGAACAATAGAGGGAAGAAGAGGTCATACAGTGAAATAAGGGATGGGCAAATGTTACAGGTCCTTACTGCTGGGCATGTGGATTTTATGTTATATAGAGTGAACTGAACTGAAGCAAAGTGTTCGGACTAGGATCCTAGCGATAGCAGGAACAACCAAAGACATTCAATGAAAGCATGCAGAGACCTCCATGTGAGGGATCAGACTGACTTGTGGTGTCTAGTTTGGAGGTAAAAAAGCCTGAGAGCTGATACAAGTACGTGTGTAAGAACAGAATTAGCTTGAAACTCTCCTTCGCTCTTATGGTACATTATATGAAATTACAAGTTGCACACTGAAAAAATAAAATATATATGTTTTAAATATATGTATTTTTAAAGCCACAGATTGTCTGGAGAACTTACTACCAGAAGATACTGAGAAAGGGAGCTTAGTTCAGGCACTTTTGACCTTCAAGCAGACTACTTCAAAGTTTGCTTGTGTACAAGATGCAGCAGCTCCCACAGCCACAAATGGAGAGGTCCATTTTGTGCCCTCTTCCTTCACTTTCTTGGTGTACCCCCTCACACCTCCACTCCTGCCTTGACCACATGCCTCCCACGTGCTCTTATGCCGGGACCCAGTCCCAGATCCCCACTAGTTCTTCTCATTTCTGTCATCCCATGCCCACATACATCCTCTCCTCTACCCATCACCAAGCCTATGAGCTGATCCACAGGGCTGACTGTGTCCAGGTGCTGACCTGAACTACAGGACAAGCAGCTTCTCCCTGGCTGAGGGAGGAATGGGAATCACAGCTGGGGACCCTCCAAGAAGCATTTCCTTGGCAATGGGAGGTATCAGCAGCTCCCATAACAGGTTGTGATCATTCTCTATTCCACAACACCTGTGAAAATTTAGACCCCTTAAAATGATGGAAACATTCTCTGTTCAAAAAACACAGCCTCTCCAGGACTGGTTCTGTTTCAGCTGGGAGCTCTGCCAGTGATTTCAGCTGGAGGAAGAACGAGCCCCTTCATTTCAGCTGGTTGGAGCAAAACAGCATGAGCAGCATTGCCAAGGCCCTTCTTAGATGCTTAGAGGGAAGCCTGATCCATTATCTGCTTCCTCCTCACTGGAATGCAGTACTGGGGTTTTCTGTTTGCGCCCGCCTTTGTTGTGTTAAATTTTGAAAGTCCATAGTCTCTAAAGCTATTGGCAAAAAGCTGCCCTCTTTGGGAATGGCAAACCAGAGCGGAAAGCTTCTTCCAGTCTTCCATCTGCCTGGAAAGAAAAGTCCCAAGAAGAAAAGACAAGCACTTCTCAGGAAGACTGTATGTTCTGCATTATACAGGGATAGGTGTTCAAGAGCTACTCCAGCAATATTCACTGTCTGCCTGCCCAGATGACTTAGCACTTTTAAAACTGGAAATGGCTTTCCAAAACATCTACTTCATGGAGAAAAGGTGAAGGGAAAAAATAGAAGACCCAAGACCATAGATTTGGCAAGCACACTGCAGAAACCGCTAGCACATGCTGAGGTCCCAGATGCAGTGGGCTATGCTTACTTCATTTGTTTCACGTAGGTGAGCCTGGACAGGATGTTTGCTTTAGTCGTGGGCGGTGTGACAAGGATGGGATGTCCAAATAAGGTCACTGAGGATGTGTTTAACAACACCGGGTAAAGTCTGTGGCAAAGGTTCATGCACACACATGCACACAGGGCATCCACGGTACATACCGCTGTCCTGGTGTGTCATTATTCCAAGAATAACTACTAGAGAGGCACTCCACCCTTGTACTTCCAACATCGAAGATGTGATTGTCCCAGAGCCAGTTACTACAGTATTTTTAAGGAAGGGGGAAGAAGGGAAAAGTACCTCTGACCACTTAGAAGAGATGCAATGCAGAGGAAAGTGTGAAAAATGAGGCTGTTTCAGATTTGTCAAGCCAAATTCCCTTGTGATCTTTGAAACAGCAGAAAGCAGGAGGCTTTCTGAGGGTCATCCCAGCTACCTGGGAACGGAAGGGGCAATTCTTCCCCATCCTCACATGGCTCCCAGCCATGGGGACAGGCTGGCGAACGACGAACATCTCCCTGCCCTCAGCCAGAACAGAGTTCTGCAAAATGACCAGCCACACACCTGTTTAAATATAGGTCAGCATGCTTTGTTAGGCAACAGCCCTACATGTGCATCTACATGTTGAAAGGTAGTCAAACACTGTGAGGAGACGTCCATGTTTACTCGTCAGAGGATCCTGGAAAGTAACCTCATTACACTAAGTATGAAACTCATTTTTTAACCTGCAAATTTTTGATGGTGCATAAAGCACTTTTAAAGAGTCTGCAAAAGGTAACTAAGAGTGAATTTCTTGTAGTAACTTACATGTGTTCAAAAAGCTTGCACTTGCCCTGTAAGTCTCCTGCAGACTGAAGTGATAAGCAATGAAAGAAGGGAGTTACCTTGTTAGCAGCTGCACAAGGGAGGGCAGGCAGCTGCCAAGCTCAGGGTTTGACAGATTTGAAACTGTAAGTTATGACAAAAAATGACCTGATGCTGAAATGCAAAGTGCTCAGAATGCGGAAATGTCAGAGCTCAGGCTCCTCCAGTTACCCTAATTCATTTCCCTTGGTGTACAGTTTTGGGTATAATTTTTAGTTAAATGATCGTATTTAATTAAATTACAAAACTTCCCACCACACATTTGCCTTACTGGACACAGAAAGTGATTATGTTCACTTACAGATACCCGGTATTTTGTGTCCATGGGTCGCCATGTGCCTTGGACTAGCACTTGCAGCCCACGTGGTAGGCCTCAGTGGTGAGGCATGAGCCCATCACCGCTGACGTCCCTCGCCCAGATCCACCAGCTCCATCAGATCTCTGCTGCCTCCAAAGCAAAGAGGACGGAGGCAGCAGGAGCAGGTGAGGGGTGAGGGCCAGGCAGGGGGAGAAGGGAAACTGGGCCTGGGAAGGTGCAGAGCATCAACCATTTTCTCAAGCACATTTCAGCCTGAAAAGTGGTCTGTTTTATCCATACCTTCCTCTTCAGCAATGTGGTTAAGGGGGACTTTCCTCACTGTTCATTAATGGTGCCAGCAAACCACCCTCAATGCTGCCTTCGGGCTGTCAGCAATTCCCATTGCCTTTGCAGGATGCTAAGAAAATTCCTGTGTTGCCCGGCCCCGTCCGTGCCATGTCCCCATGGTGGGAAATGGGAAATGTGGCCATGTGGCCACCCTCGTGGCAGAAAGGTTTGTATTCAGTCCCCCTTGCTAAGGGACAGGGCAGTCCTGTCCTTTCCCACCAGCATACCTCAAGTTCCACTTGTGTCCCAGCTGCTGTCCTCACGGCACCCACTTTGCCTCCTGTCTGCTTAAGAGGCTCTTCAAAGCAGAGACCAACCTGCTTCCCTGAATTATTTATTTGAATTAAGGCGGCATTTAAAGAAGAACAGCAATTCTGAGGTTGCTGAAACATTTTTGGTCTTTAAATTCAGGGTATTTTTTCTCTTCCCTCTAAAACAAGCACAGTCTACAAGATGCTGCACCTAACTCTTTAGGTACTGAAGAAAGCTGTCTTGATTGGTCTGAGAATGGTATAGACAAAAAAGAAATATCAACATATATGGTAAAAGTTACAAAAATATTGTTGCTACTGCTGCAACAGCATAAGGATATAAGAGGAATAAGGTTGTAATCACTTTTATTAGACTAACTGAGAGAGCTGAACAAGTAAGCAAGCTTTCATATACTTGGCTACTTCAGCAACAACTGAATGGGTAGAAGTTAAGTGGCATACTGACAGAAGGAATAAATGGATCAACCTGGAATAAAAACAAAGTGGACTGTTAAAAAAGCACTACCAATGTACATATAGATTTAAAGCAAAAATGTGTATTAAAAGGCAAAATCTGCATTACCATCATGACAAGCAGAAACTTAAATAAATTTGCTTTAGCATGTCAGCTTAAACAAACAAAACTCAGCAAAGCCTGGAGTGTTACTGACCTCACGAGAAACTTTTGAAAATGCCAAACAATTTAAGCACCTGAAAGTAGTCTTTGCTTGTCTGCCACATAAAAAAAGAAGGAAACAGCTCGTCACAACTGGCATGTGATGAAGTGATTGAATACATTTTTCAAAAACATGAGAACTGTTTCTCTGTAGCTAAGACACCAGAGAAAAATCAGATCAGTGCATAAAGGTAAGCACAGACAAGAATCACGATGAATAAGAAATATCACACCAGAAAAACTCCATTTACAAAAAGATCACAAAAACTTCCAAGAGGACATGCTATCCTATATATCCTTCTGAGGTATCCATATCCATATTTCCACAGTAGTCTGCATGAAAGGGAGCAAAAGACAAAAAAAAATTTAGAAATCCTTGGATTCTAATAACAGACTAAAAAAAATGAATGGATAATTTCACCACTATAGTAGATACATCACTTAAAAAGGAAAAGAAAAAATCGCTCCTTTCCTTCCAAACTAGCTTTTAAATTAAAACAGTAAAGCATTTCAGATGTTATACCCAGTAAAACATTTGTAGCCTCGGTTGCCTCTCAGTGAAGTCGACTTTGTTAATCTACTCAGTTTAAGATATGACCCTAATGCACTTTGAATAAAATTGCTGTCATTTACACAGGTGTATATACACTGACGTAAGTCTCTAGATTTACACAGGTGTGTCAGAAGAAATTGGAAGAGTTTTGCTGATTTTAAACAACAAAAAAATCAGATCAACTTCTGCAGTTGGTTACAGTTGTATAAATGGTATATATGCATGGTGCTGGTGGTATTGCTCCACAGCTTGCTAAGGAAACTGAGAATCTGATGCCTTATGTCCAACTAGAGACTATAACTTACTCGTATCTCCGCTTGAAAGTACTGGACCTCAGACTGCTACAAATAAAAACCTCAGGTTTATTTTTTTTTTAAATTGATTGACTTAATTTTCAGTATTCTCTTGTTTTATATTCATTGTTTGAAAGAAACTTTAGTATAGACTAGTTTCATAACCCCTTATTATCATCATCATCATTTTACCTACATAGCCACTTTCCCATTAATACAGTGTTTTCATAATGAAAATGGAACAATTTTTTTTAAATTGGAAAATTTGCTTGTAAAACCACAGAAATTTGTCAGGACAACTGAAATGTGGGTATTGTATCTTAAGCCATTTTTGAACATTGCTTTACAGTTATTACTTTTCAGTTTGGTCTTTTCCCTTCGTAGTTCTTCCAAGTGTGCTTGCTATAGTTAAAGTAACAAAAATGTGCCAATATGAGTCATTTCAGTTTTGATTCGGGTTCTAGATCTACTAGCCATACTAACATATATGACTCCATAATGATTGCCAGCTAGATGTACAACGCAGGAACAAACATGCAGCTTCTAAGCCTCTTACAGGTAATTTTCAGCTGTTTGGCCAACTTCAGATTATTTAGGTGACTCAAAATGAAACAGAAGAAATAAATGGCAGAGCTTATTTCAAGAGGGCTGTGCTCATATCAAGCTTCTCTTGCTTAAATGGGATAACACAAGTTTCAGTCCAGCAGGCTCACTGCTGAATTTACATCACTATGAATGGGGAATCAGGCCCAGACTAACCCAATATCAGTTTCTGACACATCTTCAAAATGTTTAGCAGTATTTGGTGTTTCTGTCAAATCAGAATGTGGTTTGGAAAACTGAGGGGAAGGTGGGAATCTGAACAAACATATCTGAGAAAAAAGAAAGTTCAAAGTCTAAAGGGTCATTCCCTTCCCTTCCCAAAAAGCTTTCTGTGCAAGCACAGTGGATTTAACAGTAGGGGCGTGGGAAGCTCTCAGATGTCACAGGGTTGTAGATAACATTTGAACATATGATTAGCTTTGTGAGCTGTCTTTAGAAACCTTACATTTGTTCCCCCCCCGCACCTTAGCCAGAGAACCTACGTGCTTTCCTTCCCTTGAGGTTTCGGGCCACTTAAAATGTTGCTTTGACAAAACTCAAGGATGTGGAGAAGTTTTTCCTGTGTGATGTCACTTGGCTGCCCTTTATAAGCCTCTACAAAGAAGGGAGCCCATCTGAGGATTCATGCTCCAAACACATGCAAACGAGGGAAAAAGAGAAGCAAAGAGAAGTATCAAGTTTCAGATACTGATCAGCCACTAAAGACAGAGAGCCATGCCACAAGCTGGTCCCTACAGCTGCCTGGGGTACATGCTGCTGGTGCTCTGCAGCCTGAAGTCTACCACCGCCTTTCTCAACTCCTCTCCGCTGCTGAATCCCAGCTGGGGGAGCACAGATCACCTGATGCACCTGTACACAGCTACGGAGAGGAACAGCTTCCACCTCCAAATCAACGCTGACGGCTACGTTGATGGTGCCCCGCACCAAACCATTTACAGTAAGTAGTTCATTGTGGATCCCTTGTCTTCATGTGAACAAGGGAGATAGCACAGTGCTTTTTTTTTGCCTTTTCACTAGCTATAGCAAATTCCATCCCCCTGGTAGGCAGGCAGACAGCTGTGAGAGGGAAAACACACATAATTATAATCTTCCTTTTGTTTAACAAATAAATAAAATTGCTTCAAAGAAATCTAGCAGATGGGGATTCTCATTCTTCACCTTTATAGTAAGTTCTATGATTCCTGTGATACTCTGGAAGCAAAAACTACCAGAATTATCCTTCACTTCATGATTTTACTCACAGCTTCTTGTGCAAGTCCTGATGAGAGGTTGGTGATGACATGCCCCAAGTAACTCCTTCCCATTCCAGTGATAGCATCTGCAAAGCAAGTACACTGACAGCAGTGGTGGAAAACTGGTTGTGTCCATAAAACCTTTATTTTGGGGTAGAGAGCTGATAACTACCTTTAAGTAACTGCATAAGTACAGTTGGTCGTTTCCTTCCAAACACATCAGTACTTCTCTGCACTGAAAATTGGTTTGTGAGACAAGCTTCAGATTTGTGCCTTTAATGTGCCTCATGACAGAAACACAACTGTGCATAGAACATGGGCCACTGAATATGCAAAGTCTGATTAAACAGGGGGAAATTGCAAAAGGTCAGACTCAGAAATGAAGTGCTAAACCTTTGGCGTGCAGTGTGGCTCTCAAATTGTCTCATCATCACCATCTGTTTTCATGCAAAATTAAGGTATCCTTCTTTCTTTGTTGTATACCTAGCCCAAACACCATAGTTAGCATAAAAATGGTCTTTTTTAAAATTTAGGGTTCTTTTATAACATTCCAGAAGTACTCCTCTTTTTTCAATGCTCACATCACAAGTAACTATAAATCAGAGAGTCATTTTAATTTTTATTACTGCATAGCATCTTCTTCATCTACTCAACTAAAAATGTAAGCACATCCAGTGATATCTGTGCGTGAGTGTACGAGGAATGAAAGACTTCAAAAAGTTAGAATTTTATTGAGAAAAAAATAATCAAGTTCTGCTACATTTTTTAGGAATTACTGATAAGACACTTGTAGAAAGGCTTCATCCTCTTGTTATTATTCTTCATGCATATTGGTAAGTTTTATAAAATTCAGTTGTGTTGGTCAAGAACCAGTATGATGGTGTAGAGAACCACAGCCAACAAAATACCATGCTTTGCAAATCTGTAATGAAGCAAATACACAGATAGTTGGAATGGTGGAGCAGAAAGTGTGAGATAAGACAAGGAAAGGAGCTGTGAAAGGGAAATGACCGAACCTCTGTCAGGTCACCATAGTCCCACTGAGACACCAGACACATGAGAAGTGCAAAGTTCTGCACCAGGGCTAGAATAAGCCCCGGAGGTGGTACAGGCTGGAGCAGCCTCACTGCATAGACAGAGCCCTGCTGGACAGGACCTGAGGGTTACAGGGGGCACCAGGACAAATATGAGCCAACAGCACATTTGTCCACATTCGAGTGGAACGTTGGCCCAAAGACCCCCGGGATGGCCCTTCCAGCCAGCACTTTTGTGGATCTTTGAGGCAACAGTCCAGTACAGAACTGGATTTGACATCTTTGTTTTTCTAAACAGGTGCCCTAATGATCAAGTCTGAGGGTGCTGGCTATGTAATAATCACTGGAGTGAAGAGTGGACGCTACCTGTGTATGGACATGAAAGGAAACATTTTTGGATCAGTGAGTGACCTTTGCTAAGACTCAAGACTGAGGCAGATGCACCCTGTTGTTATTACCATAGCGCCAATTTCCTCAGCTAGGGCAAATCTGTGTAGCTACATGTAGTGAAGGAGGATGCAGATTTAAGCCAGCTGAGGACCTGTCACTTAGGTTAAATTTTCCTCTTCTGGGCAATTGTACTGAATCGTAGAACTGACATAAGTCATGTGAGTCCTGCTGGCCTAAGTGAGACCAGAATGAAATCTAATGATGCACCAACCTGAATTCTTGCTGTAGTCTATAGCTGTGGCTTGAAAATAGCTCAGACAATGCAGTTCTCTGAGAAAACAATGATATCCTAAAAATACCTTTGCTGTAAATATGGGGCACACAGATTAGATCTACAGTTGACCAAGTCTTGTCTTAGTTGTTACTGCAGAGCTAGGGGATCAGAAGGACACCTGCTGCAAGATCTCATCCCTCTTTCTGTTTTTAATTGGCACTTTTTAAGTACCAAATCTCTCCGCTCACGGCTGTCATATTTTTTTCCTTAAGCATTACTTCAGCCAAGAAGACTGCGTGTTCAAACACAGGACCCTGGAAAATGGATACGATGTGTACCAATCTACTAAACACAATTTTCTGGTTAGCTTAGGCAGAGTTAAACAAGCTTTCTTCCCTGGTATGAATCCACCACCATACTCCCAGTTCTTGTCCAGGAGAAATGAAATTTCTTTATTCCGATTCAACACACCTGAGCCCCACAGGAACACTAGAAGTGCAGACATCGATCCAATGGATCCTCACCAGATCCTGGTCCCCCAGAGAAAGGTCTCTGCATTAGGATCCCAGTTGCAGCTGCAAGCAGACTTTTCCCATGTGCCCAGAGAACCTATGAGAATCAATCAGAATGATATGGTCAACCCAGATGACCCGCATGCTATGATGGATGCCAGGAGGCATGTGAGCCCTCGCTTCTATATTACAAGATAATGGGGCCACACCACCTGCAAATTGAAGCAATGGGTGAATATGATACATGAAAAGAACTGGCTAGCACACTTGATTGAATTTCCAACTTTCAGAATGGCTATTAGAAACCTAAAAGACAATGGAAAAAAAACTGAATTTCGAATTACACCCTTAGAGATGACAGTTCACTAAAAAACAAATAGTATGTTTTCCAGATGGGGCTCTATTCGACTGGAAAGAAGAAACATCTGCAAAAAAAATAATACAAACCAAACTTTTAGGGGTTTGAATGACCTTCAGTTTGCGTCAGTGGACAGAACTCACTCGAACAAAACCTAAGAAGCGGTTGTTACATTACTGGTGTAGCTGGAAAGAGACATGGGCTCTGAAGCCCTCATTCTGGTAGAAGCAGGGAATCCTCTAATTAGCACAATAGCAGACGGTGCAAGCGCAGCATAAAAGATGTCTGCTGATATATTGCTAAAAAAAATTTATTGTATATGGTTTTAGCTGGTAGGATTGGAGCTGTAGTCTCTTTTCACACGCATAGAAGCCAAAAAGTGATTGCTCTGTTGTTAAAGGAGCTTCACACATGGAAAACTGGAGCAACTGGCAAGAGAACAGGGATCAAATGGTCTTGCATAGAAAGAGTCAGTTCTGACTCCTATTAAATCCAAGCTGAAGTTTGGGAAAAAAAAGTAGAGTCCCAATGTTCTTTCAACTCCTTCTCTATCACACTTCTATATTCACTTAATTCTAGGGTCAAAATTTAGAAATATAATGTAAAAACATTATTTTAATGTATTTCCAACACAGAGAGAAGTATCAGGAGTACTACTAATTAATAATATATCAAGCAGGTTAATTTGTTTATTTTGCATGCTGCTGAACTCTGCTAAGAAAAATAATTCCCAGTCAGTCATGACCCATAGGCTTCACACTATTCATAGCTAGTGCATATTTTCCTATGATGAGTGAAAATGAAGTGTGTATTTAGAAAAGGAGGATCCAAGTTTAGTATCACTGTTTCTATTTAGTTCTGAGCAGGTATCAGATGCTTTATACTTGTAAGAGTGAAATGACTTTAGTTTTATCATAAGATGTCTAAATATTGACAAAACTTTTTCCCTAGACATCCAGATTGGTGTATGTTATGGGTAAGTTTACTTATCGGAATCTAACCTCCATAGATGCATCTGAAGTTTACAGATCTTTAGCTAAAATGAGAATATCTGCAGAGCAGAGCTTTTTCATTGTAATTTAGGTGTAAAATCGGTAGCTGGTGGAGTTCAGTATAGCTTCATTGGTTTTAATGGAGTTATATTTGTTTCCATTAGGTCTCTGAAAATTGTGTACATATTTAGCTATTTTCCTCATTTTCTTTCTTTTCTTTTTTTTTTTTAATTTGATCTCGCCTTCCTGGAATTTTAGATCTGTGCAGTTTTAAAGGTTATTCTTGATGTACTCCAGCAGAAATCAACAGCAAGGTACTGATTAGCTGCAGAAAAATCCAGTGTGGTGGATATATAATAAGGGCTTTTACTTTAACGTGCATGCATTTTCTCTCAAGATGCAGATTACCTATTTTATTTATTTAATATATTTAACAACCTGACAATAGTCTGAAAATGCTGTATTCGGCCTAAGAGTGTCCATATCAATAATATGAAAGATAGTAGGGTAGATTCTGGTCCTGTTCTTATTACTGTCTAGTGAAGTAAATCACTGAAGCCACTAGAATTACAGCAGTGTAACAAGATCAAAATAAGGCCTGTTGCATTCCTTGCTTTCATGGAAATTGTTCAGAATTTAGCTTAAGGCCTTTCTGCTGACAGAATTTAAAATAATTTTTTTTCTCTATATACATGTAATATCTCTTTATCTATAACATTCAAATAGTTTTGTTAGAATAGTCATAGGGCCTGATTCTGCTGTGAGAATATTTTTCTCCACATGGAGTGATTCTCCGTTCATAGGAATACCTAAGAGTACAGGACATGCCAAATGATTAGGATTAGGCCAAGATTTCTGTCTAATAATTTATTATTCTTCATCCTTTGAACTCATAATAAACATAATTAGCTTCAAAAGGAAAGAAGTGACTCTAACAAACAGATTTAGGACAACTGGGGGGGAATAGTTGCATGTTTTCTTGCTTACTCAAAATTTTGCAAGACTTTTTTACCACGTTGTCTATACAGTGGACAGGCACGATTTTATTTGTGTATTCAGTTTTAACAATTTTACTCGATTCCTATACCATTCTTCTTGGCTTTTTTACCTTGAGAACTCTGGACTGCAATTATAAGAGCAAAATTTTCATTTAGTATAAGTTGTTCTAAGCTCCACAGAGGTCTCTGGGACTTGGAGTCAACAAAACTACAATTTAAATCAGGAAAATTTCTGTCCCTATCCATATAATGCTTTGGTAAGAAACGGCTCTGGGATTATATCTCTATACCATATCTATACTTATACATTAGAACAGAGTAAGAAGGGTTGCTCACTCTGGTATGTTATTCTCCACCAGTAACCAGGAGATTTAGTCCTTATGCTAAGAGTGAATGCACAATGTGATCTGCATCAGAAATGTATTTGTAAACATAGAGAGCTGGAGTGAAATGTCAAAAGAATTAAATCTTCAAAGGAGATGCTGGCCATCATCAGCTATTAAGAAAGCATTACTTTTTTATATTGCAATATTTATTTATTTATTTGAGTGGGTTGCAAGTCCCACAGAATATTTATAAATATTTATAACAACGTATTACAGAAACTGTTTCCATTTATAAAAGCACCAATAAACTTAACCTTTTCTCAAAATAATGGGTTTTGCATTGTCTGTTCAAGCTCCCATTCCAGAAGAACAGAAGTGAACAGTTGGTACCAGCTGTCTCTGAAACAATTTTTGTGCTCTACTTTTCCTTGCCATATTTAGCCTGATAGACGGTGGGTTCCTGGCTGTCTCATGCACCATGTCTGTGAAGGAACTGTGAAAGACGATGAAGAGTAAAGCCTTAGTAGGTCTAAACTGACTATGAAGGGATCACCACCTGTACTGGGAAACTACTTCTGCAATCCAAAAGGAATTGAACATGACTGATCTAGTAGCTCCAACCCTGCTAGGGAATACTTGTGATCCTGGCTCCAGGATCTCATGATAAAAAGCCCTAGGTAAATTACTGTTACTGCTATCAGCTATACAAAATATTCTAACTCAGTCCCTAGAACCCACACTGGGACTGTTTTGCTGCAGACAGATCACAGATTGAATAAAACACAGATATCATCCTCATACTACTTTTCTGCAATGGTCCCCAGCCCCACCAAGATCTAACAGAGAGCTCCAAATTGGCAGAGTGCCCATGGATCTAGCACATGCTCTCCTTGCAGTGCTTCCCCTCACCACAGACACTATGCAGAGCTCTCTACTGTCCACTCAATGTTAGTGATAGTCATCAGTAGCATCATTTGTGTCTTCCATGGTACCAAAACCAAGGGAAGCATCATGTTACTACCAAGTGGCACAATATTGCTGCTTGTGGACAAGAGGACAGTGGGTTTCAGTGGGAGGGAGATCAGGTAGATGGTGGTCTCTCCTCTCTCTCTCTGCACCAGGATCTCTTTCTCCTCCCATTACTATACATTTAAGTCCATGGACTTCAAAGGAGGAAGAAACACAGAAGGAATAGGCAATAGGGATTGAAGCATACGAGAAACATCACAGATGCCGAAGTATCGTAGAAAAATCAGCTGGTATCATTTAGTCTCCCACATGTTTGAAGTCTCAGTCCTGCCTTGGGACTGTTCAAGCACATTCACAGTCAGCTGTGCACAGGGAAGTAAAAAGAGAGAATGCTGCAAAATGACCATGGCCCCAGGAGCCATCTCAGCCAAGCTCTCTCTCTGTCCAAGAGCAGGACAAATACAAAGACATGTTCAGTTGTAGCCTCTCCTTGACCAGGGAGCTTGCTGTGGTGTAAACTGAAACCGCAACCAGACCTTAACCCAACGCAAGGAATGAATGGTGAGAGGAACTGTCCAAAGACTCTTGCTTTATGGATCCTAAGGAGTTATTAAAAATTATTTCTGACATTGTTTTCTCCATGCAGTAATCCAAACAAAATGCTGAACAGTACAGAGGAAGGTACCTTAGTACAGCAATGAAGATGATTGTGTGGCTGATAATGGCAAAGGACGACCAATAAAATCCAGACTGCCTGTTCTGGGTGCTCTTCTAACAGCAGACATCTAAAAAAAGCCCTTGACTTTCATCTTTAGACCAGCTAAATTCTGGGAGATGTAACTGAAAAATGACTGTTTTTCAAGAAGTATCTATAAACTGTGACATTAAAGAACACCATCTGAACAGCAGTTTGAAACAAGACTCTTAAAGAGCAGTCAAGGGTTTAACTGGGCCTCTTTTATTTATTTATTGAAAAATGAAAGCATCATCATCTAACTCTAAGTCCACACTGCTACAAGGGAGTAGCAGATTGTAGACAGCACATAACTATTCCATATATTTAACACACCAGGAACATTTTTTGGCAGAGACCAACACATCCACCAACACAGTGAGTGGAGTGAAACAACTGCAAAGAGCACACTTTTTTTGAGAACAGGGGAACAGGTAGTAGATGTCACACACTTATGTTTCTTCCCTATCTTTTGCTCCCCCAGGCTATTTCCAGATCGCAGCAGAGTTCAACCTTTGCGTGACAGAGAAAGACAACATGGCACAATTATCATCTAATTCCCTCTCCTACAGTATTTCTCGCACTGTTCATTATTGCTTATTCACAGCCCCAGAAAGGACAACCGCTCCCATGTAGGTTCAGCTATGGATTTATCTTCTCCTATACTACCATGAATTTAGTGGCGTAGCTATTTACTTACATAGGGATGAAAGGAAATTTAACCCAGAGAGGTTTAAATCTGATTAATGTTTCTTTTGACTCTACCGTCTGTCACACAGATGTATGCAGAGAACATGTCTCATGCCAGGTCATAGAAGCCAACATGTCACATGCTAGCCACATGCACAGATTATTATGTTGGCCTAAGTATAAGGCAGCCTCAAACCCAACATGACTTCCAGCTTTCAAAGAATAAAAACACTGGCAAAACATAGGAAAAATGTAAGTCCCATTTACCACCTTATTTACCACCCCATCTCCCTCAGGATCAAAGCCTAGCTCTCCGCAGGGTCCCCAAAGCTTTCTCCCTTTCTCTAGCCCCAAGGACAGCCTTTCAAAAAGCCCCATGCTTCCACACCCAGCTCTGCACAATGCCAAAGTCCATCTCCCAGCACTATTCACAGTCCCTAACTATCCTCCATCAGCCCCAAACCCAGACTCACCTGCCCAGACCCACAACAGCCCTCATCTTCCTGATCTCCCATGCCACCTTGCAGATGGTGTGTAGAGGAGACTGTGGCCCTCAGTTGTCTAAGGACAGGAACAGTAGGAGGAAGGAGGGAGCCCTGTTGTTTGCACTCCCTGCTGCTCCCTATGGGGCTCTCCTTCAGGAAAGCCCAAATCTCTTCCTACTGCCCTTGAGGGCGATAAAGAGGCCCACTGGTATGCACAGACTGCATCCTGGCAGCACGTGCTGGGGAGCATTAAAGTGCTCTCCGCAGGAGCATGCAAGCATATATGACACATTTACTTTTTCAGATCTTAAGGAAGAGAAAAAAACTTCCCTTATGTTTAGGTCATATAGGATGTTTATATTGTTTCTCAAGGACCAGCTCCTTCAGGTCATGTCCTCTGCATGTGGTTTGCATATGTTTTTATTCCCCACATACAAATCAGTTAAAATTGTTTTGTTACAAGCTTGAAATAAATGATGGTATTTTTACAGGTTTACAGCACTCTGCATGCTTTTGGGACACACTGGCAGGGACAACACCCCATTTACTGCTGCTGTACACCTCATGTTACTTATAAAGACAGATAAATGCTTTCACCTGTGTAGGAGAACAAGGCACCTGAGCTGGTATCAGCCACAGGGTGAGGATATCTGGAAGCCAGGTTTCCCATTGCTTCCTCACAGGGCTGATGTGATGATAAAAGACAAGAAAAAGAAGAGGAAAAAGAAAGGGGAGTACCTGAGAAATGGCAAGTGACCTTCTGATTACATGTTATTACAAGGAGTTTGGTGGTGTGCTGCAGCATTTGTCAAGTTGCATTTGTCTTTGGAGCACAGAGAAGTCTGCAAAGAAGATAGGAAGGAAGTAAAAGAGTATGACAGGAAAGCAGAGCTGTGAGAAATGGCAGAGAAGGCTGAGGAAGGAAGTATGTAACATCAGGCAGGACTTGGAGGCTGTAGAGACTCAAGCAGGATGTGGTAGTTTAGGGACTGTAGTATAAGGAGCTGGTGGATAGGAATATCTGTCCCAATCCAGGTCAGCACAGCTGAGTACAATGCAGGAGTCATGACTCATACTGAGGTCTATGCTGTTTTGTGTTTTGACTCCTTTTAGGACAAATGACCAATATTGAAATAAAAAACCACTGGGTATAGTCTCTGATGTGTTTTGGTATTTTGAGTGGTTGCACACAGTTCAGGATGAATCTGGACCCATTTAAAGCAAAATCCAAATGCACAAAAATCCTTGTTATGAGCTCAACACATTGGGTTATGAAACAAATGCCTACAGTACAGCCTCAGCTTCCCATTGATGGATTTACCAGAATAAAGCAGGTGGAATCTTGCTTTTGATTTTGCATTAAAGAAATAACTGCTTTTGAAACAAAAAAATAAACTGGCATGCATTTTTTGACCTGGATGAGTTTTTGAATTTACAGTAGCTCAATGCCTTGATACAATCTTCTCACTTGCCTGAGAAGGTCCTCACCAATGCTTTCTTCTTCCACAACGTGCAAGAACAAGAAGCAGAGGGGACCGAGCTGACCACTTAAATAACCACTAGCTATTCTTTTTGTTACTAGATTTCATCTAATTGCAAGCTGTCTAATTTTACAAACTGCTCTTCAGTAATAATCCTGTAATGCTTTCCTCTGCACTAACTTTCAAAACAAGTACAGCTATAAGCTTGCAAGACCTTCAGCCAGTATCATTTTGTCTTTCATTCTTGATAGCAGTACTAAACAGTAATGGTGAATAAAGCCCAGAGCAAAAGTCTGTGTGAAGGGTCTATCCACCCCTGAGTTTTCCTGTGACATGGGCTGGGCTGCTGGTGGATTTGCCAGCAGGTTCAAAGACTATTAGAGCCTTAGGCATAATGAGGAAGTGCTAAGTACTGTCTAGTGTGAGCCACAGCTGCTGAGCATAACAGACTCATGCAACCACCAGATCTGCTCTACTGCTTTCTGTGTTGGCTGTTGCTAGGTGTTTTTCATCACCCACAATCCTGTCTTCCACTACCCTTGTCTTCATAGAGGCTCTTAGCTTGGTTTAACAGGGACTCATCCTCTTTTTGTATTTCGTATCTGATTCTGTCTCTTTTAGAAGACTCTCAGAGAGAGTCCTTGGTTAGGAGAGGAAGAAGAGGCTTACGTGGAGGATTTATGCTGAAGTTGCAAGACAAAAAACATTTCTGCATCATTTGCACCCAAATGCTCACGATTCTTACACAGATGAGTTTTATTTTTATTAATGAAGTATATTTGGGGAAAAAAACATTAATAAACACTGGAGTGCTAGTCTTTGGGCCTGGACACTACCACGACATGCAACTACCAAGAGAAATAAGAGAACCCTGAAGGTTTTTACCTGGTAGTGGCAGTGTTCTAGTGGAGGAAGGCAGGAAATGAAGGTTCACACCTGGTCCAGACTCCTGCCCTTACAGTAACCAGTACTGGGCAACTGAAAGGAGGGTCCCAATAATAATGCAGTAGAACCTGCTTCTTTCTGCACCTTGTGACATGTATTAGATTCTAAAGCATGATGATTCATGTCTCTTCCAGAACTCTTTTCACTTCCTTTTAATCCTTATTCTTGTAATTCACTATGTCTTCATTAACCAGCCACATGTCCCATTCTGCTTTGCATTGTTAAATGCTTGACCTAGATATCTTATGGAAATCTGAGTAGTTTGCTTAGTAACTTAATTGAGGACTATGTGCTTTTGCTGAAGTAATAGAAAGCTGCACACTGTATACAGCAGGGTGAATAAGACAACAAACCCATACTAGAACTCTGGGCAAATCTCGATCCCCAACTATTCTGCATCATATTTGAATACACTTTGGTGCATTAGCAAGGATACTGTTTGCTGAGGCAAAGGTACAATACTAGATACAGCCTAAATGTTTTTAGAAGAAAAGAGAACTCATTTTAGGACACAAGTTGTTAGTATGTAAGATTGTTAGTTGAATTTGGGTCTCAATTTCTACAAACTTCTTGGCGTTTTACTCAGCTTGAAATCCTTCTGTACATCTCCCCTATTTCAGCCCTATTCTGAGCATTTAAATGAGACACAGAATTGTACCACTCCTCTGCCCAGGAGTGAACTTCATTCTTATCACTGAGCTTTCAGGATGAGCAACATCCTTGGGAAGGCACAGTTTAGAAACAGCAGCTTTCCTAAGCATAATTGCCTACCCAATCCCCCTGAAACTAACTAGGCATTAAACACCAACTACTCCTGGATCTATTGGGAAGATTAATTAAAAAAAAATTAAGAATGCTGTTGGTGTTTATCTAAATAAGTCAATATTTTTTTTAGTAATTTAACTCAGGTCATTGGCTTCCCTTTTCACAGGAGCATTCCATCTCCCAGCTCTTCCTCAAAGGTGGCAAGAATTACACACAGGGTTGCAGGCGAGATCTCATCAGTGCTTGTACTATGGCATTAAGTCCTCCTCAGATTGACCAGAGACACCTTTCAGGACCAGACTCCTCTTTTTCCACTGCAACAAAACCAACTATCCCTAGTCATCCAGAAGTTAATACTACCCTAGGTTACTCTCCTCCTTTCAACATATTATCTTCCAGCTTGTAGTGGACATTCTCATTATTGATATCAAGGTGTATGAGCTGGCACTCCATAGTAGTTGGTCTCATTCCATTTCTCTAATCCCAGTCCTCAAACCCTCCATTTCTTCCTCTGCATGATATTCTGACCCATTTAGGTATTGATAATGCCTCCTCACTTACATTTCTACATTTCACATTCAAAGGTTTTAACACAAAAATTGGCCAATGAGGAACTCAAATATCAACTCCACTCCAGCTCAGTACTTGACACTGCTACTTATCTGCCCATAAATTGCTTACTTATCTACTTCACCTTTTTTTCTAGTAATGCTCATCTGTTTTGATTGAGCTGATAGTTTTCCTTGTGGCACTGTATCAAGTGTTCAGTTAAAATTCACCTAGATAATATTCTATCACTGTTTCCTTGTCTGGACATCAGTCATTTCAAAGAAATACCAGTTTAGTCTACTGTTATCTGCTTATAATAAAACCTCATTTAATTATATTCCAGGCCGTTTACCCCTCTAATTACATTCTCCAAAAATTCGTTCTAAAACACTGAACACTAATGTCAAACTAAGAGTTCTACAAAATTATTTCATCCTCTATTCTCAAAAAAAAAAAATTATTTCCTATTCTCCAGTCATGCAGTTTCACACCTAACTTGATAGATCTATTTTAAATGCTTGCTTACGGATGTGTAATTTTAGATGTGCTTTCCAAATTCTGGGATAAAGATTAGTCATTTCCCTGACAGCAGCGTATTAAATTCTTTGATCCTTGGCTTTAAATGTGGTATGTTCCCTATCTTCATCCCCATTAACCATCCTTCCTCCCCCCCCCCCCCCCCCCCCACCAAACCTTTGGGCTCAATATTGCTGCAAATGAAGTAACTATTTCTGGAATATACTTCAAAATTTCTGATCTCTATTCCATCCACACTCTGCAGCAGTTCTGATATTTCTTTCCTTGTTCTCTATTTAGCTATACACATAGCTCAAGATCTTTTTGCTACTTGTTTTAATTTGTTTTGCAAATTCTCATTTTATATCTAAGATGCAACTTTATGATAAGACTTCCTTCCTATTCCTTTTAGGCTTTCTTTCCCACTGTTACTAGCTCTTTGAGATGATTATTCATCCAGGTGGGTCTAGAGATCTTCCCCGTAATTTTTGCCTGAGTGGGATATAAGAGCTAGATAATTTTTACATCTTTGATTTTAAAAAACATAGATCTCCCCCATTCCATATTGAAGTCCATTTAAGGCTCTTCAGTACAGCTGACTTCATTAACTAATTTTGTGATGCTTACCTTGCTTACCTTTCTGAAATAAAACCTTTTTACCCTGCCTTTTAAGTGATTTAAGTTTACAACAGCTGGCTCTTCCAAAATATATTCGCTATTTATCACAATCAAGTCTAGCATGTCATGTCATCTCTCTTCAGTTTAATTATGGTTTGATAAACCAGCTGGCCATTACAAGGAAAGGATATCATGCTCAAGCCTGCCCCAAAACTGGTTCTGCCAGGAACTCAAGGCTGCATTCCTTTATTGATCAGTTACTGCCTACTTAAGATTTGTGTTTTTATCCTTGGGGCCTCTGGTATCATCCTGCACCTATATTCTCAAGGTCTCTGTTATTATCCTCTGCTTGTGCTCTCAGGAGCCCCACTACAAGCTTCTAATGTGCAGACAGGACACTAAGCTCACACAGGGCTTCCCACATACCAGGAAATCCTAGAGATGCCTGCAAGTGACACTAGATCTTCCTCAGTACAAGACCTACCTGGAAAGTGTTGGATTTACCATGCATGTACAGATCATCCATACAGCAGGTTTGCCATATCCAGGGATGCCATGGAAATAGCTCACATACTGTACAGTTAGTTTGCACTTACGCAGCTGCCATTTGCCTGGGATTACTATATAGCCAAAAACCTCAGGTTTATGGCCAAAGCCCTTGCAACAGGGATACATCTGGGGAAAATCTGACAAATTTCAATTCCATGCATGTGGGCTGTGGATCTGAGACAGTCTCATGAAATACCAAAAACTTGGATTCAGAATGCATCCAACTTAAATTCTGTACAAAACAGAACAAAAAGCAGTCCACTATTGCAAGGACAGAGCTATGTCCTGAAAACAAAACCAGCAGAGAACTGTGCAATGAAAGCAAATATCTTGAAACAGGGACTGACATTTTTAGACAAAGAAAATTGGTATTACCAATGCACTCTGTCGAGCTGCATATCTGACAGCTGCTAGATACTTGCAGTCCTGCTAGAAGATGGTGTTGGTGAAGCCAGAACTGAGGGAGAAGGGTGCTACCATCTGCGGAACTTTCCAATACTCTTTGTCTCTCTTTACCAAACCAAGTCTGGCCTAGTAAAGTACTGCTTACATATGATCAAGGACCTTGACAAAGAAAGTCATAACTCCTCACCTTTTGAAGCATCACTTTTTTGGGAGCAGAGCTCCAAATGAACACTTCAGCAAAAGAAAACATCAGCTTAAAAAGAAGTGGACTGAGTTTTCTCTTGGTTTTTGTGATCTCCATCGTCACCTTGCCTTCTCCTATTGCCCAACTGAGAAAGCCTGCCAGGATAGTTTTTGTTTTAATCTTCACCAGTTTAAAACATAACTTTAAAGTAAACATCGGTTCTCTCAGATCTGTCTAGAAGCCATTATATGGGCAAGCTGAGATGTTTCTAACATTTATTTCAGCATTTTATTTATTTTTACAGAGGGATTCAAAAGTAGTGTACCTTATCACTTGAAATTCTTATCATCCTGGTAGTGTGTTTAATAACTCAATTTACTTTCACAACCTCTTGGCTGTATCTTGGCAGCTGCTGCTCCTGGAAATCCACCCTGTAAGTTAGGCCTTGTCTCCTGCCGCTAATTAGAAACTGGCATTTCACAAGGACAAAAACATTCATTTCCCACTAATGAGTAACCTCTCAAATCTATATCTTTTGCTACTATTCCTAACAGAACCATCTACAACTTCAGCTCTCCTTTCCCATTATCCCAATAAACTGTAAAGAATTACTGTACAAATGTACAAAAAGAGTCAGGTTATTAAAAGTGCAAAAAGAAAGGTTGAATCTCAACATCAGTTCAAAGTCTTAAAAAGACCAGTACCATATACGGACTTAAAGGGAGAAAAAGACTACAATTAACTTCAGAAGCTTCCAAAATCACTTGTTCTTAATGCATACAGAAGAAAAAGCGTAGCTATATTAGGGCTATCTGTAGGCTCATCTAGGCCAGTATTCTGTCTCCAACAATGCCAGGAACACATATGGAGGGAAAGAATACAACAGGGCAACTGCAGAACACTCTTGATTGCTTATACTCCTTCAGCCCCTGGCAATCTATTGTTTAGGAACTTAACATGTTCTCTCTCTCACCATACATAAGTCTCATGGATCTGTCCTCTACAAATATCTAGAATTACTTTTTCAAAACACTTATTTTAGATATCAAAAGTAATAAAATTCACAATGTAACAATGCAAGGTCTTTCCTTCTAGCCTTAGACACTACCTGTAAATAGTTACTGAGCTGATATGTTTGTACCAATGAAGTATGTGTTCTAAAGTCCGTGTTCTAAAGTCCCAGTTAGGAGTTTCTGGCTTACAAAATTTTCCATTGAAAAATGTTGCTTTGTCAACACAGGTGCTATTTAGGAAACTGGAATGGTTTTGTCTCTTGATATTATTCAAGGCAGACACTTAAGTACTTTCTTCCTGCCCTACTTGAGAGCTAACAGAAGATGAAAGAATTTGTTAACAATAACGTAAAGAAAACAACTGTAGGCACACAGGTTCCTTAGGATGGGTCTAAATTCTAAACACCTATAAATACATTAAAGAAGGTAAAGTGTATTGGTAGAGTCAAAGGTCCTCAAGGGAAGAGGATTACCCAAGAAAAAGCAAAGCATTTAACCAAGCATACTATTAAGTAGATGTTCCTGTAAGATATCTCATCAGCAAGAACAAAATGTAATTAAGCTGTTTGAGGGTAGGGAAGAAAAAGAGAAACCTTTTTAATCTAGGGGGAACCACAAAAGTCAGTGTGTTTGGAAACATACAACAAAAGTTAGTGACTTATGAAAGACAGTGTATTAGGTCTCTCCACTCATTTTCTAGTTGAAGAAGGCTGCACATTTTTAACATGGCTGCTTCTGCACTGAGAGGTATTACTCAGTTCTGATCCAGTGTCAACTAATGGCTGACAAAATTCAAGACATGGCAATTATGGAAAAGTTCAAGTTACTTAAAGCACCAATAGGAAAGTCTCTTGCTATATAAGTAACCTTTTTGAAATAAAGATGCACTATCAGGCACAAGCATTTTAAGAACAAAACTCCCCTCCTACTTTCTTCCATAAACTCTGTCAGTAGTCAATTAAACTTTTCTACCTTCTTTGGTTGTGATCATCAATCTAGTATTCAGGAGCCCTCTAGGAAGATGCATTTCACAAGAAGCTTCAATAGTCTGTGTAAAGCTCAAATTCCCATTTTTCCTTCTTGTGTACTCATCATAAGTTTCCTTCAAAATGTCAAGAACTATTTCTGCTATTTATGGATAACCTATGGACACTTTTAAACAGAAATCTTGAGTGATTTGTCCAGCTACCACTGTCGTATCTGTACTTTTGATTTGAAAGAGGCCCTTTTTATTTTCACAAATACAAAGTTACTGTTTGAGTGGGAATCATACATAACATCAATAATAATGTCAATGAAGTCAACTATTTGACTTCAGAAATTTTTACTTCCTAATAACATTGAAATTGAATACTTTCCTTAACAACACCTTTGTTTTGAATGAAGGCTGAAACAAAGACGACTAGAAACAAAGCCATTTTGAATAAAGCTTGGTTTTATGTTTTACAAAAAAAACCCTTGAATTTCCCAGCATGTTCTAATATGAAGGTGCCATGTTTGCTGAAAAAGCTACCGTCATAAAACTTCATCAAGCGATACTTACACATTTATGAACTGCCTCATGTTGGGAAAGAGGAGGTATGCAAAGCTTCTAAAGAGACACAAGTGGCCTTGCCTCTATACTTTTAGAGAAGTGGAAGGAATGCAGTTGATCAACAAGTAGCAAGTTTAGCTATCAGTGCAGCAATTCAATATACATTGATTTAAATTTGCCTACCCGACTTTAAAGTACTCCAGTCCTTCACATTACGTAACGCCTTATAAGTTCAAAGCCCAGTCCCTGCTGATACCAGTTATTCAGCATCCATTTTTAGAGAATGAGCAAGTTGCTTTCCTCTCTGCGACTATTTTTGAAGAACAGTAGCAGATCATTTCACAGTCATTTGCTAGATAAACAAGCCCTGTAGTAAGTAAAAAAACATTAGGGTCCTTTCCAGGTTCTGGAGAGCACTACCTTAGAAGACTATCTTTGGTCATCACAGGACTGAACACTCCCACTTTATCCTCTCCAGTTTAGTAGTATCAGGATTGGTTAATCTACCATCTTAACAATACAAAGAACAGAAACAGACTCCCATTAAGTGTTCAAGTCAAGAGAAGTTCCCTATTGAATCACAGTTGCAGGAATGGAAGAAGCAAGGTACAGAATCTTAAACATTTCTCTTGTTAGTTTTCAACAGGGCTGCAATTAAGTACAGGTACCTGTTCAAGGAAACAATAGCAACCTCTTCTTCCTCCTCAAAATTCAAGTCACTGCTCCAAGGCAAGGAAGCTAAGTTGTCTGAAGTGCACAGGACAGTGCAGTTAGAAAAAATCCAATCAAATAGTTAATTAGTTAATTTGGTACAGTTGCAAGCAATTTAAGTATGTCCTTAATATTTTAACATTTGTGGTTCTTCCAAGTAGAGTCAGGAAAGCACTGATCCATACTTAGCCTTTTGTGAGTAAAAGGTACTCTTTCATTTTAACCAAATGGCCTGTATTTTTTCAGAAAAAACAGAAACTGTATGAGCTGGGCAAGGCTTTGTAGAGTGATATTAACAGAGATTTTTTTTGCCTCAAAGGAAGTAGAGATGAAATGGAGCTCTATATAGGAGCCTTTAATAATTTTATTTACAGGCTTAAAATATGTAAATGAAGAAAGTGTATTTGGAGATTATAAATAACACAAATCAGATAAGCATACACAGTAACACTACAAACACCCCAGCGGGGAAGGAAAACAGTACTAACAATAACTATAAGCAATCATCAAGCAATCAAACTTGCCTATATCCTCAGATTATACTCTCCCATAAATGTATGATTGTAATTAACAGGATTTTAGGTGGGTACAATTTACCATACTGATAAGATTACTTTTCAAAATGGAGACTTGTTTCAGCTATGTGCGCATTAGGTTCCTCATCCCGCTTAAAAATAAATACTTTGTTTGTACAGTGCTTTTTAGCAGAGGTCTCAACACTTACAGAATTTCTTACAAAACACTCCCGTGAGGTAAGTTTATACGATCATCCCCATTTTACAGAAGGAAAAGTGATTTGCCCAGGGTCTCACAGCTTTAGTAGCAGAGTTAGGAATATATCCCCTCTCCCTGCACGAAACTTCTCTCACTAGACAATGTTCTTTTTCAAGTTATACTATTGCATTCAAAAAAGTTGTTTTAAAACATGTGTTTATTATTACATTATAGCACTTTGTAATGAAACAAGAATATGGTACACCTCATCTTTCAAGTACCAGTCTCCCCCACTCCTGTGCCCCAATTCTTATAACTGGAGATAACCAAAAGAATTATGGGCTAATGGTAAGAACTTTTTAAAACTATGCACTGCAGGAACATGTATGCAAGTGACTGAGCAGAAGTATTATGTTTCTGTTCATAAAGAACATTTGTGTTATTTCTCCAGTGTCAACTTATAGCAGGTACCAGGACCATGCAAATTGCATGTTATTTTAAGGTGGTAAATAGTAGCAGTTCTTCAATTTTGCAGTGTAGTACCAATAACTTCAGTCAATCCCATTAATTACTAAGTTTTCCCAAGCTTGTATGATTATGATCTAAAATCACTTCCCCTCTAAAGACTCTTAAAACATTTTTGGAGCTACACATTCAGCACTCACACCCACTAAATGAGAGTCTTGATTAAGACAAACACAGTTGATTTCAGGCCTTAATATATTTTCATTATCAAGTTTTATAATGAAGTGACTAACTCCTGTATTGGGACTCACAGAGGACAACTGAGACTTTGTTAAAGTTGTTGGCAAAGTACACTTGAGGTCTGAAACAAAATAGCCAATCCAGTTTCTCATGTACGCCCCATGACTCACCACTAATATATTGGCATCTAATAGTTTAGAAGCTCCACCGTTAGAGTTAAGTTCTGGTTCACTGCAATGGTTTGTCCAAGGGAAAACCAACTTTACTTCAGATGTTCCCAAGCTGTTGCTTGCTGCACTATGCACCTCTTGTTCTTTCTGTCCCGCTTCAACAGCTAGCTGACACAGAAATTCAAAGAAATCCCTTGCACGTTCTCTCACCTAAAGGGAAAGGTCAGAAGATCATATTGTGAAGACTAAGATTTCAGCTTTCAAAAAACAAACATAACTACTTCAGTTAGAAGATAAATATTTTATCTGAAACAAATCTCAAATCAGTGGTAAACTACTTGATGGTGTGAACATTATAAGAGAACTTTTCTGCCCTTCAAATTCAAGGGTAAGAGTAATTGCCATTATCCTTCAGCCAATGAGAGCTTCATGAGGAATCAATCTCAGAAACAATATTTTAGCTCTAAAGAGGTTCCCTACTTGGCAGCCACTGCAATCAAGTCAAGTGATTCTTTTATCCTGGAAAAATAACTACCTTTGGTCGGACTAAACTTTCAATAAAGATGTTCCTAAATAAGCAATAGCTATATCTGCACTGATGAAATGGCCTGGAAACTGGGACACAAATAAATAAATACCATACTTCATTCAGTGTTTCTCCTCCAGAAGGCGTGAATGAAGGACACTGTTCTCCAGCAGCCTTTGCCATTGCCTTCAGGTCAGTCAAAGGCCTTCCTTCTGCAACACCATACTTCTATAAGAGGCAAGTTACAGAGACAGGGTTTAGCCAGATATATCAAGCCTCCAGTTCCACTTTCAATGCAAACATCTTTTAAAAGATTTGTTTTCTTGGATGCTTATTCATAATGTGCAGGCTTAACTAGTTTTCACATTTTATCCCATTGTTTCAAGGGGAGGCAGCAGGAATGTGTCTTTATATCTGCAATTTAAGTTTAAAAAATATATATGTTAGGTAGAGAAATATATTAAGAGCAGCATCTCATTTAAAGGGCTAACATTCAAAAAATTACCTCAGGCCTGATCTTTGACTAGATATTTTTTCCTATATACCTGACACTCAGTATAGAAAATTCAAGTGTTTTTGTAACTAAGGCTACATTGCAAACATCTCTGTATGTAAACCTTCACAGGATGATAAGCTCCATTTACTTTTCAGCTGTAGAAAGACAACAGGGAATTTTTTTTTCAAAAGTAACATTTTCTCTATGGACCTTCTGAAAAGTCTCTACAACAGAGAATGAGTCCATTTAAAAATTAGAGTGGTTTAAAAGGAAGGAAAAACCAGCAAGTAGTCCATCTATTAAAAATAAACAATAGCCTCCCCTCTTTTGGGGGGGGGGGCAGGAGGAAACCTTACATTATTGCTGTGGACTGTGGTGGTGGTGGTGTGTGTGGGGGAGAAGCTTTAAAGAACATATGCTAATGGTGTCTGGGAACAGGCGATTAACTATTTTCAATGATATGCTTGTTCCTGAGACAGAACCCCCTCATGCAAGGCTCATACCTGAAACAGTAGTAACAAACAATATATACAAACTATGCATTCTAGAAAAACTAGAAGTCACATTAAAAAAGATAATTTTTATGGTCTCTAATGTATTTTAGAAGATAGATACACTTGGATATGTATTACCATTTTTGACCTTGAAGATCTTTCCAAGGCATCTCTTTTAACAGTGGCATAACAGATTAATACTCTTACCACTGCAGTACTGCTAATAGATGAAAGGTGTATTCAAGTGGAAAGCTTCTTGGAAAGTCTGAAGACAGTGACAATGCTGCAGTATTTTTAAGAAAGTAAGGAGTAATACTGTACTATCAAACCCTCAGTTATGCACAACCCAGCAATCCAGGTGTTTATGACTAGGATACTCACATGATCATTACTGAGACTTTCTTGATTTCTATGCTGTGGATATGCAATTAGCTGCCATACTGATTAATTTATTACAGCCCTCAGAATTTAAACAGACTGAAATACATTTGTTTCAGCATCTTGATCACTTCCTCTAAAGCAAAAATTTGGCAATTTAAGAACACAAAAAGTGAAGAAATAAGTGCTCTGAAACTGCTGAAAAGGAAATCCTATACTCAAAGATTTTTCCAGACTCTCCTCATGAAGGCAAGGCATGAGAGAATAGAGCTCTCTTAAAAGGACCACCAACATATGCTCTTTTAAAGTACTTAGCTTCTTTTCATGCAATTCAAGCTTAATTCCAGTTATAAAGAGCAGTGCCTCACAATCTGGTGTGCAGAGAGTGTATATGCATTTCTACACATCCATACAAACACCATGAAGGAGAAAAAAAATGCAGAAGAGTCTTAAAGTTGAGGTTAGTCTATAAAACTCTAATATGGCCCATAATATTTCCAAAGACATCAGGTTGTGAAGCAATTAAAGATGATTGGGAGGCATGTGTCTGATTTCAGAGGGTGAACTGGAATTTCCAACAGAACTTCAAGAGGGTCAAAATGTGAAATGCTACAATCATTTTCTGTTCTTTAAACTTTCATTTGCCTGCTAGCAATCTGCCATCCCACTTTTGGCTTTGCAGTATTTTCTTATTTAAAATTCAGCTATCAATGTAATATCTGAAGGGTGAATGATATTAGCAGAAACAGCCAGCATTGAGTTTATTCTGATCAAAACAGTTAAAAACAGACAGGAGGTACAATTATGTTTTTTATTATGCAAAGAGGTTATTCAGGAAGACAGATTGTTCCATCATGACTAGAAAGTTTTCCATTAGTCTTTGTACTAATGGAAAGGTATAAACAGCTAAAAAGCCAAGATCAAGTTGTGCCATCAAGGCAAGCAAAGACAGACAAAGGGAGCATCTTTACCATTTTATACATGTGTTTAGAAAACATAACTAATCTTTTGATTAAATTTAAGATAATTACTTCTACACATAAACCTTGTCTTACATAAATCCTTAGAGCATCACAGTTATACCACTATCACTAAACATTGCCTTTGCTTCAACATTCTGCACCCAGGCAAACAACTTTAGTACCTCATGTAAAGAGTTCAGTTCTTAGTAATTAAAAACACATCAAACGGTGCTCCCCACTGTTAAACCAACTTTTTAATAAACCAGGGATCCATCAGCAGTAAGTTACATTTTCAAAATGTTCATTATTAAAAACAAATTCTTATGGCACTTACTCTCTCTCGAAGTCTTGCATCATACTTTATTTCCAAATCTTTGCCAAACTTATTTTTTCCTATAATTGTGGCAGCAGTCTAAAAAGTGAATATACAGTCACATCAATGAACTGTTTTCTCATGGGACAGCTATACCACCTTAAAACCACAACCAACGTGACTTACACTAGTAGTACCCAACAAACCAATACACAAGATAAAAATCCTTCCATCTACTAGTGTCCGTCAAAATTGCACATATGGCCGTGTCAGGCCATAAAAGGTAGAAAAGCTGCAATCTCCCATAAGTTCTTTCATAATTCAAAGTCCACAACTACTGGAGACACTTAGCACCCATGAAAGGTAGGCAGCAAAATACAGATCAGCTACAGGACTTACTAGGATAAAATGCAACATCTTTTCTTGAGTATACTGTCACTCAGAAAAGAATGTGTCAGCATGATCTCTTATGTGTAGTGTGTGGGTTAAAGACTCACAAGCAGTACATTCCTAAAAACTGATCAGGTACTCTGGCTGCCAAAACATAGCATCTAACAAATCAAATTACCTTCTGGCAAGTGGCTACTTATTATACCTCTGAAATCAAATACTCTTGAAGCAGTTCGAGGCAGGAGGATGTTTGTCAGCAACATATAAAGTGTCAGCCTTGCTGTTGGGAGGGAGACATGTATTGGATGAAATACTTGGGAAAAAAAAAAATCCAGGTCACTTTGTTTACCCGGCTTTTGATGAACACAGCATGGCCAAAAAGAGACAGAGGAAAACTCAAAGGGCTTAGTTTGCTTTTAACAATAGTCTAGATGTCTCGAGTTTTTTTCCTATACAGCTTTTTTTCTTCCAAGGAAGCATATGACTGGGGGGGCAGGGAGTGAGGGGAAGGAAGGAAGTTAGTAAAGGCAACTGACCAAGAGGAAATTCTGATACCATTCTGGAAAAAGTATTAGTTAACACAGACTAGTGAGTTGGATACTAGACAGCTGTCTGGCTGTCACAGCCAACAATGGGAACTGAAGGAGGACTAACCTGCTCCATATTTTGTGGAACATATGAGCAGAAGGCCATACTGCACTCGCATGCAGTTTTGACTGATAATACCAGCTAGAAGTCTAAATGTCCATGTCCACTCAAATCTACATTCAAAAAACTCATTTTGAAAATTCTCCTTGGATTCTGGCAAAGAATAATAAGCTTTGATGTACTAAACTGGATTTTATGATGTATTTAACGTATTGCCTACAAAAGACTATGTTGCAACTTTAAGTATCTGTCATAGAATAATGTCAAAATTCAGACAAGCTTGAGTCAATTTCCTTGTATATATGAATAGTATAGTTAATTGTACGAATACATCCTGCAATTTCTCCAGGACTAAGATCTTATTCAGTACAGACAATAGACTACATTCACTTACTGAGCATTACAGTTCAGAGTATGAACTGTAGACACTGAACATGAAGGCTCATGCCCCATTTATAGCGCTGTAACCAAAACCTGCTCTGAGGAAGAGATGAACTTCCTCTAGCCTTTCCTACACTATTTGTTAGTAGAATATCAGCATGCTTCAGAAACATTACTGAATTTGCACAGTATTACAATGACAGAAGGGATATTATCCCCATTTTGCACATGGAAAAGGCCCAGAGCTTCTCTTACTCTTTTCAGGGTCCAACTTGTTCCAGTCCTGAACCTATCTTCTCTACTGCAGAGTTTGTGTCTTAACAGCATAGTCATCACACAGTAAGTCTCATTTTCCCCTGCAGATTTTGGTGTTAAGAGTTACGTTCTGTTCACATCAAATCCCAGCTTGCTTGACAAGTTGCCTTCTATTTTTCATTCCAGGTCTGTCTGCACTCTTCTGTACTGCTGATTTTTGAAGCTAGTCTTCAACCCCTCCCCTTCTAGGCTTATTCTCTCAAACAGGCTCCCCTGTCTAGCCTGTCTCTTCATTTGCTCTACATGCTCACTTTGTATTTCCTTCATCTCTTGGAATTTTTGCCCAGCTAGTCCAATTCTCTTCACATAATCTTCATTTTCTCCTGACCCGCTCAGACTTGAATGCTTAGCTGCCAGCCATGGGCAGTAGCCAGAGGACCATGCACCTCTCCTGGTTTCAGAGACCAGTGCACACCTTGACTACAGCAGATAGAAGAGACAATGCAAGAAAAACTGAACTTCACCACTAACAATTTCTTTAACAACTTTTGTTTTCTCTTTTGCAAGGCAACTTGTACACTCCTTTCATACTAGAGCTATGAAGTGACAGTATGGTAAAGGACACTCTTCATAAATTTGCAGCTGCCAAAAAAGGGAGTATCTAAGCAAGTGCAAACTGCAGCTTTACACATCTTTGGAAAGACTCAGCAAAGTTTGGATAGCTCTTCAAAAGAATGGTAAAACATTTCCACATGCTTCTCAGGGAAAAGGCTGTCTCTAATATATAGAACAAAAATATATATATCAACCTTACTCTGAAATGGCTGAGCATTTCAAAAAGTTACCCCTTAGGCAGGCACATAGCACAGAAAGTCTTAAGAACATTAAAAAACAGTATTAAACTTGTAAAACATAATTACTGCCATTCACACACTTAACTGCCTAACAAGTCACTTCCTTTATTATTGCATTGCAAGACTCAGAACCATAAGACACTGTCTAAAGAAGATAGGCTTGCTTATAGACTGTGTATCCTGTGCTTCCTCTCCTTCTCTAGTTCGCTTTTCGGCCTAAATTGTGCTGCTACAGCAGTTTATGGGACTGTGCTGCAAAACGGATCAGCAAGATAATGTGTTAAAAAGAAAGATTTTAACTTAGATTTTGTTGATCTGGTTTGCAACAAGGCTTCACAGACTTTTGTAGCAGCACAACTGAGGGAAAAGCAAGAAGCAAGCAGGGCTACTGAGAATTTCCTCATAGTTTCAATCATGTGAAACCTACATGTCTCCTGAAACCACAGCATCAGTAACAGAAGACAAATATTTAAGGAGAGGGCTTCCACAGGAGATGTGACCTTCCTATAACAGCCGATCTATGTCTCTCCATTTAATAGTTTTGTTTCCCTAAATTTTTTGATCATTTTGTAATCTTGCACACAAAATCACACATAACCCCACTCAGTAATCAGCACCATTTCCTCTTTAATTAAATTATTGAAATATTGCATCAAGGTGAAGGGTATGCTATTACATTCAGTCCTGCCAAAATCTGCCTTTTCCACATATTCACTGATCCTTGCACTGACTTTACAGCAAAACTTGATCTTGCTTATACTGGCCTGCATTCTTCAAAAGAACACAGCATGCAGCCACAGTGAACAGCTATACCACAGCCAATTTGTTTTGATTCTTTAAAGAAAAACTGACTTAGGCCTATGTTACATGTGAGTCCTCATTACTACTTTTAGCAAGAACCTATGCATATATAAAATAATGGCAGACTAAAAGACTAACACTGCATGACATCCAAAAAAGCAAGTCAGCCTTCATCACTTCCTAACTCAGCTGTTTGCTTTAAAGTTTCCTTGCTCAGAGGTCTTCTTGAATTCTACCCAAGTCCAACTTTAGTTTTAAATCCATCAAAATTGCTTTTGGCTTTCCTTCATTGTAATATTTTTGCACCATCAATAGCAAATAAATGCAAAATACTGAAGCTAATATTTACATCCAATCACCTCAAGAAGCACTTGCCTGCTTTGCTCGAAGGAGGTCACTTGAAAAGACATGGGTAAACTTCACATTACTGAGAAATACACCAGCAGCATCTGCTTGTCTGAAACCAATATCAGAGAGGGGCTCATCCACTCCTTGACCTGCAAAATAAAAACCCATCAACATTAAGACATGCAAATTTTAGATAATTTACCAGCTGAGCAAGCATGATAGCAATAGAAAATCTGCTCAGCAATAATAAAGTCCTTTTCTTTCAGTAGACCCAAGTATTAGTAAAAATGACTGCTCCTCTGGTTTTCCCTGAACTCAATCACACAAATTGAGTGAAAACAGGGCACACAGGCTAGGAAATCAGAAAGATTATTATTGATTTTATTTATATTAACGTATGTATTTCCAAAAGTTAATCATAATACAGAGGCCTTCATTTTCTACATGTGAGTAGTCATTTTAAATCACTTGTCCTTTTTAGAATAGTCTCTGGCAGGCTTCCTGCTAAAGGAGTCTCACAGTTGAAAAAAAATCAAACTCAAAGAAATTTGTTGATTATAATAAGAAAAAACAAACAGACAATACAATTGAGATGTCGTTTATACTAAAATGCACACAGGAAGAAACATGCACATCAGGAGAGGCAAGCCCTAACAAACATGAAATGCCTGTTCCTCCCCACTGCCTAACATTGACAATGCCTTAAAGGAATGAGTCAACAAGAAGGGATTCTGTATAATGGGGGGGGAAAAAAAAAAAAACAGCAAATACTCTTTGTTTCACAACAATTTTATAGTTGATGTAAACACAGTCTGTTACAGTCTCTTCCTCTCTGCTACTCCTCTACTTCTTACATTGACACTAATGCTCACACAAGTGAGTATAGCAAATACTTGCTCATAGCAAGTAAGTATAGCAAATCTAGCTGAAAAGTAACCCTTCAAAACACTGTTTTCAGACAGAGCAGACTGGAACTAACTCATCATAGAGCTCTTGGGCAATGCTGAGAAAAGCAGCATTATAGCAATCCAGCTTTAATGGCATAAAGGTTTGGTCCTGTCACAGCTTCAGAGAATCTGTAAGAGAACCAAGAATTGTGGTGGAGTGACAAATGTGTAACAAATGGCTTTGTCCACACTTTTATCAAATATTTTATTTCTGTAGGAAGCCAAAGCAGAGTATGCACTTCCCATCATATCCAGACAACAACAAAAACAATTTTCACCAAGAAAATAAACAATTGATTATTTATAAGCTTACAGTAGCATGAGATAGGACGTCAGAAGTCCAGGAGTTGGGGGGTAAGAGGGGGACAGAAGCCTACTACATATCATCTGACACACAGAAGTAGCAATTACAAAGACACTATTAGTACTTTTAAGAACATGAAGCTTTATTCTCTTTATTATGAACACAAAGGCCATGCAGCAAGAACTGTAAGTTGTAATGTCAAAACAAAGATAGGAAAATCTAGAAGCACAATTCTTCCTCACAGCCTGTAGCATTGCATACAATTTATTTTATTCTGAGCACAATCTCATTAGGTTCCTTGCAGCTGTGAGACTCAGTATTCCTAAAGACACCCAAACAGCTCAGATTTTTTAGTTCTGGGTGTACAAAGTCAGCAATCACTATCGAAAAGCCTGGCTTAAGTTTTGTTTACAGACAGTCTTTACAGAAAGAACTGGGATTGATTAATTCAAGCACTTAATCTTCACTTTTCACACTTCCTTGCTCTACTTTATACTTTTCTGCAAGGGAAAGATTACCTTCTCACAGCAACAACCTCCTTTACAACATGATTGTCATTCATCCCTCTGCAGCTCCCTACCAACTCTGGTCATCGAATACACATGCACCTGGTTTGTTCTTTGCCAGAGCTGCACCACTCCCACTTCTCATCTGAAACCCAGAACCCCTTTTCCCAGGCTTGATACAAACTGCTAAGACTTAACATAGTGCTGTGTGTTATTCTGGCATCCTTAATAACAGATGCTGCTATAGTTTTATTTGATTACAGATAGCTTTTTTTCCTGTTTGGAAAAAGGAAGTGTTCTAACACTCCTGAAAGTACCAGAAGCACACCACTATTTCTAGACACTTTGAGGAGACTGGCTTATTAGAATCATAGTTCACTACAGTTATCAAGCTAATGTACTGACCTGCAAATAAGGTCTCTTAAGGTATACATTATTATTCAGTAATAATATTAAATATGTTAACACTTGATTATGGGAGTTCTCATTTTTCAGGGAAGCATAGTTTTACCCTTCTAACAAGCTAGTAGCATGACTGATACTAACCTTGCAGTATCTTGTCTTTGTTGTATCTTGTTTCCGCACTGAAAGAGATTACAGACAAAAACAAAAAAAAAACAAAACCAAGAAACTTCACTCATCATAATTTTAGTCCAAGTTCAAAAAGATTATTATAGTAGATACAAACAAAAGATGGCAGAGTCAGAATATGAAAAATGAGAGAGTACAGTATAGCCTCTTTTCAAAAAGACATATTTGAAGACCTCACAAGAAAATAAAAGTATTTTCAAGCTGTCAATCCCAATCATGTCTTCAATATTTACTAACACAAACGAATCTGAAACAGAAGGAAGTAATTGCTTAAATTAATAGTAAATGAAGCAAAAATTATCTATTAGAACAACTAATCCATGTTGGAGGGAGGGAAGAAAAAGGAAGAATCTAGAGTCCTCTATGCTTTAAAAGGGAGCCAATATGAGAGATTAAAGATACAGCAGCAGAGCTGATTGCAAACCCTGAACTAGCACAGCTTAAGACAACAGAACTATAAACTACTAGAATAAACACCACTTTCTTTGGGAAATAAAATACTCTGTCTTGAAAACCATAATCGAGAGTACTTCAAGAGAAGAGCAACTAAAACAATTTGCAGATGTATCTAATGAGGGAAAATTTAACAACTAAATTTGACAAGAATAAAGTTCGAATACTGACTTCACTGAGACTGCTCATGTGAGTCAAGTGTCACCTCCCTGAGTTTCTGCAGTAGAAAGGCCAAACTTGTTGCTTGCTTTTTAAGTGGAGAGCTATCAACACTGCTGGACAGAAGTCCGCAAGATGAGCCCCAATTAGAAAACTGAAGACAGAAAGAGAAAACACTGTTTTGGAATGCTTCAAACTCCTTCCTGAATAGCATACAGCAATTTACTTTTCAGCCTCTGCCCACGTCTTGAACAGCTACTTCCATCTTCCTGAGGAAAATACAGCAGTCTGGATGGAGTCTATCCTACAGGTAATCAATCGGGGTGGAGGGAGGAATGTGCAGTTTTCCAAGTAGCACTAGTATTGACTAACATACACAAGCACAGTCTAAGTTACCACATTTGATGGAACTCCTATCCATTTTCTATCGAATGAATTTTGGAGCTTTCTGAAGTGTCTGTGGAAGTCCCATTTGAAGATTTCAAATCTAACAAATTATTTCAGCCTCATATGTTTCCTAGCTGATCTAAAAGTAAGGCTGCAACTAGAACAGCAAGTCACCAAATTCAGGTCTTTAAGGGAATTCAGAAGCAATTCCTAACACAAGGAAAATCAGAAAATAGAAATCACTGTTTCAGTGATACTAATCAAGCATCAATATTCCTGCTATCAATTGCAGGAAGCCGGAGCTGGTGTTTGTTTACCCATATACGTATGTTTCCAGCAGAGAAAGCTGACTGAAGATCTTTGTCAATATCCACTGTATCTTTAAAGAAAAAAAACTAACCACATACATTTTAAAGAAGTCATAGATGTCAGTGCTTGCTTTTAACATTTCACAGTAGAAATTACCATTCCTAAATGAACTCTTCACCCCACCGGAGTGCTTTTAGCAGGGGAAAGGTCTTATGACCAATTACTTAAGAGTCCACAAATAGCTCCTCCTAATTTTATGTATAACACTGTACTTCAATCAATATTGAACTATACTGATATAGTTAGACTTGATAGTGAACTAAGATACACTAGAACAGACTCATCTACCTACTAAGATCTAGTAACACCAGAGGCAACTAAAAAGGCCCTCCAGGTCAAATATTTCCCTGACCAAATTGAAGTCAGGCAAAAATATCATTAAGGCACACAGTGTTGGTTTTATACTTTCTTCAAGAGTCAAACATTTATTTTAGCTATTACGATAGCTGTGAAACTAGCATGGCATCTTCACTTATTCCATTTGACTTTTAGAAAAACTGTGTGCCTTTAGATCATTAAAGAGGCGAGCACTTCACAGAGCGAGTTAAATGGCTGAGCAAGAAGATCTCCAACACAGACAAAGGCCTTTGAATTACTGAACGTGTTTTTGATTCAGCTGGATTATCTTCTAAATGAGAAAATTCCAGAGGAGATAACACAGCCCGTGGAAAGCACTGCAAAGGTTGTATCCTGTGCAGGGACGAGATCACTGTGAGCGCTTCCTCAGGCATTCAGATTTTTTTCCACTTTGAGAGTTAAGACAGAAGCATCTAACGGAAACCCTCCCCAACTGGCTCAGGCTACTGTAAGTGACACAGGACCGCTGCCGGAGATGGACCCCCCTGAGCTCCAGCCTCATGCAAGCAGCCGTCGCCCCTAGGCTCCCGCCCGCCTGGGCACGGCTCGGGCGCCACGTTCCCAGCCGCAGCTTTTCGCGGTCGCTATAGCCAGGGCAACGTCCGAGCGAGCCAAGGGCAGATGGCACCCCGGAGAGCCCGCGCGCCCGGCTCCATCACCGCCCCAGCTGCTTCACCAGGTCGCGGGGGGCCGCAGGCCCCGCTGACGCCACCGACCCGGGCCAGCCTCCAAATCGCGGGGGAGGGGCAAGCAGGGGAATGGCAAAGGTTCCCCACGGTGCTACAGGACGCCCCCACGGGAAGAGGCTTCGGGGCACCCGCAGTACTCACTGCCGCACGACAGTCAGCCCGAAGCACGCCATGGCACGGAGAAGCACCCACGTCCCGCACCCACACGCGCGCCAGCGCGCCCGCCGGCTTCTCGTGCCTGCACTGCGACGCCCCACCCCCCGTCTCCGTTCGCCTATTGGCCCCTCCGTGCCAGGTGACGTCACCGCCTCTGCCCGGCCCGCGGGCCTTCGGCGGCTGCGCGCGTGCCCGGTCACTGGCCGTGCTCCTCCTCCCCTACCCAGGCAGTTCGGTCCTGCGCTACTTCCCCGACGCCGCGCAGTCGCCCCAGCAGCCCCCTCCGGGAGAGGGGGGAGGAGAAATAGGTAGGACCACCCTACTCACTAGCCCTCCGATTTATGCTGGTTTAAGGCGACTGCGTGAGTGCAGCTTGACGCCTAGCTGAATGCAAAAGAGCCCTGTTAGAGGGCATCCTCTTCAGAACAGACTTACAATCCCTCTTCCCCCGTCCTGTGGCCAACTGTGCACAAGGCTTACACGCGGCATGAAAAAGGATCAGGCACAGCAACAGGTCACTAGGTATACTGGGTAAAGGCACTCCAGTGAAACAAATCCTTGAGTCATCTGTTCAGTATTCCGTGTTTTATAAGTGATACACATAACTTACCATGTTTACAAAACTTTCATTGGTACACATGGAAAAAAATGGTTAGTAATATTTGTGGAAAACTCATTTCCAGTGTAAAAGTGTTTGATTTGTTTCACAAAGAAAGCTCCAGTTTGTTTAATGCCAAGTGCTTGCTTCAGCTGCAAAAACACTTTGTGTAAGAACTTCTTTTGCATCAAAACCGCACTGCAACCATTCCAAAAGATCATCACAACGACAAGCAGATGCTTAGACACACAATTACTTGCCTGCTTTCCTGAACGATGGTTTTTTTCCACATTAAATATGTTTGAGGCTGCAGCACATGGATTCATTATCTTCATATTTGGCAGAAAGTGTGGGACAGATGCAGCTTGATAACATGTTTGGCGGAAGTGTGTGTGCTGGGGGAAATCTAGCTTTATGTGGCTGCAAATACATCATCTAATGCAGGTATGTGCATTGCACCAATCAACCCTAACCCCCCCCCCACGTGTTTAGAATATTCATTTTTAAAAATTGAAGATTTTGCTCAGCAGTTACCACCATTCTTGGAAAATAATAGAGAAGAGGAATGGGGCTGGGAGAAAAAGAAAAACTGAACTGAACATGCCCACCTACCAATCACCCCCCCACCCCTGCAGACAAATACACACATCACTGTGATGTTTGGAAACTCAGGAATAAAGCTGACATCTGAGCTCAATAAGCTAAATCAGCTCTACTCTTTTTCCTAGCAGTATTCTTTCTGGGGCCAGCTGACAGCATTTGTGGGAGGATACAGGATATATCTGCATTTTGTGGTTCATGCTCTTGTTGCCTATGTATTCTTCCCTGTGTGGGTAAATCGAGGGATTCTTTCTTCAGTTCTTAGGGTTTGATGTTCAAGCTGTCACTTTCCCTAGTGAGAATAGACAAAGCAAAAGAAAAGAAGTCTTACACAAATAGAAATCATTTTGCTGTTCCTTCCCCACCTCCTGTTTTTAAACAGTTCATGAGAAAATGCACATATCAGCAAACTGCAAGTGTGCAATGTGGGATATGTTTTCTTAACAGAAATAGAACATTCACCTCAGGAAAGGCCTTACTCAGAAATATTAAGGCTCTGAAATGGATGACATTATAGAAAAATAGTCATAACAAATTGGACAAATCATGGCTCTATTATTAAATAGGATAACAGGTAATATGTATTTTACGGAGGCAAAAAGCAGGGAAAGAAATGGGAAAGTCACTTAAGGGTGAACAAAATCATCCAGTGAGTTATGAATAATAATAGTGCTAAGGAACTGAGAAAATGCAGTTTGAAATTAATACTTTAATCGTTTTGCTAATAGTGATTTCTAATAGACAATGAGAGTAATGATCCCACTGCTGTTTAACACTGCTGGCAAAATGGACAAAGTAACAGAAGAAACAGTTTCAAATCATCCTTTTCCCTCAGAAAGCTGGTCTAGATAAGACTATAGATTTCAGACAATCTGATTAATTAATCAAAATATTATTTGGTCAGATAGCATATTTCCTTTCGAATTTCACAACAGGATGGAATAAATACCATCCAAAAATCAGTCATTTGAGAAATTCTTCTGGGTTGCCCAGAGACCTGGCCTAACTTTTGAACTTGGTTTATGTTTTAACAGATGAAAATTCTGACTCAAAACTAAAACATAATTAGCAGTTTAAAACACATGATAAATTTTAAAAACACCAGTGGGTCTGTTTCATTCCCTTTTTATCATCCTTAGACAGTGTGGTACAACTTTGTATTTCTACAGTGCTTTTCCTCCACCGATTTCAGAACTGACATTTTCAAATGAAGAAATTAATGACATTTCTAGCTTCTAAATGATCCAGTGCCAAATGACTCAGCTCTAACCTGGTTCTATTGTATCACCATTAAAAACTGTTTTGTTATGGTGATAAGCCCCCAGCTGTGTTTCAAGCATGTTTTAAATGTACAAGAAACAAATGTGAGTTAAGACTATTAGCACCTATAATCTTTTAAGTGCATCTTTTGATACAGGTCACTCTGCCAAAGTGACAGCCCCTCAGGCAAAGAAGTTTTAAGAGACTTTGTCTGATGTCACACAATTCAGTTTTGTGAGTGAAAGAGCTTGAAAGGCCTTAACTTCTGATTTATAACCTTTTTTGACTACCAGATTACGTTTTCTCTTTCCATTATTTATTTCTCTATCTTTGCTCCTGTCTTCTCCTTCATCCTGGTAGTATGGGTATATTGTTGAGCCTATTTTTGAATTAAACCACTAAAACAAATGCTTATAGAGTATAACGTGCTGACACAAGACAAGAAGCTCATTCAAGGAGGAATAAGTATTTTGAAGAAGTCCTCTTAGAAAAAAAGTCTTTTGTGGAGCTGGAAATTGAAAATTTTCAAATGGGAAAATTTTACTCAAAAGATGTTTTGAAACTTGAATAATGTTGACCAACCAGTAAAGTCATCATCATATGTGGATTGCGTATCATTAACATCAGACAATATCAGCAGTCCAGGGAGAGTTCATTTAGTCCACATGAAACAACAGTTAACAATTAGAAATGTAAAACTGAAATCGTAAGATGGGCTGTATCCTCTACAGACCACTTGTCATATCAGGATTTCATCGCTTCCAGCTCTTAGAAACACACCAGCCCAGCAGAAACTTAGGCTGATTTTTTTCTGAATGCTTTCTTCCCTTCCTCCCCCTCTCCCCTCCCCACCCCCCACCTCTCCCTACCTAATATGCTTCTTGAGAATGTGTTGCCACTAAAGAAATTCATAACTTGATCAAATCCTGATGCGGAGATTATGCCATGGATAGTTGTCCTCAAATTTGACAGTCTGGAGATATGGTTGTATAATACCTTTATAGCAACTTACATTCATTGCTTTCATGGAGAAATAATACTAGGAAAGTGTTTAATTATTTTTAAGTCATCTTTCAGTGTGACACACCAGCTGCAAACAGGAAGCAGAGCCAGCCGCATGTGATTGTCCACTGAACAGAAAACCTCCAGTGCTTCTGCAGCAGCACTTGAGACCTTTTTGTGCAAAACCCAAAGTGTAAAACTTCAAGTCATGGGTGCATGTGTTCTGGTTGATGAAGGCATTCAGGTGAGTTGCAAGATAAGTGAAAAAATTCAGTTAAGCATTTTTTTTTTCTGAAGGACATCAAACCCCACGCAGCTCCTCAAGGAGCTCCCAGAATAGCTGTAGTTGTAAAGTTACATTACTGTCATCTAGTGGTCCTCATGAAATACGCAGCCTCAGATTCCACAGTCTCATTCAGTAATTTCCCATTCAAGTTTTGTATTTCACTTAATTACATATGCAATCTCTTGCTTTGGTGCTGCTAGCCATCAAAGAGAATCACATCCAGATTTTATGCATTTCTGCTGCAAATTTATATGATGTTAGGCCAAGTCTTAATCCCTTAATTTGGGAAACTAAATAATATTGTTTGGGCACTGCAGAAAGAGCAATTCTTCACTATTTGTAAGAAGCAAATCCAAACAGATTGAAGTAAATAAGTTCCTGGGAAGGCAAAGAGGTTGAAAAAGAGTAACCTGGGGATGTTGAATGAATTAAGTGAAACTCCTTCCCTTCAAGGATGTTTGGTGACAATCCTGAACTCACTTGTAAACCTCCAGCAGGTTATGTCCCACTCACAGGTTTGTTCAAGTTTTGAAAAGGTTAACCATCAGATAGGCCAACCTATTGCTCTCAAGGGATGCTGGTAAGTTTCTCATTACATGAACTAACATTTTTGCTCTTAGAAGCATTACTGAGTAATCTGAGTAACCGCAGCTCCCAGTGTGGCCAGTCTGCTGACCTTTATGTCTTTCCTTCACCACTCTGCCCTAATTCTTCTTGTAGTTTCTGCATGCTACATTTTGTAGTAGCTCAAACATCATCCCAGCTTCTTCAGAGAAAAATCATTAGCAATAGGCAGCCATCACCAAATTGCTTCCACAAAAGAAGAAAGTTTTAGGGAAACAAAAATCTTTCCCTTTTCTTTCACTTCTTTCCTCACTTCACTTTGCATGGACTCTTTTATCCCATTAGAGCAGGTTGCAGCAGAACTCAGAACAGCCCCTCATACCAGTCACATCACATATAGAGCTCTTGCCCAAGCATAAATATCTCAAATTTATTCACTTGAATGTGTAAACTTAACAGGTCTTGATTTAACCTACTTGCCACAGAGACCTAGCCTTCCCTGTTCAACTCCTTTTCTCACAGGAAGAAAACACAGTGCACCTGAGGCCCATGCTACCATTTGGACTGAATTTATCCCTGTTAGCTAACAAATGTCAGTAATAAGATTCCCACAATTTTCAAATTTCAAGGTACCCAGATTTCCTTCACCTGGCAGTACCAGCAGTAGCATCAGCTGTCATGCATTCTTATTCTTTCTAGTGTAAAAATATTGTGGTATCTGTGCTCCTGCAGCTGCACACAGCTGAAATGCAAGTCACTTTTGAGACCCCTTTTAATATACCATTATGATATTAAGAAAAATGAGAGGTTTTTTTAATATTGCAGGGAGGTACAAAGCCAGCTTTCTCCAAAGGTCTGAAGGGATCCCTGGAGTCTTCTAAAATAAACTTTCCCTTAATTGGGAGAAATGATTCAGTGTGCTGTGAGGTGCAAAGAACTAGAGCATAGCCTGTTTCCTTTAGTGCCAGCTGGCTGGCTTTGATTTGCAAAGCAATGCAGAGATTGCTGTAATATTATTCTCTAAAATCTGAATGCAATACTTTATGTTAGGCTTGCAAGCAACTGTAGAATGGTGCAAAAGTATATCAACAATACAGTTAACAGCATGAGCAAGACCATATTCTTTCTTGGTCTCAGCTTCTTCTCTGTGAAATATATGATTAAAATGCATCTTTTTTGTCTTATTATCTAGATTGCCATTAAGCAATCCAGGTGCCCTTCATGTCTCCCACTCTTTACCCATGGGACATTGTAGTTACAGTATGTTTGAAAATGCTTGTAATTTATGCAGTGTAGAGATGTTCTGTGTATCTTTCTAGACAGAATATGAATGACTGATGGCCTATGACTACAGATAGCTGGGTTCAGTGACCTAGACTGTCATGTGTGTTGATTATAAGAGGATAAAACACCATTGTAATGTTCAAGGGTTAACATCATATTGAGAAAGAAGGACTCCACACCTCTAATCCTTCACAAAACTTAGCAGCTAGATCCTAACTTTTCCTACCGAAGAAAGGAAATGACTTGGCTTTCCAAAGTAGTTTGTTCACTTTCGTCCTTACAAGAAATTCTAACTGCTTTTACATCAGCTTTGCATTTATTGATGTAAATGGTAATTTACAGTACAAGGCAAGAATGAGTTGGGGTTGGTGGGAAAATCTTGACCTATTAAAAATCAACAGTGGAACTCCCGCTGTCTTCAGTAGTCAGAGAATCTTATTCTGCTTGTACAGATTGCCTTAGATTTGTAGGGCTTTTTTGTTTCTTTAGAGCAGCAGAGAAAGAAGACGTAGTTCACCAAAAAGTTAAAAAATATACCCATCGCAGCAGAAGTATCTGAAAAGACTCCTGAAACAAGTATTAAGGATGCCCTCTTTGAAACACCAAGGAAAACTCCTTGCTTTGAAAGATAGACTACATTTCTAGTCTCTACAGAAAGCCTCTGGGAAATATAAACTAAACATAGTCTAATACACTGAGGTTGTAAACACTTAGATACAGAGTTTTTTCTGGTACCTGCCTCCACAATTCTCTTGGACATAAAAACAATCAGTCCAGCACACAGCAGTTTTAAAGCATGATTTTGCTGTGTTGTCCCTCCTTAAAATCCTCAGACTTATGTAAAGTATAGGATCATGATGGGCAGAAATTGTTTGCAGATGGTAAGAAAATGACAACACAAAATGGTTTCACAGGCCAAATAAAAATGGAACTTAACCCTATTGTATGTAGCTTCTCAGCATTCAGTCAGCTTTCTTTAAAGGAAGAGAACAGGCTTCTGTCCAATGAATTGCAAATTTAGTTTCTGGGCACTAAATCCATTAACTAATTTTGAAAACATACATTTATTTAAATTACAACACAAAATCTCTTTTCTGCTAAATCTAGATTTAGCTTTGACACACAAAACTGCAGAACATATCCCTGAAGTTTCAGGAGGGCTATTAGTGACTACAGTGAGAAAAAAAATCTGTCAGGGCCTGAAGAATACCTCTTTGAGCTTTAAACCACAAACAGAAGGTATAAGAACAACCCTCACATGTTCCAGCTCTGAGGCTCTAAGTTAAGCACAGCAAGTGCTGGAGGTTACTAGAAATGTTGTTGAAGTGACTGCCAGAGGAACACAAAGATTCATTAAGTTTTAAAATCTGTATCTTTGGTGTGGATAACCTGTTAAATGAGAGGCTCACAGGTCTCTTTGCAAGGAAGTTTTAAGAGACTTAGCCTGAAGCCACAGCTCCCAACTTGGTGTGATAATGACTGGAAAGATCTGTATCTCCTGACTCATAACCTCATGATTTAGATCATGTTTCTTATCCTGTCTATTATTTCTTCTTCTATTTGTTCTTATCTGTTTCTTCATTTTTGCTCGTTTCTTTGTTTCAGCAACATATGTTTTTGAGTAATTTTCGTTCTTCCTGTTTAAATGTTGCCTTTTTTTCCCCCTTTAATTTCTCTTCTGTCTGCCTGTCAGACTATTAATTTTATGCTGGTGTTACTTTTTCTCTAGTATGCCCACCCAAACACCTGTTCTTCATCCTTTGTTGCATCTTTGTTCTCTCCAAGGGCTCCCAAAAGCCTGAAATTAAGTAGAAAGAAGAACACAGAAGAACACTACTATTTTAGAACAGCAGAGAACTTGGTCTGCTGTTTGATCTGTGAACCAGCAGTGTAAAGGCCACACCAAAGATCAGGCAGTCTTTGCAGTGTCTCTTTATACAGTGCTATGGAGAAGAGACTCTTAGGTCAGGCCAAGCAAGTCAAAGGTGAGGTTGGTCAACTTACAGTAAGTATCCACAAGCATGAAACATGATGAAAGTGGAAGCCGGAGAGGGTCATATGCTAAGGTAGGAGATTCAGTGCAGGGAAGCTTATTTCTTCCCAGTGGCTTCACCACAACCCCCCTCCTTTTACTTACATTTAGTCCAAAGTTTATAAAAAAACAAACAGAATTTTGCAATATGCTAGTTTTCATAATTTTTTTTAATATAATGAATAACTGAGTGGAGATTTAAATAAAACTTAAATGGAATTGTGAAAATGTCCACTCTGTATACTTAAGAGGACTTTTCCATCATTTCTATATAATTTCCACAAAATATTTTAATCCAGCAACTTTCCTTTTTTAGGACTTTGTTCTTTTAGAATATCATTTATCATTTAAATATCTTTTTAAATATCATTTAAATTTCATTAAAAAATGCCAGAATTTGCCTATTCAATAGGCAACGATGAGCTATCATTTAAAAGAAAACTTGTTCTACAACTGCAACATTCAACAGTTCACATTTTATATGCCTAACATGATCTATCTACATAAGAGGCTTTAGAATAACATCTCCTTTTGCATGATCTTCACACTGAAGGAATGAAAACAAGACAGGCAAATTTAGGTCAAGGTGAGTTTATTGTCCATACAGCATACCTAATCCTGCCAAAACACTTTTCTTAAAACCATCTTTAAACTAGTCAAAACAACAGATTATTAATAAAAATGACAACACTGAACAGAGAAGACCTTTTATAAGGTAATCGAGACTACACTGTTTCAGAGTCTTATCCATCAAAAATAATCTCACATACTTTCTAAATACTTCTGTTTACACTGATCATGTCTACTACCTCACTTTCTAGCATCCCCTGACCACATAAACATCCACACCTCTTAAAGAGCACATTGTGAGAGAATATCATTGACTTGATATGGCATCACACTCGTTAAAGCAAAAAAAAAAAAAGTTTGAGAACAGAAACTGTGCAACCGAGAGTGATTTCTGAGGTACATGAGAACATGGTAATAAACATAGTGGAAAAAATCCAGTGACCAGGTGGTTTGCTGAGTACTTAAAAGCTGTCCGACTAGTCAGGCATAAACCATCAGCATTTAAATGGGTTTAAAAGTATTTTTCTCTTTCAAAAGCATGTTGGGAATATAAATAAATTGGTTATGAGGTGCTTCTACTTTACAGTAATGGGATGGAAGGAGAGGAAGATCATCAAAGTACCATCAACAGGAAGCCAAGAGAGAAATGCTTTTAGCAATTGTGCCAGTCACTTGGCACATGCAAAGGTATAGTCAGAAGCATACTTTTTTCATTCATCAGTAGGAAGGTTTATAATTTCTATAATTTGGGGAAAAAAATTCACACCCCATTTGCAATAATGATTTTTTTTTAAATGCCAGATAAAATGGGTGCTATATTAACATACCATATTTTTATTTTGAATGCTACTGTGAAACTGTTTAAGTTCTAGGTTTTACATACTTTAAATACAGTACACTTCTGGTTTTACTAGATCATTAGCATTTTTTAAATGTCATTGCAACTGAGAGCACTGTTAACACTCACTGTGACCTGTGTAGAACTGTTGAGATGGTGTACACATCTGCCTGCCACGTACTGGGTTTGCAAATGGCATTGAGACTCCCAACACAATTTTCACACCCAGTCCTCAGTCCTGTAATCACAACTAGAAGGGCAGACCTCCATGCTTACACCTGCTTCCAGTGAAATCTATGGAACTTGAATGGATGGAGGTTCGTCCGTATGGATGAAGCTTGCAGAACAGAAGCCTTCCTGAGGAAATCTCTGCAGAGAACTAAAATACTGCAGGAAGTGGTACAATGGTTTGTCAGATGGTATTCTTCCCTCTGAGTCCAAATAAATCCAGGGGTGGCAAAATGGTAAGTGTGTCAGTTCTCTGACTATGCTGTCTTTCGAATGAGATGAGAACTGAAAGTCCTGATCACTGTGATTATTAAAGTTCCCACAACACTTTTCATTATCATCAAAAACAGGCTGTCTTGGTCACAGTCCAGCAGAGCTGACTGTAGGGAGTGTTTATCTTGTCTAACTTCAGCTCCCAAACTTAGGTGGTTCAGAATTGCACCTTAATGACAGGCCTTATGCAGACACCAATATAAATACTACTTCCACCTATACCCAAACATGCTGACTTATACGTTCCTTGTAATTCCAATGCTACAGTTGCTTAGTGTTGTTCGGACACTGTCTGCAGTGCTCCAAGCTTGAATAAAGTGATGCAGACCCTTTAAATGTGATGTATACTGTACTGACTTATACTTTCTGTGTAGAGCAACACTAAAACCAATGATGTTTTAAGGGAGCAAGCACAGAATTTAGTCCACAATCTGTGATCTTCTCAGGTATGCTTCCCTATAAAACAACATATATTAATCTCTTGCTTACAAAGACTGTCAAGGAATTACCTGATCTGTCAGAAAATATTACCTCATACATATATTGTATGTGGTTCAAGTCTTGCTCAATAAGACGCTTTTACAGGGTAACTATTTTCCATCCAAGAGAGACACAATTTCTAAATTTTCCATGTTCTTAGTG